>NC_138203.1:185582648-185960148 GCF_964194415.1 Vipera berus | reverse complement strand
TAATCAAACCTTCTCTATACTAAATATTGACTTTTAATTCCATCCACAATTCCTGCTAAGCTACTGTATATAAATGTATTATATATAACCTACCTATGTGTTTAGAATGAAATTAATGATAATTAAATACAATATCAAGGGATGCGGTGGCTCAGTGGTTTAGGATGCTGAGCTTGTTGATCAGAAGGTCGGCATTTTGGCGGGTCGAATCCCGAGTGCTACGTAACAGAGTGAGCGCCTGTTACTCGTCCCAGCTTCTGCCAACCTAGCAATTCGAAAGCATGTAAAAATGCAAGTAGAAAAATAGGAACCACTATGGTGGGAAGGTAACAGCGTTCTGTGCGCCTTTGGCATCTAGTCATGCCGGCCACATGACCACGGAGACATCCTCGGACAAGTGCTGGCTCTTTGGCTTTGAAACGGAGATGAGCACCGGCCCCTAGAGTTGAAAACTACTAGCACACATGTGCAGGGGAACCTTTACCTTTACCTAAATACAATATCATGGTGGAACGCCAGAAGGGAAGAAGTTCTGCCTTAAATATTTGAGACTATTATTATGTAAATGATATAAATGATATAAATATTAAGAACTAAATTGATAATGATAACATCTAAATTATGATCTTGTCTTAAATGCTATTCACTAACCGAGACAAAACTAGGGCTTATTGGGGGTAAGGTCCCAAAAATCAAGCTAGAGATTATTTTCGGGGTAGGTCTTACTTTCAGGGAAACACAATAACATGTACTATTGGGATTGATGACTATTATTATACCAGCTGTAGCCAGCATATGTTGAAAAATTGTGTGACATAATGAGGAATCAAGAAACAACTGAGACTGTGTTTGAAATCTTGTTTTCCTCCCAGTTACAGACAGTGCTCCTGATAGGTGGAGAAAGAGAGGTGATCAAAGTTGCCTTTCTATGATGTAATTCATCTCCGCCCTGCTGTATTGCTATTTGCGCCATTGCAAAGATCTTTTTTTTCTGCTCAGTTGTGCTAATAATTGTTTTATGATTCCAGTTGCTCTGTCTTCTTATGTTCTATTTATTTTACAGTCTCATATGTGAGATATATACATAGAATTCATACATACTGTACATACATGCTAAGATGAGGCTACTATAAAAGTTGATAGTTATATATATATATATATATATATATATATATATATATATATATATATATATATATACATATGATAACTAAACAAGATTTAAATATTGATTACGGAAATCTTGAGAGTCTAACCTGGTATTTCAAAAGCCTTATAGCTTGTTTCAAATAGTGATAAAACAAATGATGCAGTGAACTTTGGATCAATTATTTCTGGGACAGTCATAGAACAGACTTTGCTTCTGGCAAAAACAATTTGAATGATATGCACTGTTGCAATTCAAAACATACCTAAATTGAAATGTAGTTGCATGGAGGTAGATAAACTATTTATTGCTAAGAACTAAACCCATGCACACATACAGCTTGGTTCTTAAGGTTCCTAAGGTTCTACATTTAGGCAAGAAAAAACAAATGCACAGGTAGGTGATACTTGGCTCAATAGTAGTAATTGTGAGAGGGATCTTAGAGTCCTAGTGGACAATCACTTTTATAAGGGCCAGCTGTGTGTTGCAGCTGCCAAAATAGCCCAGACAATCCTGAACTGCATTAAAAGAGGGATAGAATCAAGATCACATGAAGTGTTAATACCACTTTGTAATGCCTTGGTAAGACCTCACTTGGAATACTGCACCCAGTTTTGGTCACCACAATGTAAAAAAGATGTTGAGACTCTAGAAAGAGTGGAGAGAAGAGCCACGAAAATGATTAGGGCACTGGAAGCTAAAACATATAAAGAACGGTTGCTGGAATTGGGTATGTCTAATTTAATGAAAAAAAGGACACCCACTTACATTGCACCCAGGCCTTTCCTCAACAGTCCACTTCCTCTGTGGCATCCCCAGGCCTGCATTTCACAGTCAGAGGCCTTTCTGGAAGGCCACTGCATCCAAGAACTGACCTATGGATTCAACCTATAGCTTGGTTCTGCAAGGTCTCTATGGATTGAATCCATAGCTCAATTCTTGATTGCAGTGGCCTTCTGGAAAAGCCTTTGATGGTGAAATGCAGGCCGGAAGTTCCATTCTCAGCTACAGAATGAAGCTGCTCCTTCAGCTGCAGAAGAAGTGGGCCAGATAGGTGGGGCTGTCGGTGCAGGAGGTAAGTGGAAAAGATATCCATTCCCCCCAAAATAAGACGTGGTGCCTCTTTTGGAGGAAAAAAAAAGAGTGGATCTTATTTTCAGGGAAACATGGTATATATGTTTTCAGCTTAATCTATTTAACAGTTTTAAAGTTTGGTTGAAATGTTTATTCTGCTATCATATTTACCTTCTCAGTTATGAAAATATTTAGCCTTTTTTTAGAATAAATAGGAATAAGGAAAAAGTTGGCTGCAATTATTGTTTATCATTACAAGCTACTCGCTAGAAATCAGAACAAGCTTTTACATGCAGAATATTTTCTCATAGCCAGTCAATTTTCTGATGAGATTTCTTAAAAATCATATTCCCCCCTCCACAGCTGACCAATGCTTCAAATGCAATTATCCATCACAACTGCTGGGTTCCAGTGTATAATGTATTGGCTGTATATAGAAAGAACATATTTGCTGTTAAAAAAAACAAAGGAATGGAGCTACTTGTACATTTATTCATATTTTATTATGTAACCAGCAGATTCTAGAAGTATGCAGATTATGATCAGCTTGAAATGTCACTAGATTGAAAGAATAGTAAGATTTTGTAGTAACACAAAATACAATATATTTTGGAGGAGTCCCCCCCCCCGTTTTCAAGACAAATGGCAATTAACTTAAATATTTTTTTTGCTTTGTTCTATGTATTCTCCAAGTGAGGATAATTGTATTGCTTAATACAATTGTATTGTATTAAGCAATACAATAACTCTCACGGCTTCCATTCCTATTGCTTTAGCTGCAAACAGGATTATTAGCAGGGAGAAAAAAGTGGTATGAAATAAGGAAAAAAGACTGCCTGGTACGTGAACTGACTAGTGTTTTAATATTATATATATGTCAACAAGGAATTTGATTTCATGGTCCTCAGTATAGCATCATTGTACATATGTATTCTCTGTGTGCCTTTTTTCAAGGAGCTTGTTGAATGCAAAAGTGAACACTATGCATGTGCATTGCAAACAAGGGGTAGGGGAGGGATTGAAAATGCTAAAACTCTGTTTAACTATCTGATTGTTAATGTTTGCAGGAATATCTAACTGCATTAAATGTTCTGCTGTTTGTCTTAATTTACTTACGCAATGGGTACTTCACATTTCTGTCCAAAGGATTCTCAAGGCAGCCAACACTTTAAAGTAAATGCAAACATTTATAAACCTGTAAAACCTAAAGTGGTGGATATTCAGTTCCTGAAAATAATTTGAAATCTACCCTCTCAATCTTTACATTCAGCTGAATTGTCTATTCTGCTTCATTACATACATTATTTCCTACCCCTGCTTGTACTTGTTATTTAATTGTACCTCTACTTAAATGACTTGGGCTAATTTAGGGCTAATTCCACCTGTATTTTAATTGCTGATATTAAGGCTTTTTTTTTCCTTCAGAAATAGCATCTTCTGTCAAATGGAACATTAGGTCTTACTTTCTATTTCTTTTCCCCTCCTCTCAGAGTTCTATGGCACAATTGAATCTTTGGAATGATAGAACAGGGTTTTTTAAATGTTCTTTAGACAATGAGGGGCCTTGATTTATTTTCGCTTAAGAAGAGGGTATAAAAAACAAGGCCATAAGCATCCATTTTCAATGACAATAACTCAGGAGGGATGAAACATGTATAAAGTCAACATGCTACAAAGTTCACCCATTTTTACATGCATCATAATGCTATAAGCAAGACAATGAAGAACAGAATTTGTTATTACAGTATGATGCATGTTTTGTTCATTGCCCCATCACCTGCACAACATATGTTTATGTTAAAGCATTTGGGCAGTGAGGTTCACTACAATGCAATACATACTCTTAGATCAACAAAAAATAGGTGTTTAGGGCTGAATCTTTATAGTTCTTAATCAAATATAACTGGTAATGTTCTGTTGTTCCAACCAAAAGATTGCTTGGATTTTATTGGAATCCAGTCATTTAGAAATGCCATAGTCCCTACTCAATGAGTAATTCAAGGTTAAGTCTTGATTTAGTGCTTGGAATTCACAGCTGCATATGGATTACTTCTCTGTTCTAGTTACCAAGGGAAATCATTTCCATAGCACAAGGTAGTACTATGTATTTAATTAATTTTATTTTATTGTGACCTTTAAAACCATCATTTGTATTGCTGCTACTTATCAAATTTATAGAAATCACATCCCAGGATTTTCTGGAGTATTTCATGCAATTATTTCAGGAGGTGTTAGCCACTTATGAATGTCATTTTGCTCATTATCAAATGTACAGATAGACCTGAAAGAGTCAACCGGCCTGCGTATATTAAAATTACTTAAGTTGGCAAACTAGGAAGCTATATTAATTTTTTTAATGGTTTAAACTCATTTTTCCCCAATTGAATGCATATCTGTTGCAAATGCCATCTGTTTTTGATAGGCTAGTCATGTATCTAATAAGGGCTTTGACAAATAATGATTTAACTGAAGCTAGTATTCTTTATGTAAAGATTAATACCAATCAATTTTAATAATGTACAGAACATCAAGACAGAAATTATTCTAAGCCTCAGTGGTAGTTCTAAGTCTGCAATCCTATGCACATCTAATATGGAATAAGCTATTGCTTTCATTAAAATTTACTTTTAAATACACATGTGCATAATTGTTTTATAAGTGCAATAAGCTAGAACTTGCCAAATTAATCCTAATAATTGCTCATTGAAGTTTAATATTTGTAAAGCTGTCCTGTAGGCCTACTGTAAGTATAATTACATTTGAATTAATTAATTGCAATACATCAGTAAATAGGGATAGATGGTTTGTAATACGATCATATACATTAAGAAAAACAAAATATCATTACTAGATTTTTATTGTTCATAATGTTATTTTTAAAACCAGCATTCAAAATTGCCAAATGGTGTATAATTTGCATACATATAAAATTAAAAAAATATTGTGGGTATATGTTTTAAACTGGAATGGAAAATTTAATTTAGCTATTGACCTGAATGCACAGGTATCTCGCTACTGCAAGGAACCTTGAGTAAATGGTTCTTTAGGTAAAGGTAAAGGTAAAGGTTCCCCCGCACATGTGTGCTAGTCGTTTCCAACTCTAGGGGCTGGTGCTCATCTCCGTTTCAAAGCCGAAGAGCCAGCGCTTGTCCGAGGATGTCTCCATGGTCACGTGGCCGGCATGATTAGACACCAAAGGCGCACGGAACGCTGTTACCTTCCCACCATAGTGGTCCCTATTTTTCTACTTGCATTTTTATGTGCTTTTAAACTGCTAGGTTAGCAGAAGCTGTGATGAGTAACAGTCACTCACTCTGTTACACGGCACTCGGGATTCGACCCACCAAACTGCCGATCTTCTGATCGACAAGCTCAGCGTCCTAACCCACTGAGCCACCGCATCCCTGGTTCTTTAGGTAGGTAATACTAAATCTACAATCTAAATCAGGCATGTCAAACTTGTGACATCACATGACATCACACAATGAATCACGACTTTTTTCCCATTGCTGGCAATGGAGTGATCTAAATCTGATCTAAATCTGAAATATGCAAATTCTTTTTTTATAAGTTTTATTATTTTTTTAAAATTACAATCTTTAGACCTTAGTAAACAACATGTTGTGTTGGTTCAGATATTTAACATTAACTTCTTCAATATAAATCTATTCAGTACTGCACAATCCAGTATTTTTTCCTTGATTTTCCTTTCTTCCCCATATTTTTCCCATTTTCCCCTCATTAGACAATTACAATTCTTGATACTATTGATGTATACAAAATTATATATAGATATTTTTATCATATTTTACTAATATTTTACAAATAACAATATCAATTCACAAGTCAATATGCTGTTTTTGTGCTCTTATTAAAGTTTGATTTCCCATCAAAGTATCTTTGTCAATTATGATTTTCTCAATATTAATTACATTTATATAGCTAAAAATATTCATAACAATCCTCTTCTTATTTTCAAATTTCCCATATCAAAAGAAGAAAAATAAATTCTATTTTAATTCTAAATCATATCTTCCATTATAAAATTCTAGTCATATCTAAAGGTCATCCATTCTTTTAAACATATTCAAACAGGTATATTAATCAGATAGTGCCCCTTCTGATAGATCAAATCCTCTGTTTTTTAAATCTAACTCTAATTTTCTTCCTCAGCCAAGTAGCTTTCCAGGCCAAGGCAATTAAATCATCCAATAATTTTCTTTCTATTTTTGTGAAAGCTGCTTGGTATGAGGAAGACAATTTAAGTAGAATATTTTTTTGGGGAAACTCCTCCCATCCACATTCCCTAAAAATTTGCCCTCCCCACTCTATGTTACATTTTCTAGAATCTTCTTCCTTGTCATCAGGTGTATTTTCAAGAAAGGAGTAAAGAATCTTTTGTATTTTCATTGTTATAGGTAGGTCTTTCAGTGTTTTATTTGTGTATGGCAGTCCATATTTCCCTTCTCCTATCTCCTCCATCTCTAGGTCCATCTCTTCTGCTTCAATCTCTGATTTGTGGTTTATTTGTTCATACTTTGTAGTTGTTGCCTGGGAACTTTCCAGTTGTAGCTTCAATTTGGAGATTTGGTCATTTATATCATCTAGGTTATTTTTAGTCTCATTATGGTTTTCTTTTTATGTCCTCTTTGTGTGCAATAATTGCTTGATGAATTATCTGAAGCATAGAGAATATTTCCTTTTGAAAGGTATTTGTTTTTTCTTAAGGCATCATTCCTACAAATCCTCTAGAATTACCAGTCTCAGTAAGAATGGAACAAAGTTTCCTCTAGTTTTCTGGTCTTTATATGTAGTCTTTATAATCCAGTCCTGATGGCAATATTTTATAGTAATCCTTTGTCTCAAGTATCCTGAAAATTATCAGTCAGGCAAGGTTGTCACAATGTTCAAAGTGTTCAAAGTGTTCAACCTTCCTGCACCCAGACGTATTCAAGTCTTTTTTTTCTTTCTCTCCCATTATTTTATTTATTTATTTTATTTATTTTAATTCCATTTATATCCCGCCCTTCTCCGAAGACTCAGGGCGGCTTACAAGCTTAGCAGTAGCCTTCATTCTATGTATATGCCTGCTTATTAGGGCTTTTGCCCCCCCCCAAGCGGCATTATTACAAAGTCAGCTTATTGCCCCCAACAATCTGGGTCCTCATTTTACCTACCTCAGAAGGATGGAAGACTGAGTCAACCTTGAGCCTGGTGGGACTTGAACCTGCACTAATTGCAGGCAGCTGGTGTTACTTAAAGAGGCATTAGCCCGCTCTTGAGATTAAAGGTCCAAGCTTAGTAGGTATTTATAGTCCAAGAAGGTCAGGTGATAAATATGCCAAAATATTTTCCTTTATTGCCAGCTATTCTTCCTTAAGCTGAAAGTCACCAAGTAGCCAAGAAGTTAGTTATAGTGCTGTACATTTGCTTAATCCCAGACACGGGACAAATCTTATTTCCTGTTTCAGCCTAGCCCAAGGCCATCCGCAGGCAGTAGCCACAGCAGTGGCAGCTCATATTTGTGTAAATTTTTTTTGGCTTGCTAACAAAGAATAAAGGGAGACCGATATGATCATTTCAAACTTATTTGTTCTCATCAGTCAGCCATACCCTTCTGAGATTCTTTGTTAGCAAGACTACTGCTTGTGGATAGCCTTGGGTTAGGCTGAAATAGGAAATAAGATTTGTCCCATATCTGGAACTAAGCAAGTGTATTCTGAATGCTTAACAAACATTTAACACATATCTTCCTTGCTTCTCAGCTAACAGAGAGAGAGAGAGAGAGAGAGAGAGAGAGAGAGAGAGAGAGAGAGAGAGAGAGAGAGAGAGCCTGTGGCCTAGGGGTTAAAACAACTGCTTAAGATGCAGTTGGCCCAGGTTCGAATCTCAGAAGGGTATGGCTGACTGATGAGAACAAATAAGTTTGAAATGATCATATCGGTCTCCCTTTGTTCTTTGTTAGCAAGCCAAAAAATGTACACACACCCCCCACCCCCCACCACATACATACATACACACACACACACACACACACATATATATATATATATATATATATATATATATATATATAATGTTGTGTACAATATATATATATATATATAATGTTAACATTACCTTGCTAGGCCCCAAACATGGGACAAATCTTTATTTCCTGTTTCAGCCTAACCTGAAGGCCATCTACAGGCAGTAGTCACACCGGTGACAGCTCATATTTGTGTATTTTTTTTAAATTGCTAACAAAGAATTAAGGGAGACTGATATGCATTTCAAACTTATTAGTTTTCATCAGTCAGCCATACCCTTCTGAGATTCGAACCTGGGCTGATTGCACATTAGGCAGTTATTTTCACCTCTAGGCCACAGGCTCTCTCTCGCTTTGTTAGCTGAGAAGCAAGGGGAGATATGTGTCAAATGCTTGTTAACTATTTTAGATTACCTTGCTAGGCCCCAAACACGGGACAAATCTTATTTCCTGTTTCAGCCTAACCCAAGGCCATCCACAGGCAGTAGTCACAGCCATGACAGTTCATATTTGTGTAGCAATCCAAAATAATTTACACACACACACACTCATATCTCCCTTTATTCTTTGTTAGCAAGCAAAAAAAATTACACAAGTATGAGCTGCCACTGCTATGGCTACTTCCTGTAGATGGCCTTGGGCTAGGCTGAAACAGGAAATAAGATTTGTCCCGTGTCTGGGACTAAGCAAGTGTAGTCTGAATGCTTAACAAACATTTAACGTGTATATATATATATATATATATATATATATATATATATATATATATATATATATATATATATATATACACACACACACACTCTATCATATATATATATATTGGTCACCACAATATAAAAAAGATGTTAAGAGTCTGGAAAGAGTGCAGAGAAGAGCAACACAGATGATCAGGAGGCTGGAGGCTAAAACATGAAGAATGGTTACAGGAATTGGATGGGGGGGGAAGGACCAGGGATGACATGATAGCAGTGTTCCAATATTTGAGGGACTGCCACAAAACTATTTCCCAAAGCATGAAAAGACAAGGCAAGAAACAATGTATGGAAACTAATCAAGGAGAAAAGGAACCTAGAACTAAGGAGAAATTTCCTAATGGTGAGAACAATCAACCAGTGGAATGGCTTGCCTTCAGAAGTTGTGGTACTCCATCACTAGAGTACTCTCAAAAAGAGACTGGACAGCTATTTGTCTGAAATAGTATAGGATATCCTGTTGAGTAAGGGGTTGGACTATAAGGACCAGGCAGTAGTGGTATTCAGCCAGTTTGAACCACTTCTGCAGAACCAGTAGCTATTTTTATTGCCCAGTCCCAGAGTGGACTTCCGGAAGCAGCATCCATACAGAGAATTGGTTGTTCACATATTTGAATCACACCACTGGGACTAGGTCTCATCCAACTCTGTTATTTTATGTTTCCTTTCCTGGGATTTTTTGTACTTCAGAACATATTTGTCTCCAAAGGAAATGTGTACAAAGTTGAAAATTCTGCCTTGATTTATCCTTGAATAAATTTTTGAGATTCTTCATTATAGACAGAAGATACCACTAGGTGTTGCCATTAACAGTCTGTTCTTTTCTCTCTTGTACCACATTTGCAACAGGAAGCATGAGAATATATTCCCAAGTAACACCCATTGCACATTCTCCTCTCATTTCAAGAGTGCTAATTGCCAAATTTACACTATCAGCTGCATCTCTGCTATCCAAAGTTGAAGCTACAAATGGTAAATAATATGTTAAAGATGTAAGATATTTAGCCCAGGGAAATTGAAGAGCTGCCACTATTTTATTAATTAGCCTACAGTGTCATGCACAGCCAGTCAGTTTATTATTATTTCTTAAGAAAGCATTATAAGTATCTGTCTCATTAGAGAACAGAAATAGCAGACAGATTAATGCACATATGCTCCCACATTAATTAGAAAATCAGATTTCTCACAAGATTGATAATTTGATAGCAACAATTGTAGTTGCAATTAATTGGCTCCCTTGTACTAGGCTCCTGATGAGGCATGCAACAGCAAAAGCACATTGAGACCCAGCCTACTCTGGACCCAAGAAAGGAGCATCTACAGCACAAAATAAATTACCTCTCCATGGGAGCCTACCCAGTGTTTTTGCGATATTCCACTGTGTATATTCTTTTTCTCACTGAAGCCAAGAACAAAAGTGGGGGAGGATTCAGATATCATTAAGGGTAACTTTTGATTTATTTTTTTAAAAATAATTAAATAGACAAAGGTCCCAATCAAGAAAACAAGCAATCAACACTCAAAATGCCCTTAATAATTGGAAGATGCTAAGAAAATAAGAGGGAGAGAAAATAACTATTCAAATTATCAGCTCTGCTGACATTTAATACATTCATATTTAAAAAGTGACATTTAACTAACTAAATGATGCAAATGAGAGCTACATTTACAGAAGTTTGGGGGGGAAAAACAGAACAACTTCTGATCTCTGGTATTTTCCTACACACTGGAATGTCTTCAATCTATCAGCCACAGTAAAATAAGAAAAAATGCTATGCTATGCTATGCTACGCTACGATATCTGTTCATTTTCCACTATGTTTCTTGTTGATTATTACCGTATTCTTTGGGCATTTTTCTCTCAGTATAAAACTCCCACGTAATTAGCTTTACCATGACTGAAAACCTTCAAGTTGGAATAGAAAGTTATTTCAACTAGAGTAATTACTTTGTAAGAATATGTCAAAACATATCAATGCCTGTTTTTTCATCTTTGTATGCTCATTGCTCATTGAAGAAAGCCTACCAAATAATGTAACATGATTTTACTGCATCAAATACAAACATGTACATGAATCAATGCACATAATGGCAGGGTTCTATTGTTAGGATACAAGAAGGCTTCACTCCTACAACACTACTGTGGTAATACACTTTCATATAATACCCACAGGCTGTAGAGGTTATAACCAGGAACATGAGTGGGTCAATGAGAGTTTAATATTTACTCTTTTCCCAGGGTCCTTACTGCTGCTGGTGTGGCCGATTGCAGTAGGACTATCTATATATACCAAAGGTGAGCACAGTAGACCTCATGGACATCTTAACTAAATCTCCACATCCCAGCCAGTGTCTTTTCTTTCATAAGCTTTACATTTTATTCAATTATTTTTGGGATGGAGCGAACAATTTTGATAAAATAATGGCTTAATTATTTACAATAGATTGATTGATTCTACATTGTAGGCCCACTCAGAAGAGATCCATTCATGTTAATGGACAAAAGTTAGTTATGATTTATTTAAGATTTACTTCTTTAATGTTTCTAGTTGAAGCAAGAGAGACAAGCCAAATGGTAGAAAAGTAAATTATTTAAACTATTCTCTCACACTGAAGTTGCCTCTAAGAGATAATAACATCAGGGGAAAAACATTGTAACCGACCAGTTACGACTAAGGTCATTTACGAGAACTTATCTCGCGACGTTGAGGGTGGCAAGGTCTAACCACTTTGCCACCCTCATCGCGTCCACAGATAATTGCCCGGCCGCCCTGTTTAGGGTGACTCGCTCTCTCCTTAATCAGGAGGTGAGGGAGGAACCCTTGCAGGGTCGAGCCGAGGAGTTTAGTCGATTTCTGTCGGACAAAATCGCTCGGATCCGGACCGGTTTGGACTCCGACTGGGCAGAGTCTGATGATGAAGATACAGGCGGCCTTGTCGATTTAATCTGGGAAGAGTTCGACCCTGTCACTCCTGAAGAAGTGGACAAGATCATGGGGAAGCTGAGCTCCACCACGTGTTTGTTGGACCTGTGCCCCTCCTGGCTGACTTATGCGGCCCGAGATGGGACACGAGGCTGGCTCCAGGCAGTGATTACTGCCTCTTTGAGTCAGGGTAGTTTTCCCGCCGCCTTGAAGGAGGCGGTGGTGAGACCCCTCCTCAAGAAGCCTGCCTTGGACCCAGCAATTTTAAACAACTATCGTCCGGTCTCCAACCTTCGCTTTTTGGCGAAGGTTGTTGAGAGCGTGGTGGCGCAGCAGCTCCCTTTGTTCTTGGATGAAGCTGATTATCTAGATCCGTACCAATCGGGTTTCAGGCCCGGGTACAGCACGGAGACGGCATTGGTCACGCTGGTGAATGATCTCTGGCGGGCTCAGGACAGAGGTTGCTCCTCTGTCCTAGTCCTTTTAGACCTCTCAGCGGCTTTTGATACCATCGACCATGGTATCCTGCTGCGACGTCTCAGGGGGTTAGGAGTGGGAGGCACAGTTCTCCAGTGGTTCTCCTCTTACCTTCTGGGATGTTCGCAGTCGGTGTTGGCAGGGGGGCAGAGATTGACCTTGAGACCTCTCATTTGTGGAGTTCCTCAGGGATCGGTTCTCTCAACTCTCCTGTTCAACATCTATATGAAGCCGCTGGGTGAGATCATTCGTGGTTTCGGAGTTGGGTATCATCAATATGCTGATGATACCCAGCTTTTTATTTCGACCCCAAACCACCCCAGTGATGCCCTCGATGTGATGTCCCGCTGCCTGGAGGCGGTCCGGGTCTGGATGGGGAGGAACAGGCTTCGACTCAACCCTGACAATACTGAGTGGCTGTTCGTGCCGGCATCCCACGAAATTCCGATTATTCCATCTCTGGCCATGGGGGGTGAGCTCTTACCCCCCGTAGATAGGGCTCGCAATTTGGGGGTCCTTCTAGATTCACAGCTTTCTTTGGAAGAGCATATTGGAGCTGTGACTAGGGGGGCCTTTGCCCAGGTCCGCCTGGTGCACCAGTTGCAGCCCTATCTAGACCGGGATGCCTTGCGTACAGTCACTCATGCGCTTGTGACTTCTCGTCTAGACTACTGTAATGCTCTCTACATGGGGCTGCCCTTGAGGTCCACCCGGAGACTTCAACTGGTGCAGAATGCAGCCGCGCGAGTTGTCTTGGGGGTTTCCCAATACTCCCATGTTACACCTTTGCTCCGCGAGCTGCATTGGCTACCGGTTGCTCTCCGGGTGAGGTTCAAGGTGTCAGTGATGACTTACAAAGCCCTTCATGGCATGGGTCCGGATTACCTACGGCAACACCTGTGGCCGGCGTCAACTTCCCTCCGTCCAGTGCGCTCCCACAGAGAGGGCCTCCTCAGGGTGCCTCCGATCAAAGAATGCCGATTGGTGGCCCCCAGGGGGAAAGCGTTTTCTGTGGGCGCGCCAGACCTTTGGAACAGCTTACCGATCGAGCTCCTTCCGGCACGATCTCAAAACCTTCTTTTTTGAACAAGCTGGCCTGGTCTGACGGGATGGGATTGGGATTTTTATAATTAGTTTTAATTTTAATATGTATTAATTATTACAGGCATAATGGTTTAATCACTTTTTAATTTTTGTATTCTGCTTTTTATTATGTATTGCCCTGTTCACCGCCCTGAGTCCTTCGGGAGAAGGGCGGTATACAAATTAAATTATTAAATTAAATTAAATATTCTATGGTTTGGAAATGAAATGGTTTATGGAAAGGCAGGGCCCAATAAACACCTTTACAAAGTAAAGAAGATGGAAGATACACTTAGGTAATGGTTAATATGAGGATTCCCCTTTATGGATTACTGTCTTGTCGTGGTGAAGGTGCTTGCATAACTCAATGAAGCTATGAGCTGTGCCATGCAGGGCCACCCAAAATGGACAGGTCATAGCAGAGAGTTCTGACAAAATGTGTTCCACTGGAGAAGGAAACGGCAACCCATTCCAGTATCTTTGCCATGAAAACCCCATGGACTGTTGAAACTCAAATACTTTGGCCACCTAATGAGAAGGAAGGACTCACTGGAGAAGAGCTTAATGCTGGGAAAGATTGAGGGCAATAGAAGAAGGGGACAACAGAGAATGAGATGGCTGGATGGAGTCACTGAAGCAGTAGGTGTGAGCTTAAATAGACTCCAGAAGATGGTAGAGACAGGAAGGCCTGGAGGAACATTGTCCATGGGGTCACGATGGGTCAGACATGACTTCGCAACTAATAACAACAACAACAATGTGAGGATTATTTTTTTCTCTCTTTAGGTGTCTTCTATTCCAGTGGCCCTCCAACCTTTTAGGCACCAGGGACTTGTTCCATGGAGAGAGGTTTTTCTGTGGACAGGAGATGGGATAGTTTCAGATGCTGCCTGCATCCTGTGGATGGGGCTTTGTTTGTTTGTGTGGCCAGTTTCTGGCAAGCCATGGACCTGTGTCAGTCCATGGACCGAGGGTTTGGGGACCCCTGTTTTATTCTATAGGTGTCTATAGGTCTATAGGTATTTTATTAAATTATTTTATCAGAAGCACACCTTTTTTTCTAATAGGGTATGCTATTATAATGTTTTTGTTTAGACAATACAGGAATATTAGATAATCCTGTTTGATCCATTTGTATAGTCTTGCACAGTAGATGGTATAGAAATATAAATAAACATGTTCCCACATGTATACATTTCAATAACTCAACCCAATGAACACTTCTGGGAATTATTGCACTGTTTGGAACAAACCATTAATTCTATCTAAACAATATATCAGGGAAAGTTGTATGCAAGAAATGAAATACAACATGTATTTATTAAAGAATAAAGTGTATACAAAGTGTATATATTTGTAAAAAATACATATAAAAATAAGTTTAAAAGACCTTCTTTTTAAAATGTCACAGAAAGGTGTTGTTGAATGTATAGATGATTAAATAAATGAAAAATTGGAATACACCAGATAAGGAGTGAAATATACATTTCTATTAACATAATAATCCAATTGTATGAAGACCAGATAAATAATGTGAAAAATTGCTCTTGTACCTAATGTTGTGGTTCAAATAAAATCTCCCAGAAATTGCTATTATATATCGAGGACCAGTTATAAAAATCTATCTATCACTGTAATTTATGTTTAAAAAATCCAATACACATTAATTAAAACAATTAGTCACCCTGTCAGCAACTTTAGATTTTTCTATTCTACTGCTTAATACTACAGAAAAATGTAATATTATCCCAAATATATAATGCCAGTGTGTTCTTACTACATGGGTTGGTGAACAACTGACTTAAATCAACCACAACTTCATTAGCTGGATGAATACAAGCTTGCCTAACTTTCCTTCACATTCATCCTGATATTCCTATGTTATCTGGGCAAAAGGTAAACAGTGCCCTGTTCCCATATACCTTTTTCTCTATTCCTAATTGTAAAATTTCTGACAAAAACTGGTCTTGTAATTTGACAGGGAGAAGGAGGTTTTCTTCTTTGCCTTGGGTAGAGATTTTCAAATTAATTTCACATTTGTATCTAGGATGAAGTTTCTGGGCCTGTGGTAATTATTTAATTTATTTACTTTATATCCCGCCTTTATTATTTTTATAAACAACCCAAGATGGCAACTATATCTGGTGTTTTTTCCTTCTATTTTCCCCACAACAACAATCTCGTGAAATGGGTTGGGACTGAGGGAGAGTGATTGGTCCATTAATGTTTGAGTCTCATATTTTTTTCTGAAATCTTTTAAAATCCTTTTTTAAAAAAACTAACATTAATAAATGAAATAAAGGGAGCATCAGGCAGCAAATAAGTTATAAATATTTTTAGATCTCTACATCTGAAGAATCAGCAGTTTCAGACCTATTATTACACATGGGACACGGTATTACATTTATTTTATAAAGGCCACCAGAAATATTACATTTTCTGAATGCATACTCCAGCTCACTGAACAGACAGTGATAATTTGTATTACAAACACTTGTAAGAATTACTTAAATAGAAACTGAACATTTTTTTAAAAAAACCAATCAATGACCATGCATTAATGACTACAGTCAGAGTGCTCATTCAGAAAGCTTAGATGAAACAGTATCAAAGAGGAATAATACATAATAAGATTTCACAACTTTGATTCAAACAGGAGTAGAATTTCATATCATCATAACCAAAGCAAATTGAAAGCCTAAGAAGAATTAAGAAAATGATCCTGCCCTCTCATTTCCCTCTCCCCATCTTTGAAATGAAGATAACAAGCACAAAATTAACAGCTGCAAAAAAGAATGAGAAAATAGAAGCAGGAATATAATGATGGAACTATGATAGCAAGGAATTCACTGAGTAAAGAATCACTCTGATCAAATGCTCTCCAGTTGGTCTGCAAAGGTGTCACAAAAAGGAAGACAACCATCAAAGGCATTGAGTAGCTAGCTAAACAATCCTCTTCCATCCGTGTGCATGCTACCCTTGACATATCTGCTTTGAAGGAGCAGGCAGGACAGCAAGTTAAGCAAACTTAACTTTATTAGGAACCAGGCAACAAACAGAAGAACATCGCTCTTATTTATACTAGCAGCTGTCAGACGTCTGACCAATCAGGGCTGTGCCGGCTTCCCGCTTCACTCGTTTCCGCCAATCGGAGTCGGCTGGTTTTGACAGCTCGGAGCTGTCATTGGTGGCGCGTGCGCTGTTGCCGGTGACTTTGACAGCCGAGAGCTGTCAGTCGGTTAGCGCCTGCGTAGTTCTATCCGGCAGCTTTTGACAGCTGTCAAAAGCTGCCGCGGTTTACCTCAGCCCTGTTGGTTCTTATATATTAAGAATGTTTAATGTTACATTAACATGTAAATACATAACACCCCTTACCCCTCCCCCTGATTGAGTTGACGTTTCCCCAACTGTTTCCTTTTTGGGTTTCCCCATTCGAAGTCTTCCAAGTAAGCGGGGGGTCTTTTTATTCTTTCGGAGCGACGGGGGGGTGTCTCTTCTGGTTGTTCATTTCCCCCAGGTGTATTGGAATCTGGCTAGGGTGGCAGGGGGTTTGCCTCTGTCGTTTCAGAGTTCCTTTCGTGTTGTGGGAGGAAATCATTTTGTGCGGGGTTTTGCTGTGGTGCCATTTGTTCGGGTTTTTTTTGGTGTGACAGTGTTTGCGGGGGGGTGTTCTGATAGCATTTCGTAGTTCCCCCTTTCCCCCATATTTTGTGGGCTGCATCGCCGTAACTGGTCAATGTGTCTACGGAGGTGGGTGTTGTTCCCGGCGTCGACGATGTATGATAGGGGACCTGTCTGTTCAATGATGACCCCTTGTGTCCACTTATTGCCGCCTCCGTAGTTCCTAGCCCAGACGGCTTGCCCGGTACTGAGAGTCCTGTTCCGGAGGGGAAGTTCTGGGTCTGCTGGGGTTCTGTCTGGATGTAAACGGTCCAATCTGGTCGTCAGTCTTTTGCCCCAGCGGAGTTCTGCCGAAGACTTCCCGGTAGTCGTGCAGGGGGTGGTGTGTTGCGCTAATAGAAATTGAGCAAGTCTGCGGTGCCAATTGCCGGTGATGATTTTCCGCAGTGCCTCTTTGGTTGATTTCACCATCACCTCTGCCAAGCCGTTCGTCGAGGGATGAAACGGAGCCGTGGTGGTGTGCCTAATAGAGTTTGCCGTTGTGAAACTCTGGAATTCGTGGGAAGTAAATTGGGGGCCGTTATCGGAGACTAATACATCCAGAAGCCCATGTGTGGCAAACAACCCCCTTAAAACTTGTATTGTGGCTGCAGAGGTTGTGCTTGTGACTGGGGCCACCTCTAACCACTTAGAATAACTATCTATGACTATTAGGAACATTTGTCCTTGGAAGGGACCTGCAAAGTCTAAATGGACGCGTGACCAGGGTGTTTTTGTTGTTTCCCATCTGTGTATGGGGGCTTGGGGCTGAGCTGCTCTGACAAGTTGGCAGGGGTAACACCCAGCCACATGTGTTTCTATTTGCTTGTCGAGGCCGGGCCACCAGACGTAGCTTCTGGCTAAGGCTTTCATTTTGACAGTTCCCGGGTGACCTTCGTGGAGGCTTTCTAGTACTTTCAATCTGTGTTTTTCAGGTATTATTACCCTGCTGCCCCATAATAAGCATCCCTGGTGGGAGGATAATTCTTTTTGTTTTAGAAAGTAAGGTTGGAATTCTGGGTCTGGGGGTGTGGTTTGCCACCCTGAAGTGACGTAGCCAAAGACTCTGCCCAGGATTTTGTCCGCAGCTGTGGCTGCAGAGATGTCCCTGACTGATAATGGGCATTCTGGCAGTTCGGATATAGCTAGGATCTTCCCAGCTGGTGCGGGGTCTGGGTCAATCTCTGGTAGGGGCAGTCTGCTAAGCCCATCTGCGTGACCCATGCTTTTTCCTGGTTTGTGTTCTAAAGTGAACGAATAGGCTGACAAGAAGGTGGACCATCTGAGGATGCGGGGAGATAATATTTGGGGCGTCTGTTTATTTACTGTGAAAATCCCTAACAGGGGCTTGTGATCCGTAAAAATGGTAAATTGGCGACCATAGAGGTAGTCGTGAAACTTTTTCACGCTGGCCACTATGGCTAAAGCCTCTTTATCAATTTGAGCGTAATTG
This sequence comes from Vipera berus, assembly GCF_964194415.1. Taxonomy (NCBI): domain Eukaryota; kingdom Metazoa; phylum Chordata; class Lepidosauria; order Squamata; family Viperidae; genus Vipera; species Vipera berus. The sequence goes on along the minus strand of NC_138203.1, from coordinate 185,941,547 downwards.
CGCTCAGGTTTTGACAGCATTCTGGAATAGAACGCTATCGGGGTTTGGGTTCCTTCCCTGGTTAAGTGGCTTAGGACCGCTCCTATGCCGTAGGGAGAGGCATCACATGCCAAACACAGGGGTAGCTGTTCGTTGAACAGTGCTACCGTGGCGTTGCTGGTCAATAATTTTTTTAGATGTCTGAAACTTTCATCGTGCTGTGGAGACCAAGACCAGGGGTTGCCCTTATCTAAAAGCCTATGGAGGGGTTCTGCAATTGAGGCTTTGTGTGGCAGGAAGGTATGGTAGAAATTAACTAATCCCAGAAAGGCTTGTAGTTCCTGTTTATTTTTTGGGATAGGTGCTGTTTTGATGGCTTTTACTTTAGACTCAGTGGGGTGAATCCCTTTTGCATCAATTTTGAACCGTAGGAATTCTGCTGAGGGTACCTCTATGGAGCATTTGTCTCACCTTAATTTGAGCCCTGCTGTTCTGAACCTAAGGAGCACATTTGCCAGCTTGGTTGCTAAGTCCCTTTCTGATTCCCCTGCAATTAGAATGTCGTCAAAATATGGGCAGACCCCAGGGATTCCTTTTAGTGTTTTTTCCATGATTTCTTGAAAGATCCCTGGGGCTGCAGAGATGCCGAATTGAAGGCAGTTAATTTTGAATGCTCCCTTGTGCGTGACAATTGTCTGTGCTAGGGCGGTGTCAGGGGTGACAGGCAGCTGTAAGTACGCCTGCGCCAAGTCTAATTTAGCGAAAATGTCGCCTGACTTAATGGCCGTGAGGATGTCTTTGACAGCCGGGACCGGGTAAGCATGGGCATTTAATGCGCGGTTCAGGGTCGCTTTATAATCAGCGCATAGTCTGATTTGGCCATTGGGCTTGATTGCGGTCACTATGGGTGTTTCCCATTCGGCCCCTTCGACTGGTTCTAAAACTCCCAATTTGACTAGCCGGTCTAGTTCGTTTTCTATTTTTTCTCTCAAAGCGAAGGGGACTCTCCTAGCCTGGATTCTTATGGGCATTACATTAGGGTTCAGTTTTAGTGACACCGGGGGTCCTGTATATTTTCCCAGTGAGCTGTCAAAAATGTCCGCGAATTGAAGGCAGACGGAGTCTAAGTTTGACAGCTGAGTGGCGTTGACGCCTGTAAGTGCTATCCCTAGTGCCTCGAACCAGTCCAGCCCTAGCAGGCTGGTCCTGTTTTCTTGGGTGACTAGTATAGTAAGGGGTCCCTTAAATTGCCTAAACTCCGTTGGGACTGAGGCTTTTCCCCTAAGCTTAATGGGCGTTTTTTGAAAATCCGCTAGGCGGAGTTTAGTGGGACGTAAGGCAGGTTGTTGCCGGCTGCGGCTACAAATGTCCTTGTAAGTTTGCCAAGAAATGAGAGAGACGGAGGACCCTGAGTCCACTTCCATCTCGCAAGGGACTCCGTGGATTAGGACGTCCACCTTGACTTTGGGCTTAAGGATGCTGTGGACCGTATTTTCCCTTGCCTTTCCCTTTACATTTTGAACTAGGGGTTTAAATTTTTGTTTTTCCCTGGGTGTGGGTCGGTTCGTACCTGCAGACGTCACCTCCAATTCATGTAGGTTTTCTCGGCTCCGGCTATGGCACACGGCTTTGAGGTGACCAGTTTTTCCGCATCCGTGACATTTGGCACTGCGGAACCGGCACGATGCCCTCGGGTGGCTTCCACCGCAGCTGGCACATTTAGCTCTGTTAGGCTGGTAGCTAGCACTCTTGTTGTTGTTGGAAGGGCCCCCTCGGTTGTTGCGCTGGGATTTGAGCCTCTTGAACCGCCGCTGAACGGCATCGATGTCCATGGAGATGTCGTCGTCCTCTGGCCCGCTGAAGGTGCCGTCCTCCTGGTGCACGGACCCACTGGGTCCGCTATCAGGGGGACGGGGGTTGTCGCCATGGCTGTCTTCATAGGCGATGACTTCCATGGCCACTTCTGCCAGCGTTAGAGCGGGTTTGGCAATCAGTTTCCTCCGCAGGCGCTTGTCTTTAAGCCCGATGACGATTTGGTCCTGGATCCGGTCCTCCAAGTCGGGGAACCGACACCGCCGTGCAGCGTGTCTGACCCGGGTTATGAAGTCATTAGCGGGCTCGTCAGGAAGTTGTACGCGTCGGGCAAAATTCACTCTCCAGAACAGCTCTGACTTCGTGGGCATGAAGTGTTTGCTCAGTCCCTCGGTGAGTTCTGCGTAGGAAATCGTTGCGATGGGTTCTGGGCTGAAAAGTCCCACAGCGGCATCGTAAACGGCCGGCCCGCTGAGCCATAGGAGGGCGGCTGCTTTGGCCCGATCGTCGGTTATTTTCTTAACCACCAGGTACCCTTCTACCTGGCCTAGATGTGATTCCCAGCATTCTGGGTGGCGAGTGTTGAATTCGCGAATATGGCCGTGGTTCGTCATGCTGTCTGGTCGTGGGTGCCGCTTGCGTTGTTGTGGAAGCTATGCTTCCCGTTAGTGACTTCAGCGAGTGACTAGCTCGGGCTAAGGGAAAAAAATCTCTTCTCCCCTTAGGCGGTGACTTCAGCTACGCAAGCAGGCATCCCACCTTCGTCGCCAGTGCTTTGAAGGAGCAGGCAGGACAGCAAGTTAAGCAAACTTAACTTTATTAGGAACCAGGCAACAAACAGAAGAACATCGCTCTTATTTATACTAGCAGCTGTCAGACGTCTGACCAATCAGGGCTGTGCCGGCTTCCTGCTTCACTCGTTTCCGCCAATCGGAGTCGGCTGGTTTTGACAGCTCGGAGCTGTCATTGGTGGCGCGTGCGCTGTTGCCGGTGACTTTGACAGCCGAGAGCTGTCAGTCGGTTAGCGCCTGCGTAGTTCTATCCGGCAGCTTTTGACAGCTGTCAAAAGCTGCCGCGGTTTACCTCAGCCCTGTTGGTTCTTATATATTAAGAATGTTTAACATTACATTAACATGTAAATACATAACAATATCTGTAAAATTGAGGCAGGAATACCTTTATTGAAGAATTAATATATGAAAAGATGCAGGGGAAGAATAGGGGAAGGAGAGAGATGTGAATACCAAAATAATCTGCTGGTTCTGGTAATAGGTTGATGGTAGGTTTCCCTACTGAGTTTCCCTACCGAGTTAGATTAACCCCAACCTTATTGGCCTATTTTCACTTAGCCATAACCATTGCTGCCATCCACCTGTTTCAGAAACATAACACATGGTGATGTTATTCATGTATATATGCAGTCAATTGAGGTTTTATCAAGCTAACAAAGCATGCATCACAACATAAATTTCCTCTTTTCTTTTTCTTCCAACATTATGATGCACGAACGAAAGTGACAGAATAGCAGAACGTGTGTGGTGCTCTCAGCCCATCCCTGCCTAATGCTCAAGGTTCAGTGTATGATTATTTGTTTACATTACTGGTAAATTCATGCATTGTTGAATGAAGGAAAAAATGTATAGCATCATCTTGCCAGTACCAAAAAAGTCCACAATTATAGGCCTTAAAAATTACTGTCTGGTTGCACTGACATCCACCATTATGAAATGCTTTGAGAAGCTGATAAACCTGATACATTATTGTATCTAGCCTCCCACCAGCATTTGACCTGCTTCAGTTTGCCTACTAATCAAACTGCTCTACGGAGGATGCTATTTCTTCCGTTCTCCATCTGAGCTTAAAGCACTTAAAGGAAAGAAATATGCATGTTTTATTTGTTGTTTGTCGACTTCAGTTCGGCATTTAACACAATTATTCCCCAGCATCTAATAGATAAACTGGGCCTTTTAGGCTTAAACACTCCTTTGTGCAAGTGGATTCTTGATTTTTTTATCAACAGGCTCCAATATGTGCGAGTTGGAACAAATACCTCTAATACCATTTTCTTGAGCACAGGTTCTCCCCAGGGCTGCATCCTAAGTCTTCTGCTGTTAACCCTGTTGACCCATGACTATTGTGCTAGGTTTGAACCAACCATATTGTGAAGTTTGCAGGTGTTACAACAGTAGTGGGCCTTATTCATGATGACAATGAGGGCACTTACTGCAAGGAGGTTGAGGTGAGCTGGTGTAAAGAAAACAACCTAGTTTTAAATACCAGAAAAACCAAAGAAATCATTGTCAATTTCAGAAAAGGCAGGGATATCCACACTTCTCTGTGCATTAATGATTCACCTGTGGAGATGGTTACCAACATCAAATTCCTGAGTAGGCAGATAATGAGTAGGCTGGCTTGGTCGCTCAACAGCAAGACACTGGTGAAGCAGGCACAGCAGCGCATGAATTTTCTGTGTCACATCAGAAAAGCACTCCCTCTCCTATCCTTACCACTTTCTACAGGGGGACGATCGAGAACATCCTGTCATACAGCATCACAGTCTGGTTTGGAAGCATCACTGCTTCAGACAGGAAGGCGGTGCAGAGAGTGGTGAGGATGGCCGAAAAGATCATTGGCAGTTCCCTCCCTCCCATCCAGGACATAGCACATAACCATTGCTTAAGCAGAGTCCGCAAGATTGTCTGGGATACTACACATCCTCTTCATGACCTGTTTTCCTTGTTACCTTGTGGGAGAACATTTTGTGGTATCTGTAGCAGAACATCCAGATTCAGCCATAGTTTCATTCCATAACCTTGTGAACTTTGAAGCTTCCTCCTTTCATTATATTTTCAAGATGGACGGTGTTTAATATTTATTTGTTATGTACATTAAGAAAACAATTATCATTTTTATTTTATAAGTTTAATTTAATCCAAAGAGTTAAAAAGGCTACTGTAAAATTGTATAGCATACAATTTTGGTAGGGATTCTGACAAATAAAGTATAAGGAGACATTGAAATTCTTACTTTTTTTAAAAAAAAAAATCACATATTATTCACTGTCTTGTATCTGATGGAAATAAAGCAGGTCACAAAAATTTCTTCATTGTTTTGCTGTGGCTAAATGCTTTAATCTCAGGACCCCAATAATATCACATTTATTTTTCCCCTTTTGTGCGGTTATATTTCTTTTCTTTTTTTCACAATTAGCTACTATTTACTTTTTAAAAAACATATAGTTGTGCCTGCTAATGAGATTTGTTTGTCAATATTCTCCATACCTATATTCAGAGATGACTATTTTTGTTAGGATTCAGATTATTGGAATCCAAAGTATATCACCAAAGCTATAGACTGAAATTTTTACACAGACTATCTTCTTCACACCTGCTAGAATGTCCTTGAAAAATCTCTACAATCGCAAACAAATATTGCCTCTACATCAAACTTAGTAAGTTAGTCAACAGCAAAGATTGCTAACTGATTAGTATTATATACAATCATAGTTTTGCTAGTACTGTTTTGCTTGTATTTGCTTCAGATACCATTTCCTATTATTAACCCTATTATTATTCTTCCCTCTTTATCAAAGCACCTAAGCATAAATTATGAGTTATAAAAGCAACCACTCTTCCTTATCACAGTTATGGTAGCACAATGGTTAGAATACAGTATTGCAGGCTAACTTTACTGACTGCAAGCAGTTCAATCCTGACTGCCTGAAGGTTGACTCAGCCTTCCATTCTACCAAGGTGGACCCAAATTGTTGGGGGCAATATGCTGACCCTGTAAACCACATAGACAGGGCTATAAATCATTTTGAAGCTGTATATAAGTCTAAGGGCTATTGCTATCGCTTGTCATGTGTCCAGACATTGTAAATAAGATTTAAGCAGTCAACGCTATGTTAGAATTTAGACCGAGAAAAAAGGGTGTATGCAATCTTCACTTGCCAAATAATTTTTAAAAATCCCAGGGTCAGAATTTATCTTGTTACTTTTCTTTAGGAAATGTCCACTGTTGCTTTTGCTGCTTGCTTGCTTGCTTGCTTGCTTGCTTGCTTGCTTGCTTGCTTGCTTATTTATTTATTTATTTATTTATTTATTTATTTATTTATTTATTTATTTATTTATTTATTTATTTATTTATTTATTTATTTATTTATTTATTTATTTATTTATTTATTTATTTAAAATGAGAAGTAGGCATTCTACAAAGCGAAGCACCAGGCTTGCACATCATCTTTACTTCCAGTAATGCATAGAAATTATACATATGGAAGCAATCAGCATAAAAAGGTTGAAGAGTTTTATGTTACTTTACTCTGTCCTAACAAAAGAGATAGACGTGATCTGACTGCTCCGTGTCTCATGGTATCAGCACTTCTCTTTGTCATAATAATACAGCTGGAAGAGCATGATCTCTGAGACCAAGGAAGCGTTAAATTTACCTGTTAAGTTTGTGAGGGTTTGAAATGGTGATCAGGGTCAACGTAATAATGCCTTCTGAAGCAGTTCAGGAAAGAAAGGAATGAGAAATCTGAGACTGCAGTGCAAACCAATGAATACCCCATAGGCTCTACTGGGTGGTAGAGTCATTGTGGTTCATAACATCTTTGTCATTTGCATCTCTAGTATGAATAATTTTAGACTCACAAAAGTTATACAATATTAAGAAGATTTGTGATTTTCTCTGCTTCACACCCTCTTTTACTGTTATATTGGCTGAAGAAAGAGACCCAATTTCTGGGGTATATCTCTTTGTATAACTTGAACCAGTAGGGTTTTCTGGAGTAGCTGTAAAAACAGTCAAGTCCAATCATGTTAGGGCTCTGGTCTGATCATCAGAGAGTCTCCCAATTGTCCCCTAACTAACTATCCCCCACTGTGGGATATATTGTGATATGTGTTATAATAGTCATGCAGGGCAGGATATCATCAAGTCCCTGAAATTGTAAACCAAATGACTTGGTAATATATTATTTGTAGATCCATTTTCTCTTTTTTCTTACCACTATGGCCACAAAGTAGTTTCACAAATTACTTTTCAGTTTGTCAGTTTATTTCTTTCTTTGATTCCTTGCTGATTTACCAGGTTTAATTTAGATTGTTAGACACAATTTGTGCACTTACCAGTGTAATGTATCCATTGAGCTAATCATAAGGTATTTGTAGTCTACACAAACTTTGTTTGTCTTTTCATAGCACACATTTAATAAAGCCAGTTCATCTGGAAATTAAATTAAATTAAATAATCCAATATGAATGTGATTCATATTCAATGAAAAGTAGAACTTGAAAGTAGCAAAGGAACTTTCTGTGTTTAAACAAAAGCAAAAAAAAAGCAAGGTAGAGAAAAGCAGAGCATGGCTCCTAGAATTCTATTTTTTTTCTTCAGCAACAGCCAATTTTATAGTATTTTCTTCTATCCAACAAAGAAAGGGATTATGTCTACATGTGCCCTGGAAACTATGTGTGGGTTGTATATGCTTTGCTCAATGTCATATGACCAGGAGGGAGGCTTAGAATGAAATATAGTTATCATGCTGATGGATAGACAGAGAGAGGACCACCTGTTTTTACAATTACCTTCCAGAATTCTGTTGGATTGGAAAGAATAAAAAGGTGATTGAAACTTTGTGATTTGTTTTTAGCTTTTGTCTTCATTCTCCTAACTCAGGGGTAGGCAACCTCGGCTCTTTTATGACTCATGGACTTCAACTCCCAGAATTCCTGAGTCAGCTGACTCAAGAATTCTGGGAGTTGAAGTTCATGAGTCATAGAAGAGCTGAGGTTGCCTACCCCTGTCCTAACTGGATATAGAGAAAAATTTTTTAAAGTCCCTGCTTTGAAGGAGCAGGCAGGACAGCGAAGTTAAGCAAACTTAACTTTATTAGGAACCAGGCAAAACAACAGAAGAACATTGCTCTTATTTATACTAGCAGCTGTCAAACGTTTGGCCAATCAGGGCTGAGCCGGTTTCCCGCACCGTTCGCTTCTGCCAATCGGAGCCGGCTGGTTTTGACAGCTCGGAGCTGTCATCGGTAGCGCGTGCTGTTGCCGGGTGATTTTGACAGCCGAGAGCTGTCAGTCGGTAGGCGCCTGCATAGTTCTGTCCGGCAGCTTTTGACAGCTGTCAAAAGCTGCCGCGGCTTTACCTCAGCCCTGCTGGTTTATATACATTCTGAATGTTAAACGTTATTAAACATGTGAATACATAACACCCCTTACCCCTCCCTCTGATTGAGTTGACGTTTCCCCAACTGTCTCTTTTTTGGGTTTCCCCATTCGAAGTCTTCCAAATAGGCGGGGGGGGTCTTTTTATTTTTTCGGAGTGCCAGGGGGTTGTCTCTGCTGGTCGTTCCCTTTCCCCAGGTGTATTGGGATCTGGCTCGGGGGGCAGGGGGCTTGGCTCCGTCGTTTCAGAGTTCCTTTGTGGGAGGAAGTCGTTCTGTGTGGGGTTTTGTTGTGGTGCAATTTGATCGGGGGGGTTTGGTGTGAAGGTGTTTGCGGCGGTGGTTCTGAATGCATTTCGTAGTTCCCCCTTTCCCCCATGTTTTGCGGGCTGCGTTGCTGTAATTGGTCAATGTGTCTGCGGATGTGGGTATTGTTCCCGGTGTCGATGATGTAAGATAGGGGACCTGTTTGTTCTATGACGACCCCCTGTGTCCACTTATTGCCGCCTCCGTAGTTCCTAGCCCAGACAGCTTGCCCGGTGCTGAGAGTTCTGTACCGGAGGGGAAGCTCTGGGTCTGGTGGGGATCTATCAGGATGTAAACGGTCCAATCTGGTAGTCAGTCGTTTGCCCCAGCGGAGTTCTGCTGGAGACCTCCCGGTAGTCGTGCAGGGGGTGGTGTGTTGCGCTAATAGGAATTGAGCAAGTCTGCGGTGCCAGTTGCCGGTGATGATTTTCCGCAGTGCCTCTTTGGTTGATTTCACCATCACCTCAGCCAAGCCGTTCATCGAGGGGTGAAACGGAGCCGTGGTGGTGTGCCTAATAGAGTTCGCCGTTGTGAAACTCTGGAATTCGTGGGAAGTAAATTGGGGGCCGTTATCGGAGACTAACACATCCGGAAGCCCATGTGTGGCAAACAACCCCCTTAAAACTTGTATTGTGGCTGCAGAGGTTGTGCTTGTAACTGGGGCCACCTCTAACCACCTAGAATAACTATCTACGACTATTAGGAACATTTGTCCCTGGAATGGACCTGCAAAATCTAAATGGACGCGTGACCAGGGCGTCTTGGTTGTTTCCCATCTGTGTATGGGAGCTTGGGGCTGAGCTGCTCTGACAAGTTGGCAGGGATAACACCCAGCCACATGTGTCTCTATTTGCCTGTCGAGGCCGGGCCACCAGACGTAGCTTCTGGCCAAAGCTTTCATTTTGACAGTACCCGGGTGACCTTCGTGGAGGCTTTCCAGGACTTTCAATCTGTGTTTTTCAGGTATTATTACCCTGCTGCCCCATAATAAGCATCCCTGATGGGAGGATAATTCTTTTTGTTTTAGAACGTAAGGTTGGAATTCTGGGTCTGGGGGTGTGGATTGCCACCCTGAAGTGACGTAGCCAAAGACTCTGCCCAGGATTTTGTCCGCAGCTGTGGCTGCAGAGATGTCCCTGACTGATAATGGGCATTCTGGCAGTTCGGATATAGCTAGGATCTTCCCAGCTGGTGCGGGGTCTGGGTCAATTACTGGTAGGGGCAGTCTGCTAAGCCCATCTGCGTGACCCATACTTTTTCCTGGTTTGTATTCTAATGTGAAAGAATAGGCTGACAAGAAGGTGGACCATCTGAGGATGCGGGGGGATAATATCTGGGGCGTCTGTTTATTTACTGTGAAAATCCCTAATAGGGGCTTATGATCCGTAAAAATGGTAAATTGGCGACCATAGAGGTAGTCGTGAAATTTTTTCATGCTAGCCACTATGGCTAAAGCCTCTTTATCGATTTGAGCGTAGTTGCGCTCAGGTTTTGACAGCGTTCTGGAATAGAACGCTACAGGGGTTTGGGTTCCCTCCTTAGTTAAGTGGCTCAGGACTGCTCCTATGCCGTAGGGAGAGGCATCACATGCCAAACATAGGGGTAGCTGTTCATTGAACAGTGCCACCGTGGCGTTGCTAGTCAATAAGTTTTTTAGAAGTTTAAAACTTTCGTCGTGCTGTGGGGACCAAACCCAGGGTTTGCCTTTGTCTAAAAGCCTATGGAGGGGTTCAGCAATTGAGGCTTTGTGTGGCAGGAAGGTATGGTAGAAATTAACTAACCCCAGAAAGGCTTGCAGTTCCTGCTTATTCTTTGGGATGGGCACTGTTTTGATGGCTTTTATCTTAGATTCAGTGGGGTGAATCCCTTTTGCATCAATTTTAAACCCTAGGAATTCAGTTTAGGGTACCCCTATGGAGCATTTGTCTCTTCTTAACTTGAGGCCAGCCTTCCTGAACCTGTGGAGCACATTTGTCAGTTTGTCTGCTAAGTCGTTTTCTGATTCCCCTGCAATTAGGATGTCATCAAAATATGGGCAGACCCCAGGGATCCCTTTCAGTGTTTTTTCCATGATTTCTTGGAAGATCCCTGGGGCTGCAAAGATGCCGAATTGAAGGCGGTTAATTTTGAACGCTCCTTTGTGCGTGACAATTGTCTGTGCTAGGGCGGTGTCAGGGGTGACAGGCAGCTGTAAGTACACCTGCGCCAAGTCTAACTTAGCAAAAATGGCGCCTGACTTAATGGCCGCGAGGATGTCTTTGACAGCCGGTACCGGGTAAGCATGGGCGTTTAATGCGCGTTTCCGGGTCGCTTTATAATCAGCGCATAGTCTGATTTGGCCATTGGGCTTGATTGGGGTCACTATGGGTGTTTCCCATTCGGCCCCTTCAACTGGTTCTAAAACTCCCAAAGTAACTAGCCGATCTAGTTCGTTTCCTATTTTTTCTCTCAAAGCGAAGGGAACTCTCTTAGCCTTGATTCTGATGGGCATTACATTAGGGTTCAGTTTTAGTGATACTGGGGGTCCTGTGTATTTTCCCAGCGAGCTGTCAAAAACGTCCGCGAATTGAAGGCAGACAGATTCTAAGTTTGACAGCTGAGTGGTGTTGACGCCTGTCAGCGCTATCCCTAGTGCCTCGAACCAGTCCAGCCCTAGCAGGCTGGTCCTGTTTTCCTGGGTGACTAGTATAGTAAGGGGTCCCTTAAATTGCCTAAACTCCGTTGGGACTGAGGCCTTTCCCCTGAGCTTAATGGGCGTTTTTTGAAAATCCGCTAGGCGGAGTTTAGTGGGACGTAAGGCAGGCTTTTGCTGGCTGCGGTTACAAATGTCCTTGTAAGTTTGCCAAGAAATGAGAGAGACGGAGGACCCTGAGTCCACTTCCATCTTGCAAGGGATTCCGTGGATTAGAACGTCCACCTTGACTTTGGGCTTAAGGGTGCTGTGGACCGTATGCTCCCTCGATTTTCCCTTTACATTTTGTACTAGGGGTTTAAATTTTTGTCTTTCCCTGGGTGTGGGTCGGTTCGTACCTGCAGACGTCACCTCCAATTCATGTAGCTTTTCTCGGCTCTGGCTATGGCACACGGCTTTGAGGTGACCTGTTTTTCCACATCCATGGCATTTGGCACTGCGGAACCGGCACGATGCCCTCGGGTGGCTTCCGCCGCAGCTGGCACATTTAGCTCTGTTAGGCTGGTAGCTAGCGCTCTTGTTGTTGGAAGGGCCCCCTCGGTTGTTGCGCTGAAGCCTGAGCCTCTCGAACCGCCGCTGCATGGCATCGATGTCCATGGAGATGTCGTCGTCCTCTGGCCCGCTGAAGGTGCCGTCCTCCTGGTGCACGGACCCACTGGGTCCGCTATCAGGGGGACGTGGGTTGTCACTGTGGCTGTCTTCGTAGGCGATGACTTCCATGGCCACTTCAGCCAGCGTTAGAGCAGGTTTGGCGATCAGCTTCCTCCGCAGGCGCTCATCTTTAAGCCCGATGACGATTTGGTCCCAGATTCGGTCCTCTAAGTTGGGGAACCGACACCGCCGTGCAGCGTGTCTGACCCGGGTTATAAAGTCATTAGCGGGCTCGTCAGGAAGTTGTACGCGTCGGGCGAAATTCACTCTCCAGAACAGCTCTGACTTCGTGGGCATGAAGTGTTTGCTCAGCCCCTCGGTGAGTTCTGCGTAGGAGATTGTTGCGATGGGTTCTGGACTGAAGAGTCCCACAGCGGCATCGTAGACAGCAGGCCCGCTGAGCCAGAGGAGGGCGGCTGCTTTAGCCCGATCGTCGGTTATTTTCTTTACCACCAGGTACCCTTCTACCTGGCCTAGATGTGATTCCCAGCATTCTGGGTGGCGAGTGTTGAACTCGCGAATATGGCCATGGTTCGTCATGCTGTCCGGTCGTGGGTGCTGCTTGCGTTGTGTGGAAGCTATGCTTCCCGTTAGTGACTTCAGCGAGTGACTAGCTCTGGCTAAGGGAACAAATCTCTTCTCCCCTTAGGCGGTGACTTCAGCTACGCAAGCAGGCATCCCACCTTCGTCGCCAGTGCTTTGAAGGAGCAGGCAGGACAGCGAAGTTAAGCAAACTTAACTTTATTAGGAACCAGGCAAAACAACAGAAGAACATTGCTCTTATTTATACTAGCAGCTGTCAAACGTTTGGCCAATCAGGGCTGAGCCGGTTTCCCGCGCCGTTCGCTTCCGCCAATCGGAGCCGGCTGGTTTTGACAGCTCGGAGCTGTCATCGGTAGCGCGTGCTGTTGCCGGGTGATTTTTGACAGCCGAGAGCTGTCAGTCGGTAGGCGCCTGCGTAGTTCTGTCCGGCAGCTTTTGACAGCTGTCAAAAGCTGCCGCGGCTTTACCTCAGCCCTGCTGGTTTATATACATTCTGAATGTTAAACGTTATTAAACATGTGAATACATAACACCCCCAATAATCTTTCTTTTTAAAAATGAAACTTCCCAACGTAGGGAGGAATTAAAAAGATGAGGGAAGGAGGGAGCGAGGGATGGAAAGAGGGAGGGATGGAGAGGGAGAGGGAGAGGGAGAGGGAGAGGGAGAGGGAGAGAGAGATTTAAGCTACATCAATAAAATGGCATCTAAACTATGAGCTGTTGAGAGAATATCTGAGGCAGCATCCCCCTGCATGGAATGGGACCATTGATAGACAGATGAGGTGGATGTTTGAAAATCGTGCCAGTGGATGGAAAGGGCTAAAAAACAGCACACAAGCCCTGATCATAATAGCAAAACAAGCACTAAGTGCCAGATCCATAAAAGCAGGGGTCTATCACAATAGACAGGACTCAAGGTACAGGCTATGCAAAGAGGCTGTTAACACATAGTGACAGCTCCTTGAATACAAAAAGATTTCCCAATGTGGAAAATAAAATGAAATAAGCATACAAAAAGCAGAAACAAAATATTTATTGGGGAAACTCTGACAAACTACACCCATATATCACACACTTTATCAGTTCACACAGCTTACACATGGAGCTCCTCTTCATCTTCTGTTCTATGATCTCAAAGTATAGACTCTGACCAGATTTCTTATCACTCTTGACAAGGAATGCTCTTAATATTTAAGAAAACAATTTGGAGAGGCATCAGCTGTTCTTTGGTAGTGATTATGAACAATCATTTCTGTTTTTTGAAATATCTATCAGATATATTTTCATTTTCTCCTGATCTTTGGTACATAATTATTCCACTTTAACATGCTGTCACAATTCCATGAATCTGTGTGTTCAGAGGGACAGATGGACATACTTTGTTAGACTGAGTAACATCAAAGTTAGCTCATTACAAATCATGATCATCATGAAATATCATTTGCTGGGCAATCCTGCAAAGTTGTTATATTTTGTTGAAACATGGGTTCTCTCTGGTTCAAATAGCCCTTGGTTTTGCTAGATCCAAAATACCCAGGATATTAACATCTAGATTGAATTTTAATTACAATATTTTAATTTTACTATATCACCCATGAATTTAAAATAATTGAATTTTAATTTTTATCCAGTCCACAACAGACTGATAGTGTTCAGAAGTGACTTAGAAAGCACCCTAATTCATTGAAATGTAAGGAGAGAGAAGAGGTATAGTACAGTCAGAAATGCAAGACGAGCATTAGCCTGAACACATTGCTCAAACCAAGAGCAGGAAAGGTAAAACTACTTCTTATTGAGTTTAGGATAATAACCACTTAAAAAGTCACTTCTTTTCTATCTGTCTGTAGTGGACTTAAAATATTTTTCACTACCATCACCCTAATAATAATTCTTGTATATGTCAAATATATATTCCTTATTTTCTACAGTTCTGGTTATGCCTCACTTGGAATAGTTTGTCAATTTCTAGGCCCCACTTCTTAAAAAGAAAATGGATAAATTGTAGCAAATTCAGAGGAAGGTTAAGGAACTGGAAATTAAGTTCTGTGTGGAACTATTAAAGGCACTGGCTATGTTTAGCCTGCAGACAGTGAGACTGAGGGGAGACATAATAGAATTCTTCAGATTTCTAAAACTTGGCATAGAGAGGAGGAAATTGATTTGCATTATGTTGCCCCAGGAGACAAGACCAGAACCAATAGGTTCAAGGTGTAGGAAAATAGTTGGGAAGGCCACTTACAAAATGTTTTAGCAAATTCTGCACTGAATTGGAGTAGATGACCATGGATATTCTTTCCAATGCTATGATTCTATGTCACTTAAAACCAAGTGAAGCCTAGACAAGTTGCATGTGTGTGTGTGTGTGTGTGTATACATATATACATACACACAACACACACACACAGGTGTATCAAAAACACTTAAGATATATTCCCTCCTCTGTCTCTTCCCTCCCTGATACAGCTGACAAAGTGAGAAAGAGCCTGTGGTCTAGGGGTCAACACAGCTGCCTAACGTGGAAGCAGCCCAGGTTCGAATCTCAGAAGGGTATGGCTGGTTGACGAGAGCTAATAAGCTCAAAATAGCTATCTCAGTCCCCCTTTAACTCTTTGTTAGCAATCCAAAAGTTTAGTATGTGTGCGCGCATGCACGCACACGCACACACACACACACACATACATATATATGTGTGTATGTGTGTGTTAAATGTTTGTTAAGCATTCAGAATACACTTGCTTAGTCCCAGACACGGGACAAATCTTATTTCCTGTTTCAGCCTAGCCCAAGGCCATCTATAGGCAGTAGCCACAGCAGTGGCAGCTCATATTTGTGTAATTTTTTTTTGCTTGCTTTGTTAGCAAGCCAAAAAAAAAAATACACACACACACATATATATAGACAGAGAGAGAGAGAGAGAGAGAGAGAGAGAGAGAGAGAGAGAGAAGATTGAGCAGAAGCATGAGCAGAAGCATGTTATTGTAAATGCCACCAATGGGCAGCCCATTTCAGAAATAGTTTGGTTCCATTCCATATGGTTTACTTTTTATTTATTACAATATCTATGATCCATGAATGCATTTTAGATTCATGAAATGAAAATGCTTAGCAGGAATGTCTTAGAAGGACAGATTTGATTTATATTTTATGAGCCTGAAAATCCACTGTTCCTTTGAAATGTAATAAATCGTTGGCTGTATTGCATCAGAGTTTACCTAATTTAATAGCCTTTGCATTTGATAGCTTATCAGAAAGTAACCAGAAGAGAATGACCTATCTACCTTTCCCAGTATAAGAAATAAGTATGGATTATTTACCAAAAATGGAACATTCATGGAAATCATTCCATTTTGTCATTCCACTGATATAAACATTCTTTAAGGGAGGGAGAAGGAGAAACAGAACTGGACCATCCCTTTTTTTAAAAAGAAAAGGGGCCTGTGCAGGTAGTGAAAATGGTGGCCCTCCAGGCTGACTGGCTGTAAACTTTATTCATTGATGAGTCTCATGACACTTTGGTAGTTTTCTTACAGAAATTAATATATGCTTTTTATCACTTTTATTTAATGTCATGGAATATATAATAACTAGGACCCAATTCTATCATGTCCTAATTGAAGGAGAATAAAATATAACATACTACTTCAGTGGACATTCATGTGCGGTATTTTTCACAGTATTACAATGCTGCATCACAAAAAATTCTTAGCAGAAAAATCAGTCTATATGATCCTTCTTCCATTTGATTAGGTTGCCATGAATAAATCCAATTATAAACCTTTTTCTTAGTATTATATATGACTTCAGTTGCACTATTACTGCAGTGCATAGAAGCTGGGATTAAAAATTGACCTTTACTTGTAATATACTTCTTGTTACCACATACTGAAAAGCACTGGCAGCCCCGTGTTTAGGGCTAAAGGCAACTTACTAGGATACACACACACACACACACACACACACACACACACACACACACACACACACACGCACACACACATTATGTAAAGCAATATACATAGTATCTCTGTCAATTGATAAAATAACTGAGACAAGCGTGAAAATGAATCACAGCATAGTGTATTTTATGCATTCATATTTCTCTTTCTATTGACGATAGAAAAGAAATGAAATGCTATTCCTTTGTTTAGAAATATCATTGTTATTCAAAGCCATATGAATATGAAAATATTGTTCTACAAATCATTTCATAACTATTCTTCATGATTTTTTTTAAAAGAACTGTTCCTTAATTTTAGTATTTACTACCAGCAGTTTGTACATTATGCTGAAATTTAGATTAAATTAGACAATAAACCATTTTTCAAGAAAATTGATGAGTTCATTTTAATTCTTGTGCAACACTTCCAAGAACTGAAAATATAGCTAAAGCTTTCCAAAATTTCTATATGGAAGAATATTTTATAAATAGCGATGGGGGAATATTTTATAAACCATATATTTCCATCCCCCATTGTCAAAGTAGAAGTTGGAAAGTTTAGTTGTCAGATTCAATTCAATTTTTATTTTGCTGTTTTCAAGGGTTCATTGGGGTGGCAACATATACTGAAGTAGGCGGTAGAGGCCTGGATAGGGAAGAATGATTCAGAAGTGTTTCAGGCAGACAGGAATGTGAGTGTAGAAAAGCAGAACCTTGTTGAATCACCTTTTCTGGCTAACATATTTTCATTTTTAAAGACATAAACTTTCAGGAGCTGCAGTCCACTTCATCAGTTTCATAAAATGGCTAGACTGAAGTAACAGCCAAGCTAGGGTGAGGAGAGGGGAGGGGAGGAGAGAAAGACAGGCTATGCAGATGCAGCCTACATATGAGACGAGCAATTTATTTTTTTATTTATTTTATTTTTTTATTTTTATTACATTTATATACCGCCCTATTCCCTGAGGACTCAGGGCGGTTTACAGGGAATTAAAAATCCAACATACAAAAGTTAAGAACCAAATTAAAAAATATTAAATTGACCCTGTACTCAATTAAAAAGAACCCCAATTAAAAATTTCTCCTCAGTCTGGGCCCGAGAGCTCGAAGAGCCAGGTCTTCAGGCCCCGGCGGAATGATCGGAGGTCGGGGGCAGTTCTCAGTTCCACCGGCAGCTGGTTCCAGAGGGCAGGCGCTCCCACCGAGAAGGCCCTATCCCTGGGTGTCACCCGCCGGCAATCTCTTACCGGCGGGACCCTGAGCAGACCCTCCCTGTGGGAGCGCACTGGGCGAAGGGCGTTTGATGCCGGCAGCAGGTGTTCCCTCAGATATCCCGGACCCAGGCCATGTAGGGCTTTATAGGTGATAACCAGCACCTTGAATTTCACCCGGAGGGCAACCGAAAGCCAATGCAGCTCACGGAGTAAAGGTGTTACATGGGAGTATCGGGAAACCCCCATTACAACTCGCGCGGCCGCATTCTGCACCAATTGAAGCCTCCGAGTGGTCTTCAAGGGCAGCCCCATGTAGAGAGCGTTACAGTAGTCCAAACGGGAGGTCACAAGCACGTGAGTAACTGTGCGTAGGGCGTCTCGGTCCAGATAGGGACGCAACTGGCGCACCAGGCGAACCTGAGCAAAAGCCCCCCTGGTCACGGCTCCTATATGGTCTTCGAAATTGAGCCGTGAATCCAGGAGGACGCCCAAGTTGCGAGCCCTATCGACGGGGGGTAACACCTCACCCCCCATCATTAAGGATGGAATAACTTGGTTAACCCGAGATGCCGATATGCACAGCCACTCAGTCTTGGCGGGATTGAGACGAAGCCTGTTTCTCCCCATCCAGACCTGAACCGCCTCCAGGCACCGGGACATCACGGAGAGGGCATCACTGGGTTGGTTCGGGGTGGAAAGAAAAAGTTGGGTATCATCAGCGTACTGATGATACCCCACCCCAAAACCACGAATGATCTCGCCCAGCGGCTTCATATAGATGTTGAACAGGAGAGGCGAGAGAACTGACCCCTGAGGCCTCGGGGTGGATCTCTGCCCTCCTGTCAACACTGACTGCGAGCGGCCCTGGAGGTAGGAGGAGAACCACCGTAGAACGGTGCCTCCCACTCCCAGCCCCCTGAGATGCCGCAGTAGGATACCATGGTCGATGGTATCGAACGCCGCTGAGAGATCAGGGACCAGGACAGAGGAGCAACCCCTGTCCCTAGCCCTCCAGAGATCATTCACCAGCACGACCAATGCCGTCTCCGTGCTGTGTCCGGGCCTGAAGCCCGATTGGTACGGGTACAGATAATCAGTTTCCTCCAGGAACAGAGGGAGCTGATGCGCCACCACGCTCTCAACAACCTTCGCCAGAAAGCGAAGGTTGGAGACTGGACGGTAGTTGTTTAAAACAGCCGGGTCCAAAGCAGGCTTCTTGAGAAGGGGTCTCACCACCGCCTCCTTCAAGGCGGCAGGAAAGACACCCTCCTTCAAGGAAGCAGTTATTACTGCATGGAACCAGCCTCGTGTTCCTTCTCGAGCCGCATAAGCTAGCCAGGAGGGGCACGGATCCAACAAACAGGTGGTGGTGCTCAGTCTCCCCATGATCCTGTCCACATCATCAGGGGAAACAGGGTCGAACTCATTCCAGATAACGTGCTCAAGACCGCCTGATTCCTCCACATTAGACTCTGCCCAGTCAGAGTCCAAGCCGGTCCGGATCCGAGCGATTTTGTCCGCCAGATGATGACTAAACTCCTCAGCTCGTCCCTGCAAGGGATCCTTTCTCACCTCCTGATTAAGGAGGGAGTGAGTCACCCTAAACAGGGCGGCCGGGCGATTATCTGCGGACGCGATAAGGGCGGCAAAGTAGTTAGACTTCACCGTCCTTATCGCCACAAGATAAGACCTTATAAAGGTTCTTAACTGCAATCGGTCAGATTCGGATCGGCTGGATCTCCAACCGCTCTCTAGACCTCGTCTCCGACGCTTCATCTCCCGGAGCTCCACAGAGAACCATGGGGCCCAACGGGATCTGCGACGGGTCAGAGGTCGCATGGGTACAACGCAGTCGAGTGCCCTGGTGGCTGCCGTTTCCCAGGCCTCCACCAGGGCATCGACTGGGCTGTGGGTAAGGGTGATAGGTATAGGCCCAAGCGCCCTCTGGAACCGATCTGGGTCCATTAGGCACCTGGGGTGGAACCACCTGGTCGGCTCCGCCGCCCAGCGGCGGAGGATGGCATGACGGAAAACCAGCCTCAGGAGGTGATGATCTGACCATGACAGAGGGGTGATAGATGGAGAACCCCCTCCCAGATCATCCAACCACTGTCCAGACAGGAACACCAGGTCGAGAGTGTGATCCCCCTCATGCGTCGGGCCCTCAATAACCTGGGTCAGGCCCATGGCTGTCATGGAAGCCATGAACTCCCGAGCTAACTCCGACGACCCTCCCAGTGATGGCAGGTTGAAGTCACCCAGGACTATAAGCCTGGGGAACTCCACCGCCAACCCTGAGAGGGTGTCGAGCAGCTCGGGCAGGGCTGTTGCCACACAGCTGGGTGCCAGGTATGTAAGCAACAAGCCCAACTGAACCCGAGGACCACACCTCAAGAGGAGGGATTCACTCCCGGCCATCTGGACAATGGTGGCCTCCCGGGGACACAAAGTCTCCCGAATAACCACTGCCACCCCACCACCCCTGCCCTGAGCCCGTGGCTGGTGCAGCACCCGGAAACCCGGCGGGCATAACTCGGTGAGAGGCACCCCTCCCTCCGAGCCCAGCCAAGTTTCCGTGATGCACGCTAGATCCGCACATTCCTCCTCGATCAGATCACGGATGAGGGGAGCTTTATTAACTACGGATCTAGCGTTAAAATAGACCAGCCTGAGCTCTGGGGCCTGATCACCCTCATCCCTGGGTAAGAGGGTGCTAACCGGAGGGTCGGAGCGCGCCACAGCTCGAAGATAGTGGGGGCGCGATCCCAGATGTTGATATGACCCTCCGCGCAAACACCTGCTGCCATACCCTATCGCCGTGGGGATTCGATGCCCCACCCCCACATTCCCAGTGCCAGCAGCTACCTCCCCCGACTCCGTCCCGTCAGGACCTCTAACAGGTCCAGACTGAGTGCCGGTTACAGGTTCCCTCCCCACCCCCCCTCCCTCCCCCTCCCTAACCTCTTAAAATAACCGGCTAAAAATCTGATCAGGGGCCTCTTAGCACGTCTTAACTCGAGGCCCCTATCCAAGCCCAACCACCTCTCGGAGTCCCAAAGCTTGGGCCCGTCATTAAGGGGAGTATGGAAACAGGCGACAGGTCGCGCCCATGAGGCAGGAACCGCCCTAAGGGCATACAAGTCCGCTTTGGAATAACGATGGATCATATTACGCTCGAATAGTCTCTTAGGGCCGATGTTGTAAATATGGCCAAGGATTGTTCGTTGATGGTACAAAGATGGAAAAAGAAGAGGTCCAGTGGACATAACTCTCAATCTGCAAAGCCATCTCAGCTCTCACCTGAGATGGAATTCCAAGGGACAACCTCAGCCATCCTCTCACTCCGGCTGAGGAGTCTAACTGGAGCAGAGAGAGAAAAGGGGAGTCCTAAGCCAGGCCCGCCCCAACTGGTCTCCCACACCAGTGAGGTGGTCACTGACCAGTCCAAAACCGTCCTCCCACCACGGTTCGGTCCCGTCCACACTGGATTATCCATAGGGAGATCTTAATTCCCCTCAGGTATGGAGCTAGCCGTAGTGCCTGCCTGTCAACAAAAGAAGTAAGGAACAGGCAGGCCAGGCCTCTGTCGATCCTCACACCGCCAGCCCACACCGCCAGTCTGGGGGGGGGAGAACAAAACATTCTCTCCCCAATGTCCATCCACCAGTCCAAACCATCCTTCAACGGCGGAGAGAGGTGATCCCAGCAGCTATGATGAGTCCGGGAATTCACTAACATGTCTGCCGAGGCCGATGACCAGGCCCACAATCTGCAACCACCATCCGGAAGAAGAAGGAGGCTCCTTTATCAATTTATAATGTGTAAAAAATCCACTGTGTTGAGATCTTCTGGGATTGTTTAAGATACTTTGATTTAATTTTGCTCAGTGGTGAGTTGCTGTCCCATTTTTCCTCAAGGAATTTTGAATAGTCAACTATAGATTGTCTTGGGAAATTGAAATTATCTTCTTCCTGCTTCTTTCTTCCTTCTTTTTCTCTTTGAGTGTGCTTCAGGTTGTTTGTTTGTTTGTATTCAAGAATGGGCCTGCCACCTATTGTCTTAGAAAGTGCATTGTCATAGTTCAATATGAGCTATATATTATTAATGTGCTTGAGCAGTTTGAGCTGTGAGTTGTAGATAACAACTAGAAAGTTTCTCTTATTTGTGTCTGTTATTTGCTGTAAATTGGTCTTCCATGGGAATTGATATGGCTCTATTGATTAGTCTGTTGATCTTGTTGGGATGGTAGTTCAGTCTCCTGAATTCCTAGTTTAATTCCATTAGTTCAACATCTCTGACAAGAGGGTCATATCAAGTAGGATTGTACTGTTAAGCTTAGCTATAAAGATATATTGGGTGGCACATCTGTAGAAGTAAGCTGGAAAAATATTGGTAGGCTTCACAATTTGTAAGCTTCTTATCTAATGTAGTATTTATTTGATATCGTGTATCTTTATGGTGATATCAAGGAAGGGTAGACACACTAAGTTGAGGTTGATGGTAGGGTGGAGGTTGTTGAAGGCATGATAGCATTTGATGAGAGATTTATTTCCATGAGTCCAGTTAATGAAAATATGAATCTCAATCTTTGTGTAATAATTGACAAACTCTTATTCTAGGTCAGCTATTAAGATGTTGGCATATTGATAAATTATGTATACCTGTAGCTGTGCCACTGATTTGCACATCCATGTTATTGCCAATGGTTAAATAGTTTACCATTACTCCACTAATTTTTAAAGTAGCTTGAAGGTTTTTAAGATTCCATACTGTTTTTTCTCCACAGGAATTCAGAGCATTATAATCCATTGGAAGAGGCTTTACATGGGACTTCCTGTGTTTATGTATCTTTGTTTCAGTTTATGATTTTAATGTCTTTTTAAAAACTCTCTATTCCTTATTGATCTATTATTGTTATTTAGAGATATAGGCCACCTTCAATCATGCTGAGTGAGTGGATATATAAATTGATTATTTGAATGAATGAATGAGCAATCTTATATCCTGATTTTTTACTATAATTCACAAATTGTTTCACTGCATTTTTAACCAAACAATACCTTCCAATAAAAAAAAGGGATTCCAGCAGAAACTGATCTCAACTCAAGAGCTGGCTCTCTGCAACATTAGGAAAAAATCCACCCTGAAGTAGGCATCTCTTTGCTTATCAGTTTCTTCTTTGATCTACCCTGTTTCTGCCTCTTCTGTGCCACAGGGCAGTCTGTATTAGATGACTCTGCAAATGAGGCTTGCTTTAATGAATATGCATTAAATTGAGCTCATTAACATTACTGTTCAGAGAACATTTGTCAGTGGACTCTTTGATGAATTTAGGGAACTCTAGAAGCTGTCAGCTTTCTTTATTTGATTTACTTGTTAAGCATTACTTGGAGGAAGAGATAAAATAATAGCTACCCCACCCTCACCAAAAAAAGTCTAATTAAGCTTTAAATTCCTTAAAATCAACATGATCTAATAACTTTCTGTGGAGCTTCACTTTTGCTAGGCTAAGCCATTCAGTGATCTATCCCATGACATTAGAGACCTGCAGCCACCTTAATGGTCAATAAATACCATTACTATTCCAAACTAGAATTTCATTACCTGCGGGCTCTGTGTCAAAATCCCCAAAGCCTCAAAGAGAATCCAAAGCTTCTGACATTTACAAAGCTGTTTCTAAAGACATAAAGACATAAAGAGAGTGAAAGGTCGTCACAGCCAAAGATACTGAAGAACTGCAGACATGAAAATATTCCTGCCACTAAAGTTTAAAGGAAGAATTGTTTTACAGAACAAAGTTCTCAATTTTGCTATGAATAATCACTGTAATCCTTTCCAGAGGGCAAAAAAAACTTGTAGCCTATTCTGGTTGTAACTGCTTATAACTAGTTAAATGCAACAGTGAGTGGCACACCCTCATCTATTTTCAGCAGTGAGGATCTATCTCAGTAGACCCCTGGCATTCATTCAGAAAGATTTAATCAAGTAGAGAAGTAAATATGCTCATAAGCCTTTGGGGGAAAATAAGCAACCAAAAATGAATATAATCTCATGTTTGGTGAATGAGCTGAAGACTTCCTTTTGTTCCTCCCAAAACAATCTATAATAGATAGATTAGGGATTATCTGTAGAGAGCAGAAGCAAAATCATAGACAGCATTATCTCTGCAATTGCAGTATTGCAGTTAACGATAAATATAGCCAGTTTCATCTTATCTAAATTATGAAATAATGACTCCTTCATATCCAAAACCAAATTTTAGGAACAATGTCACCATTGAGGATCAAATCATATTAGAACCAAACTAGACAGCATGGGCTGCAGTCCAGTTTGTCCCCCCCACTTTTTTTTCTAACAAACTTTGTGTTTTTGTTGACAGAACTATGTATATGTATTACATAAACTGGGAATGACTTTATCTGCTTCCAGCATCTTCAGAGGATAATGTTATTAAAACTTCACAATCCTTCAAGATGTGTGTGAACTACAATATTTCACATGATGGTACATATTGATGAAAGAGTACCAAATTTGGTCCAAGGACAGTAATGGCAACAGTTCACCAGTTATACTACAAATGCCACAAATCTTTATACTTCATAAGAATATATAAGTATTCCCAATTCTTTGGTTCCCAAAGAACTATATAACCATGCAATACTAGATCCAAATGGTATAAGGAGGTAAAATCAAAATTAAACAATCAAGTACAAAGAGTACTTTTGGTATTATCAACTTATCCATTTTAGATCTCTGCCTGAGGCTCATCAACAATAAGAAAAAGGTACATTAGATTTCTGAGGTTTTACTATTTAGACATCCAAGCAAATGTTGAATGCTGGAGGCAATAAAGCACCTTAAGCTAATCTTTTACTCTTCTTTTGAGAATATACATCACATTTTTTTTCTGGAAAAAAGTAATAATAAGGATAAACATGACTATAAAGAAATCCTTTTACTTCAGTTTGTTGGTCACATATATTTGGCACAGAGACATGACTGAAATACACCAAGCTGGTTTAATAGGGCCAGTCTATAAATGTGCAAAGCCACCAGTCTTCTGGTAAGAATTAATGGTTAAATATGACTTAGATCATCGAGCTCATGAATTAATCACTTCCATTGAAAGAAAATATCACCAGGTTTGTATGCAGGCTGACAACTGGATTGTAGACTTGACATTGTCTACGTCTCTCTATGATCAGCTTAATATTTTATTGTTTTCTTTTCTTGATTTCCAATTTTTCACTTTCCTCCATGTTTAATATGTTAACAGAATAGACAAATTCTGATAATATGATAACTATGCATTTTTAATATATACAACAAAGAACTTTCCTGAATGTAAGGTTTGTAAGGATGGATTATTAGAAAAAGGATATTGTTACAATGTAATTTGTATGGGAAATCTTTTATTGGACAAAAAGTAATCTTAATATCTTTTCTAATAACAATTGTTAAGAACATATCCTGCCTATTCAGTGATATACATAAATGCTGATCCAGATATTAATATTATGAATTGACATAATATTTGTGGAAGCCTTTTATATATTGCTTTTCAGCTTAATAAAAGCTAAGATGAATTTTGCAGGTAAGTTATGTGCAAAGTAATATCACTTTTTAAAAATCATGCTATTAAATATGTCAGCCCTTGTCCAACCACAATTGTACAGAAAACATAGTATTTTGCCTTCTATTTAGTTACTCTTGGCAGAAGTAAAGTACTTCTGCTACATGTGAGACACATTTGCCTTCTTTAATTACATTTTTTTTTAAAAAAAAGATATAAAGGAGCATAACCAGCTAAAATTTTTTTTCTGAACCTATCAGATCAGCTTTACTATTCTTAAACTGAAACAGAATAACAAAATATAGTAATATGAAGGAGCTTTGCTGTTGACATTGTTGCTATTGAGTTGAATAACAACCTGTCTTTTTGCCCAGAGAATAGGTAGTTTAGAAGGATATTGACTACCCCTAAACCACGGGTCGGCAACCTGCGGCTCTAGAGCCGCGTGTGGCTCTTTCAGCCTTCTGCGGCTCCCAGTTTGCAGAGAGAGAGACAGAGAGAGGCACTTGCGCTTTCCTTGTCTCTCTCTCTCTCTTTCTCTCTCGCTCTGTGTGTGTGTGTGTGTGTGTAACTCACGCTGTTCTCCAAGAAGCTGACAAGGTTATTGGGCGGGGCTCCTGCCTTTGCTGCATCTCCACAGGAAGCAGGAGAAAGCAGGGCAGGAGAGCTAGCCCAATCAGAATGTGTGTCAGCTTGTCCGAGGACAGCGTGAAGCCAGCTTGCCAGGTGAGCAGAAGATCGGAGAGAGGGGGAGAGAGAGAGGAGGGGGGGAAGGAGAGAGGGAGGGAGAGAGAGGGAGGGAAAGAGAGAGACCTCATGCACAGCAGCCTCTATTTCTTTTTAACTGAACTCTTCAATCAAGTCCCCCCCCCTTGTGTGTGCACACATTTTGTGACTCCCAGTGTTTCTTTTCTTCTGGCAAACAGGTCCAAGTGGCTCTTTGAGTGTTTAAGGTTGCCAACCCCTGCCCTAAACCAATGGGCTTTGTTTCACTTTGATAGATAGTGCAACATAACCCTTTAGCACTGAAGCTGTGAACAGAGAGTACAGTAAATGAACAAATAAGCCTCTTCTTTTTATAGCTGCCCAAAAACTTCTATTTGTGTGTGTGTGTGTGTTTCTCTGATTCTTTTTTCTTCTTGTATTTTATATATCTCACATTCTCATTAAACCTGACTGGATTACTACATAGTAATGATATGCTCAACATGGGGCTGCCTTTAAAGGCTATTTAGAAAGTAAAGTTGGTACAAAATGCAGCAATGCATTTACTAAGTGATACTTTACACCATGTAGATATTGCATCAATGCTTCCAGTCTCTTACTGGTTTCAAGTAAATCTCTGGGTGCAAATCAAAGTGCTACAAAACACTAACTAAGATACTGCAGGACTACCTTCTCTGAGAAGAATCAATGTATCTGCTATGAGTTATAGGGACATTTGCTAATTTCTGCAAAACTGGGGGAAGCAAGGTTAAGAGGAGATGCTGCTTCATCATAGCCCCCTTTTTCTGGAACAACCTCGATGGGAAGTACAACTTGCCCTGGATCTTCCTACTTTTCTAGAAGTTGGTCAAGGTAGAACTCTTTTGGAGGGCTTTGAATCACTAAATTAACAACACCAGAATGTTAAAATGTTATTGAGACAGTGCTTTACTCTAAATGAATGATGCATTTTAAGAATATTTCCTCTGTTTTATTTTATATTCTGTTGTGTATTGTATTTTTTTTTAATTTCTGGAATCCCACCAAGAGGCACAAAATTGTAATAGATTAAAAAGGGGGGGGGAAATCAATCAATCAATGAAGTGCATCAAGTGAAGGTATTATACAGCTCTGTAGTAAAGCATTAATCAGGGAAAACTGATTAAAGATGTCTCATACAGCCATAGAAGAAGTAGCTTCAGTGGGGAGAAACAGTAATCAGTTTGATGAACTAATACAAGGCCCACTAGTTGTTTTCAAGCTATAATTCTTCTGCAGGGCAAAAAGGGAGTTAAATTTTATGCAGATCCTAAACTGATCATGTAGATTTGGTGAGGGCAGATTTTCCTGAGAACCTTTCCAATCAAATAGATCATTTAGGTTCAGGATAATGTAGAAACATAGGAAAGTATGGTATGGGTTCAACACACACTAATCTTAAGGAAATAATCTACTTGAATACATACAATACATTGATAGGCTAATGAAGCATCACATTAAATACTGTCCTGTCTCACTCACATATGCACAGACCCCAAGGGTTTGAAGTTGTTCTTGAGACTTCACCAGCTCCAAATAGTATTCCCCAGGATTCCCCACACAGGAACCAGAACAAGACCCAATGAGTCCAGTTTCCCAAGTCAGGGAAAACATGCAGCAAATCCAGTAAAGAAAAATCCATTGTCCAAAACACAAATCCCACAAGCCAAAATCCAATCCCAAAGTCCATAAGGCAAAGTCCAGAAACAGTCAAAGGTGAAGTTCTAACACAAGGTACACAGTGGCTGGACAAACACAAAATGGAAGAGTTCTACATATGTTTCCTCTCTGCCCCACTTGCAAGGATAAATAACTGCCAGCCAGTGCAACTATTTAGAATGGATGAGGCTGCCTCTTTGCAAGTAGCCTCACCAACCTCCATTGCACTTCTCTTGTCTCAACCCTGTACACCCTAGGACCCTGCAGAGCAGGCAGCTCCTCCTCATCCCTGCTCGTCAGTTGCAGCTGTGCCCCTTCTGTGCTCTCTGTTTGTAACTGGCCTTCCAAGCTTCTTAGCTGCAGCTGCATTTCTTCCTTCCCATTGTCATCCAGCTGCTCATCTGATCCTTCTGAAAGTCCTGGTCTCCCCTCCTCTTCTTGCCCATCTCCTCCTGGTTTGGAGTCCCCCACGTATTCCAGATACTCTGCCATGCCCTCTTCCCAAGTTTCTGAAGCAGGCTCTTCTCTGTCATTTGAGCCTGCTTTGGGGGCATCCATGAAAAATGATGTGTTGAAATGATATGACTGACTTAGCTGGCTAACATCCTGGCATATCTGCTGATCCCTGGGAATTAGAATTATAAACCTTGATTGCAAATCCAATCAGAGCTGGTGGGAGATTACTCCACTTTTTTCATTGTTCAACTTCCTCTGTAATTATTTTTGGGGGTGGGGGGGTTAAAGAAAGAGAGAGAGAGAGAGATGGGATTCCTAGAGTAGTCCTCTTTTTATAGACTTGCCAAATAACTTCCTTTCTCTGTTGATAGCTGGAACTAAAAGATAATATTTTGCTCTGTTCATATGACACAGCCAACTAGGAGACATTATTTAAAGCCTAAATAACTCAAACATTTTGGGGGATACAATGCTCACATGATATAAACAATCTCCACATATGACCCATTTAATTATGCTGTGGCAACATAGCAGAGAATGGTGTTTGAATTTCAATGAAATTTCTAGATGGAAAAACTCTCCATTTCAACTTGGTTTCTGCTTCCTAGGGGAAAACTAGAATCTAAATCAATATTTCAAAAGTACAGTTACAAAGGGTTTTCCTAACAGTCAGCTGTGTGGGAGGATCAAATCAAAGCAAGGAAAAGCCCAATCTTGAGTTTTCAGGCAGTAGCAGCAGGTGTTTTTTTTTAGGAAGAAACTAAGAGAAAACATTTTTTCTAAATGAATTGAGAAGTACAGGTCTGATTTTAAAGCCCCCAAATCCTCTTTCTATACCAGTGTTGTTGTTTTTCTTAGTCTATTAAGATAGTGTGAATATCTTGCCCTTTGGGTTCCATTTGATTTTTAGGAGATAGTATTGCTTTCTTCTCCATGGTGGAATCCACAGATTCATCTTCTAATTATTCATTTGGCAACCATAAAGACAAGAGAGGAAAAAAAGGTTCTATAAGTGATATAAAAAAACCTTTAGCACATTAATGGGATAAACATTATTATACAAATATCCTTCAAAGAATAAGGGTAATGGTGCTAATTTTTTTCTCTTATTCTTGTTTGTTTTTATTTATTTAATTTATATAGCCACCTATCTCAACAAGTGACACTAAAGTGAAAACAATTACAAGCACTTCCAAAATTAAAATACAAATCAGCAAAGAAACAGCAAAACCAAATTACTAATAAAATCAAGAATCAGATCAGGTTTTATAAAAGGCCAGTACAGTAGGTGTTTGTGTTTTTATTATTATTATTATTATTATTATTATTATTATTATTATTATTATTATTATTATTATTATTACTGGGGTTTGGGGTTGGTGGTGCTGTGCTTGCATAGTAGAATGGCAGGGATAATAATAATAATAATAATAATAATAATAATAATAATAATAATAATAATAATAATAATAATAATAATAATAATAATAAGAAGAAGAAGAAGAAGAAGAAGAAGAAGAAGAAGAAGAAGAAGAAGAAGAAGAAGAAGAAGTAGTAGTTGGAAGGGACCTTGGAGGTCATCTAGTCCAACCCCCTGCTCAGGCAGGAAACCTTATACCATTTCAGACAAATGGCTGTCCAGTCTCTTCTTAAAAACTTCCAGTGTTGGAGCATTCAGCACTTCTGGAGGCAAGTTGTTCCACTGGTTAATTGTTCTAACTGTCATGAAGTTTCTCCTTAGTTCTAGGTTGCTTCTCTCCTTGACTAGTTTCCATCCATTGCTTCTTGTCCTGCTTTCAGGTGCTTTGGAGAATAGCTTGACTCCCTCTTCTTTGTGGTAGCCCCTGAGATATTGGAACACTGCTATCATGTCACCCCTCACTCTTCTCTTCGTTAAACTACACATACCCAATTCCAGCAACCGTTCCCTATATGTTTTAGCCTCCACCCCCCTAATCATCCTTGTTGCTCTTCTCTGTACCCTTTCTAGAGTCTCGACATCTTTTTTACATCGTGGTGACCAAAACTGGATGCAGTATTCCAGGTGTGGCCTTACCAAAGCATTGTAAAGTGGTATTAGTACTTCACTTGATCTTGATTCTATCCCTCTGTTAATGCAGCCTAGCACTGTGTTGGCTTTTTTGGCAGCTGCAGCACACTCCTGGCTCATATTGAGGTGATTGTCTACTAGGACTCCGAGATCCCTCTCACAGTAACTACTATTGAGCAAGGTACCACCTATACTATACCTGTACATTTGATTTTTCCTGCCTAAATGTAGAACCTTACTTTTTTCACCATTGAATTTCATTTTGTTAGATAGTGCCCAGTGTTCGAGTCTGTCCAGATCCTTCTGTATCTTAAGCCTATCTTCTGGAGTATTGGCTATTCCTGCCAGCTTGGTGTCATCTGCAAATTTGATGAGTTCCCCATCTATCTTCTCATCCAAATCGTTAATGAAGATATTGAAGAGCACTGGGCCCAGAACAGAGCCCTGGGGCACCCCACTACACACTTCCTTCCATGTAGATGCAGTTCCATTGAGGACCACATGCTGAGTACGGCCTGTCAGCCAGCTATGGTTCTGTGGATCCTACCCCCATGGATGGCACTTTTGCCTTATCCCGAGTAGCTCTGAGAAGGAAGGAAGGAAGGAAGGAAGGAAGGGAGGAAGGAAGGAAGGAAGGAAGGAAGGAAGGAAGGAAGGAAGGAAGGAAGGAAGGAGAAGGACAAAGGGCATGGTTCATCTGACTCTGATTCTTCCTTCTAGGTAAGAGCCAGATGAGG
Source organism: Vipera berus (assembly GCF_964194415.1). Lineage (NCBI taxonomy): Eukaryota > Metazoa > Chordata > Lepidosauria > Squamata > Viperidae > Vipera > Vipera berus. The sequence continues at coordinate 185,911,019 of NC_138203.1, read as the reverse complement.
AATTGTTGGTGGGTGAATGGAAGGCAACCACCTGATGGGATGAACAGGTGAGAATTCCTATGAGAGTTAATTTGTATGAATGAGTTGTGGTAATGTGTTTGAATGCTATTGCTGTGGATAAGTGATAGCTGGGTACCCTGATGAGACCTAGTGAAGCTAAATTGACTCCCTCCATAAATTAATTGGGGAGGACAGTGAGAGGTCCTTGACCTTTGGGGGTGGTGGATTTGGGGATGGAGCTGCCATGTAGGAGTGGAGGTAATAGGATTACTGTAGTGATAGGGGGAGATATGATGCTAGAAAAGGAGTGGACTGCTCTCAGGGAGCTCAAGACCACTGCCTTATCCAGCTTTGTGTTCCAGTATTTTGTCAATAAAGTTTCAGTGGCCCTGGATTCTGGCTACTGCTTCTGATTTAGTCATGAATGAGATGGCCAACCTGACCTGTATTACTAAAAGGATTCAGAAGGGGAGATAATCTATTTGGAGATACACCCAACTAGGTTTAAGGTATCAGCTGGTATTGGCAATTTGGCAATAGTCATCTGGGAGTTGTCACATTGCCAACCTTGCTTGATGTCACACCTGATAGGTTTTTACAGTGTTATAATGATTGTGTTTTAATTGATTTTATTTGATTGTTGTACATTGCCCAGAGTCACTTCTTATGAGATGGGTGGCTATACAAATTTTGATAAATAAATAAAATATTGCTTTTATGGTGTCTGATGTAGTATGAACCCCCAGAACCATTTGGAGTCAAGCAGTATCTAATAAAACAAAGTGAAGGGATGGTAGCTCAATGGCTTAATGATGCTGGAGATAGTCTCAGTTCTGATAGTTTGAGCCCTAGCTCTGTGTGCCAGGGTGGGCTCTATGACTTGCCTCAGCTTCTGTCCACCTAACAGTATGAAAACATGTTTTATGCAAGTAGATAGATAGGGACCATTTTTGTGGGGAGACAAGCTGGTACTCTGTGTAGGCATTCAGATTCCTGATGGATCTGAACCTTCTTGATTGCAGTATCCATTTTTGAGGCAGATCTGGAAAGGAGGGGGACCTTGGGTGATGCTGCAGGAAGAGTTGTTCATCTTTCTGGTGCAAAACCAGTTCACCTTCCTGTGGCACACCTTGGGAAGCGTGCAAGTATTTCCTATAACAGGGCTAGTTCCTTGGCAAGCCAAACTATTACTCTGCAACAGCATTGTGGTCCCCTGGCTACTGTAAAAAACACCATACAACAACGACAACAACAACACAAAAAAAACATTCTATTAGTATCAGGTATTAAAGTATGAGATATTTGTTGCAATAAGATTAAATTACTCAAATTAATTTACAAATCTTGTTAAATACATATATATCTGTAGAAATATCCTGTTGAATTCAGCTGGGATTTTTTAAAGGATACTTTAATAGTTATGAATACTCTTTTGTTTAGATAATACTGTCTTATGAATGTTCACAACCAGGTTTCCTCTACCATAGAGTAATAGTAGTAGTGTCAGCATTTATTTGTCTTCTTGTTTCAGTCTAAACAATTCACAAGGTGGTAAGAAACAAATTGAGAGCAGGTAGTTTCAGCTACATTGCACAAGCAGGCTTTGTTTGAAAAGGCCTATAAGATCTGTAAAATAAACTCTTTTACTTGTGTGTGCTATACATGTATTGTTTTAGGGGGAAATAGTGAAAATGTTGACACTCCTTTAGACAAGAGAATATAAAAATACTATTCATTTGAAGATTTTGGGTCTGCTGGTTAACATAAAGCTTGTAGAAATGAAGGCAGAATGGCCAAGAGTAGCCAACGACATTATTCCCTATTGGGGAAAAATAAAAGAGAGAGAGATAAGAAACAATCTTTGCATTCTGTCTGGTAATAGAATATGAAATTAAAGCATGAAGGGATTAATGTTTGAAAGCTTGACTTGATGTGATAAAGCTAAAGGTATTAGAAGACACAACAGAGCTGTTACAAAATAGACAAACGAAGGCAAAGCATTGGAGGGAGTCAGCCTAGAATGGAATTGCAAAATGATGAATCAATACAAAGAGAAATTGTCCACTGAAAAAGACTTTGGTGAGTCTTCTTGAGGGATCAGGCATTGCAGCAGGCTGTTTAGAGATAATAAAAGAAGTCCAGCAAAAGCAAAGAAATGCATTTGACTCTGTTGTGAAGTCATTTCTGAACAGTGTAAATTACCCTAATCACCTCCCCTCCAGCCGTTGGTACTGTATGTGCTGTCTCTTTAGTTATTTTTTTTAAGGTTTGGGGAGAGTTGTTCCGGAAATGTAAGCTGCAGAATAATTATACACACACCATTTTAGCATTTTAACAATGCAATCCCAAACATTTGTTCTCATTAGAATGCAAATCAACTCATTTAATAATCCCACATGAGAATTTTCCCACACTCAACTTAAAAAGCACAATAGTATTCAAAATATTAATAGATGCCAAATACTGAAACTTCTGTACCTCCCAAACAGCTAATGGTAGACTTAATTTTTAAAGTAATGTTTTCATTTCTAACTACTGTCCTCCAACCAAATTTTAATTGGAATTTAATAAAGAAAAGGGTCTGGGATGGGCTTTGAAATAAAAAAAATATGATGACTATATCATTTGCTAATGCATAAGTAGTTATGCTTCTTTCTCATATAGTTATCCAAATCAGTTTAGCATTTTGCCTTAAGTAGCATTTAACGATAAAAAGCCATTTTGTTGTTAATACTTTTAACATCTGGTGCAGGTTCAAAGCAATATTCTAAAGTTTTACTGAGCTTTATGAACAAGAACAGCTTTAGATGTGACAGAAAGTGCAGTTTTTATACAATAAATTTGGGTCTTTTTAAAAAAAGAAAACAAATCTGAAAATTAAGATTTTCAATGAAATGATATACTTGTAATGTGGTCATGTTTCTAGCCATTGTATTATCTTGGAAAGCAAGAATGTATTCATTCATGCAACACACACAAATACACACACACATACACAAACACACATTTAAAAAATGCTATTTTACTCTGAGTGGTTTTAGGAGACCCAACAGGTAATAGTGCAGGAGAGAGACTTTTGCTTTTTGAAATAAATAGAATGAATTGAACTTAATAACATACCACCTATTGTACATTTCTCCAAGTTTTAACAGCACATTTCCTGGCTCAAAAACTGCATTAGAGCATATATATTAAGAAAACCTATACAAAAATGTTCATACTAGGAAGTTGTGCCAAGACTGTGTATTCTAGAATAAACACTGTAGAAATAAATGTGAAATTTCCTATTTCTTTTCTTTTTTTCTTTTTCTTTTTTATTCACAGATTGAAATATAAGTTGGATAGAATGAACTTATAATGAAATACGTGACAAATGGATATAGACTGGGAATTTAATCAGTAATTTAGGTTGAGGTCCTAAATTAGTGCCATTGAATTCAGAAGGATTTGAGGGAGCTTGGGGAAATGGCAGAGCTAATCAGTTTGGTCATTTGGTAAACTAAATACTTAAAAAAAAGATGGGAAGCCTCATATGGACATTTTTTTGTTGAAAGAAGAAAAGACTAAATTGATGATTTATGGATTTGAGGGATTAAACAGAGTCAAAGAGGAATAATAAATAATGATATGGTGACTACTTGATAGAAAGAAGGATAGAAGTTAAATTCTTTGTTTTCTTTCTTTTCATTTTTCTTTTTGTCCTTTAGATGAGGGGATAGATAGGGAACTCATCAGATTTGCAGATGAGACCAAGCTGGCAAGAATAGCCAACATTCCAGAAGATAGGCTTAAGGTAGAAAAGGTTCTTGACAGAAGTTCTAAATTTAGGCAAGAAAAAAACAATGTACAGGGGTGTCAAACTGCCAGCCCACGGGCCGGATGCATCATGTGGAAGCCACTTCCACCCCATTGCCGGCAATGGCAAAACCGTCCCAATATGTTGTGCAATGTCACGTGACGTTGCGAGTTTGACATGTCTGGTATAGGTGGTACTTGGTTCAATAGTAATAACTGTGAGAGGGATCTTGGACTCCTAGTGGCAATCACTTAAATATGAGCCAGCAGTGTGCTGCAGCTGCCAAAAATTTCAACACAGTCGTAAGCTTCATTAACAGAGAGATATAATTAAGATCACATGCCTTGGTAAGAGCACACTTGGAATACTGCATCCATTTTTGGTTATCATGATGTAAAACAAAAGAGACTCTAGAAAGAGTGCAAAGAAGAGCAACAAAGATGATTAGGGGACTGGAGACTAAATATATATAAGGAATGGTTGCTGGAACTGGGTATGTCTAGTTTAATGAAAAGAAGGACTGAGGGTGACATAATAACAGTGTTCCAATATTTGACAGGTTGCCACAAAGAAGGTGAGTCAATGTATTCTCCAAAGGACCTGAAGGCAGGACAAGAAGCAATGGATTGAAACTAATCAAAGAGAGAAGCAACCTAGAATTAAGAAGTAATTTCCTGACAGTTAGAACAATTAATCAGTGGAACAACCTGCCTCCAGAAGTTGTGAGTGCTCCACCCCTGGAATTTTTTTAGAAGAGATTGGACAACCATTTGTCTGAAATGGTATAGGGTTTCCTGCCTGAGCAGGGGGTTGGAGCTTTTTCCCCATTGCCGGCAATGGGGTGGGCGTGGTTTCCTGGTGATGTGTCTGGCCCGCGGGCCAGCAGTTTGACACCCCTGATGTAGAGCTTCCCTTGAAGCAGTTCAGAAAGTACAGCTGGGCCAAAATACATCATTATTGTCAAATAGCAGCTAGTTCAGCAGAATAAGACTTGTTTTGCAGGATCTGCAGCAGTTGCCAATAAGCATTTCGACCCAGTAGAAGATTTTGATGGTTACCTATCAAACCTTATGTAACTGGGTTTGTGTTAGCTTCAGGGCTGATTTCTCCAAGTAGAATCCACCCACTTTACAAGATCTAGTCATGACCACCCTCTGCGATATCTTTAGGGAAAAGGCCATCTGGGATCCCTAGAAAGACATTTACAGTAGCAGACTTCTAAAGTCAGGCTAACCTTTATTAGTTTTACCTTTAGAAAACTGGTGAAGACAGGAAGATTTTAACCATTGCTGCTGCAGCAGCAGCAGTTTCTGTTTTAATGTTTGTTAATTTTTATGGGGCTTTAAGTTCCGTATATTGTGAGCCACCTGGAACTGCAGTAGCAGGTGGCATATACATGTTGGCAATCAAATACATAATAGATACAGGAATGGATTTAGAATATTATTAACAGGGTATGGTTTTAAGGTTAAATTTGACTGTTTTCAGTCCCAAATTACAAATGGGGGAGGCCAATACGTTATGTAAGGAAGAAAGTAGGCAAACCTATTTACTGTTTTAAAAAGAAAGAGCCCTTGATATTTTGCTCATATATACAATGTTGTAGTTTGTCAAATAGAAGATGGTAATAGCCAGTTTATAAGCAGATGGTGATGTGGTAGCCATGCCTTACTTTTCATTCTTTGTAGCAAAAAGACTGCAGTAATCCATAAATTACTGTTTCTCCTAAGCTTTTGCTTCATGTGGCATAATCCAAGGAGAACAAAGTAGACCAAATGTTACAAACATGAAAAAGCTTAGATTCCCCTTTGAAGTTTATGAACAATTGAAATCAAAGCAACTGAATATAATAGTGCTCTTATTTAATTAAAAAAGGTTTGCATTGTTTATTTAGTTTTCATGCTCTCCACTGCACACCACTTAAGCAATCACATCTGACAGAGTGTACAATTATTCTAAAAAAAAAATCCTGCTTGCTTAGATTGTATTTGCCTCATGCTCGAACTGCCCTAAACATGCAATTATTATGCTTGTTGTGTCTGGAGGATAAGTATTAGAAGTATGCTATTTATAAAAAAAGAGAAAGGAACCCATATCCATTATCAGATTAAGCTGGTAATAGTGTACTTTTTGAAAATGTTTTCATTTTTATTTCAGCATTGTAATTATCATGTAATGGAATTTTTTTATGTAAAAATAATTCACCCAGTCCCTAAGTAAAAGCTCTTAACTCACTAGCATATTTGACCTTCAGTATTTCATAAGCTTTTTCTAATTGGTCTGACAATGTTCTGATTAAAAAAGTGTAGAATTGGTTTAGAAGGAACGGCTGCTGGAATTGGGTATGTGTAGTTTAACGAAGAGAAGGGTGAGGGGTGACATGATAGCAGTGTTCCAATATCTCAGGGGCTGCCACAAAGAAGAGGGAGTCAAGCTATTCTCCAAAGCACCTGAAAGCAGGACAAGAAGCAACGGGTGGAAACTAGTCAAGGAGAGAAGTAACCTAGGAGAAACTTCCTGACAGTTAGAACAACTAACCAGCGGAACAACCTGCCTCCAGAAGTGGTGAATGCTCCAACGCTGGAAGTTTTTAAGAAGAGACTGGCCAGCCATTTATCTGAAATGGTATAGGGTTTCCTGCCTGAGTAGGGGGTTGGACTAGATGACCTCCAAGGTCCTTTCCAACTTATTATTATTATTTATCCAGAGTCCTTTCATTTTTCTAGATTCTTTCTAACTCATCATTAATTTTCTTTTATGTATCCTGGTGTAATTCCAACCATAGGAAATAGGGCATTCATATTTTCTGAAAGCTGTAATCTCTACCCCCGGAAGTTTCTCCGATGCTGTACATATTTAAACAAGAAGATGGGCTGACTTGCACTGAAATAAGAGCTTGACAACTAATCATATCTTATTGACTTAGAAACAATGTACCTCCCACAGGGCTTCTGCCCATACTATAGTGTGTGATAAATTTATATTTAGATGGTATATAGTGATAACTAATTGATTGTTTCACCTTGGCATATTCCCTGATATCCTTCCATATGTGGGTAACAACAAAGTTACTAAACAATATAAGAAAATATTAAACTACCGCAGCAGTTTCAAGATTATATCATCTCTTCAATGAATCAAGGGAACCATAGCCCGTTTATTTAAATTATCTTATAGCCATAACCACTGGGTTTTTTCCAGAGATTTTAATACTCTCTCCTCTGCAATTATAGATAGCATATAAAAAGGAATTTCTGTAGCACTTAGGCAATGTCCTTGAGTTCTGATGAACATTAATTCTTAAAATATTATTTTCTAATGTGTAAAATCCACGCAGATCTGCACTCTCAATTAATTCACACTCTTTTGGAAAGACTGCCTAGAAATCTTGATCAATGTTACTTAGATCTTTTCTTAAATGAAAGATGTCCTAAAATGACCTACTTAACTGCTAATTTTGGGTCTTAACCAGAAAGCTACATCATAGCTACATTTGTTAATAATTCCATGTGTTAAGCTATTAAAATGTAATTATATGTTTTGAGATTGTATTTAGGTTGCTTTAACTCAGGGGTGTCAAACTGCTGGCCTGTCGGCTGAACGCGTCACAAGCTACCCCATTACCAGCAATGGGGAAAAGGCTCTGATATGTCATGCGATGTCACATGATGTTGTGAGTTTGACATGTCTGCTTTAACTGATTTTGTATTGGTCTTGGACCATCTTAAAGAAAGAAAGACTAATTGATTGAGATGGTTACCATTTTGGAAAATTGGTTGAGATAAATTTATGGAGGAGAAGGCTAAGAATAAGTATTAGTCAAATATTCACCAGACTACTTACTCATTTTCATGGTGTTTTCATTGTCTTTGCTTTTATTGCAAGCCACTCTGAGATTCTTCCACTGAAGTATAAAGGAGTAAACAAACACACACATGCACATATGCACGCGTATGTACATGCACATGCACGCACACACACACACCAGAATAAATAATAAAAGCCATTTTTATTTAAAACTACTCAGTGGTAAATCAAAAGTCAAATACAGGCACAGATCCCAAGATATCTAGCTTTTTATCATTTATACTGCAATAAGAACAGAGCAATTTGGTGAAAGAAACAGCATAAAAATAATCCTTCTCATCTGAGGAAACAATATGAGATAGAAGTGCTCTCTATCAATGGGGAGGAATTCATTTATTTATTTATTTATTTATTTATTTATTTATTTATTTATTTATTTATTTATTTTTGGGACTTATATGCTGCCCTATCTCCCGAAGGACTCAGGGCGGCTAACAACAATAAAAAACAACAATACAAAAATTAAAAAAAAGAATTAAATAACAGCCCCAAACTAAATTAACTACACAGTTAAAAATTATTGCTCCTTTGGAGGAGCAATAGGTCTACCCCAGAATATACATAGTGCACCACGTGAGTGAGCTCACTCACGTTATCGCTAGTGTTTCTGCTAGTAACAGAGATTTACATGAACAACTCTGGGAATTTATCCATTAGATTCTATATCTCATTGTTGTTGTTAGCTGCGAAGTCGTGTCCAACCCATCGCGACCCTATGGACAACGTTCCTCCAGGCCTTCCTGTCCTCTACCATCTTCTGGAGTCCATTTAAGCTCACACCTACTGCTTCAGTGACTCCATCCAGCCACCTCATTCTCTGTCGTCCCCTTCTTCTCTTGCCCTCAATCTTTCCCAGCATTAGGCTCTTCTCCAGTGAGTCCTTCCTTCTCATTAGATGGCCAAAATATTTGAGTTTTAGCTTCAGGATCTGGCCTTCTAAAGAGCAGTCAGGGTTGATCTCATTAGAACTTCCAATACTCTGAAAAGTTGTCACACAGAAGAAGGGTAACTATGTTTTCCATAGTTGCAGAATACATGACATGAAGTCATGGATTAATGTTAACAGAAAGACTGGCAAAACTTTCTAACAGAAAGGGCAGTCTGATATAGAGATCCAGAATTATTCAGAGAGGTGCTTCCCTTCACTTGCCTCTGGGAAGGCTTAGGTTTGGATTTCTATCCAGAGTAGTGGGCAGGACCTAGTACACTAAAGGGCCTTTACCAGACGTATGATTTTATGAATCTCCCCTAGTGGTGCCTCTTCTTAGTTCCTGAAGCTTCTTTTAAAAAAGAAAGTAATCTTATATCATCAGAAATGTTCTCTTGCCATATCAGTGTCAAACTATGGAAATAATGGCTCATTTTAGAGATTTCAGCTAGTGAGGTGGGAATAGTTTTCAGGCTAGACAATGCTGATATGTAAAATACTGGGCAAGTATCTCTCACTCTGAAGACTGGGAACAAATGAAATAATATGTTATATACTGTATGTTATATAATCACCTCTGGGCTGCTCCCAATCAAAAGATTCTGAATAAGCAAGTTTTATGTTCATAACTTTTATCTTATGCAGCTATGTTGTGTAAATGAGCTTCTGCTGTAAGCATGGTCCTCCATACAGGATGAAGTGTCGGGAAAGCTGAGATTTACCATTATGCTGACATCAAGTCTTGACTTTCATCTGCCAAACCTTCAACAGTCTTTGGAAGCATAAAATTGCCCAAGTCCATTTGGAACTGTTAGATAATTCTGGAACCCTATCTACATCTGTTAGGGAGTAGGTCAAACCATATCTTAATTTACTGGGGCTTGTTTCCTATGCATAGGTTTGAACTAAAATATCTACAACAAAGCCATCCAACAGCCTTCAAAAGATCAAGGAATATTAGAGATACTTCAAAGGGACTAAAAAGTAAAACAAAAATGAGTTTTTTCTCTTGAACAGAGCTGAAAAGCAGAACGGTGTCTATGAAAGGTACTTGTAGCCAATTTGCCAACCCCAAATTGCTGGATAATTCCTAACTTTCTCCATAATTAGTTGGCATTTGCTATACTGTTTTCAAATGGAAACACGGTTGGGCTAGCTTGGTGGATACCGTGAAACTGCAAACTAAAACTAGGAGCCTCATTTCCACAAGAGCATTTAAATTCTTTAGGACTCTACTTTCATGATTGGGCACACAGAGCTCAATTAGTAACAGTGTATTATCTGATTTAATCTGCTTAACATTTGTTATTATTGGACCGTTGCTAGACTTTGCTACAGCAGAAGCATAAATCCAAGAAGCGACGATAAAAAAGGATAGCACAGTGTATAGCATTGAAGCTTTATAAACATCCATATTTTGTTTTCATACAGCAGAATATCTCATTTCCCTCTGTCTTAATGACCTGAGTCAGAATGCAATTCCAGATGCAGTGCATAGATAGACAGTACTTCTTAAAAAGAAATCACAGGGCTACACTTGCATAAAGAGCATATGTGCAATAACAGATTCTCTCTAGACTTCAACACAACACCTCTTCAGTCAGCATTCAAAACCCTTTTCGCTCTTTTTAATATGTCCTTAACATTTCTCAGTGGAAAACAACACAGCTCAAACCTGAACCATATAATTGGAGGGTACAGCATGCACTTTTAATAAAGAAGTTAAATATGTGCTTTACATTGTTAGGCGAGGCACTCAAATAACAGGCAGGCAAACTATCTAGGATACATTATAGCGAGGGCTCAAAAAAGAATCTATTTGTTCACATTAGGGAATGCAAATACAAGCCTCTCCAAAGTCACATAATCTCAGCCATTATATATATTGTGGCCTAGAAGGCTGGACAAATTTAAAATTGCTTTTAAAATATTTTCCTTAATGCAACATTTTCAGGGAAATAGGTTTCTTTCCCCTTTTTTAAATAATGAGAAATAAAATATATTTTCTGAAGAGCAAAAGTGCCTCCTCATTCATGACAACAAAGCATGAGCTTTTAGTGAGAAGACTGTAGCTGAATGTTGCCTGACATGCTGAATGTTGAATGTCCAAAGTGATAGTGCTGGACAGCCTAATACAGGTGGTCCTCAACTTACAAGAGTCTGTTTAGTGACCGTTCAAAGTTACAATGGTGTAATGTATGTGACTGACATACAGGATAACAACTACAGGAGGCGCTGTGCTGGACAGCTCCGGTAAGGAGCCGCGTTCAGCGGGAAAACCTCGCAAGCCCATTGGTTGACAGCCTGGCGGGAAAACCAGGTTTGAATCCATTGGCTAGCGCTCACCTGAACAGGTACAAAAGGACCAAAGTAACCTCCTTTCCCCAGTTTGCTTTGTTCCAGTCTGCCATTCCAATAAAGACCAATTCACGCATGTTTGTGTTACTGCTCCAAACATAACAGTGGCGATGAAGGTGGGATCCTTTTTGGGTATCCGCTCAACCGGGCAACCCAGCGTCGACCGCTGAAGCAGCCACGCTCAACTGGCCTACCCAGCGTCAACTGCTCTATCAGCCGCGCTCAACCGGTCTACCCAGCATTGACCGCCAAAGCAGCTGCGCTCAACCGGTCTACCCAGCATCGACCGCCGAACCAACCACATTCAACCGGTCTACCCAGCGTCGATCGCTGAAGTAGCCGCACTCAACTGGTCAACCCGGTGGATGCTCGAAGCAGGATCAGAACCCAGGAGCAGAGAAACAGCAAGATCGGACACGATGGCACAATTTGGTCAGATACCTGCGTTTGACATCACACATCCAGAACGATGGGAGCCACACGTGGGCCAAGTGGAGCTGTTCATGAAAATGAACCGCATCAAGGATGATGAGTTAAAGGTGGCAGCCCTACTCTGCTCGAGTGGTTTGGATGTGTACGATATAGCAGTAGGGTTGTGCGCTCCGGAATCCCCAGGCGAAGCCAACTACAGCGATCTCTGGTCCAAGTTGGACCAGCATTTTAACCCATGGATGTCAGAGCTGGCCTGGAGATACCAGTTCATGAAGCGAGATCAGCGGCCTGGCAAGTCGGCCGCTAACGTCATCGCTGGGGTCCAGCAAGTGGCCAGGTTGTGCAAGTTCGACAACCTGGAAGAACGTATAAGGGACAGAATCATCTTTGGTCTCCGGGACCGAAAGCTGTGGCAGAAACTTTTTGCTCAACCCAAGATGATGCTGCAGGAGGTCCAAGATGAGATTCTGGCCCGAGAGATCACCGAACAACCAGAACAATCAGAGTCCCAGACCAGCAGTTCCAGGGGAGCCATTCACCAGGCAAACACATGCGGGAAAAGCGGCAGCACCATCGACCAGACTGGAGTGGATGCAATCCAGATGAAATGGGGCCAACCACCGGCATGATGAGACGACCAGAGGGGACAACGGTCAACAGCAGCCAACCCAGAGAAGAAATGCTCTGGATGCTCTTGCTGCAACACCAAGCCGAAATGCGCAGGATGCGGAGGCAACCACCCCCGGTCTACCTGTAAGTTCCGGACGGCCAAGTGTAGAGTGTGCGGGAAGACCAGTCACATCGTGGCCGTCTGCCGCAACCACACCCGCAACAGCCTACACGACATGGATGTGGAAGACCTTCAATCAACAGGTACTGGGGCTCAACAGCAAATTACATCGGTTAACTGTTACAAAGGCAGGTGAGCCATCTATAACACGGAGACCCACCGGCCGTTAACTCCAAAAATCAGGCTGGACATGCGGCTCCAGGGCATCCCATGTAACATGGAGCTTGACTCCGGCTTGGCAGTCTCAGTGATCTCACACGAGACATTTACCCAGATTTGCAGCCAGAGCAAGCAGAGGGCCACCTTGAGGCCATTTAGTCTCACCCTAACAGATTTTCAGCAAACGCCTATCAAAAGTAAGGGGGAGGCAACACTTGCAGTGTGCTATGGGGGATTCCAGGGGCAATTGGATGTCCTAGTGGTCGAAGGGCAGAGGACTAGCCTCATAGGGTTAAGCCCCAGGGTTCAAGCCCCTGGGCATCAAGATAACAGGAATACATACCACCCGAGCTCACAACCTCGAATCCGTTTGCAATGCTTTTGCAGACGTATTCGATGAGACTCTTGGGAAGCATACAGGGCCACCAATCACATTTAAATTAAAACCCAACATTACCCCAATCAAAATCAAACCCTGGAGGGTACCGTTCGCCCTCAAACACAAGATAGAGAGGGAGCTGGATAAATTAGTCACGCAAGGGGTCCTAAAGCCAGTCGATGGAGCTGAGTGGGAGACTCCTATAGTCACCCCACTCAAGGCAAATGGCGTGGTGAGGATCTGTGCAGACTATAAATGCACTATCAATAGAGCCTTAAATCAGCATGCTTACCCAGTCTCAACAGTCAGTAGCATCCTTGCGTCGCTTCAGGGCGGCACAATTTTTGCAAAACTCGATCTGGCACAAGCGTATCAGCAGCTGCCAGTCAGCAAGGAGACCGCAGATGCACAGACAATTGTTACCCACAAGGGGGTGTTCCGGGTAGACCGGTTGCAATTTGGAGTTAGCGTAGCTCCAGGCATTTTTCAGGAGATCATGGAGCGAACGCTCAAGGGCATTCCTAGACTATGTCCCTATTTTGATGACATCCTGATTGCAGTTAAGAATGAGGAGGTATTGGCTGAGTGTTTACATGCTGTGCTTGAAAGGTTTAGGGCTGCAGGTCTCAAACTCAAAAGGAAACAAATGCAGCATTGGGGTAACAGAGATTGAATTCCTGGGGTTCAGAATAGATGCTCAGGGTATCCACCCTGCAGCATCCAAGGTGGCAGCAATTAAAGGAGCTCCCACACCAAAGAATAAGGCAGAACTCCAAGCTTTCTTGGGGCTACTAAATTTTTACCATGCCTTCTTACCCCACAAAGCATCTATAGCAGAGCCCTTACATAGGCTTCTGGACAAGAATGCTACATGGAAATGGACAAACATGCATGACAAGAGTTTCAGGGCGTTAAAGGATCTTTTAGCAAGTGATGCCACAATCACTCACTTCATAGAGTCCAAGCCAATCTGTATTGCTTGTGATGCATCCCCCTATGGGGTGGGAGCAGTCCTAAGTCATTTAGAAGACAATGGGAAGCAAGTCCCCATTGCATATTACTCCAGGACATTGTCAGCAGCGGAAAGGAATTACGCACAGATAGACAAAGAGGCCCTGGCAATAGTCGCAGGAGTGAAGAAGTTCCATGACTATCTGTATGGCAGAGAATTCATCATTTTCACTGACCATAAACCCCTATTAGGTCTCTTCACCACAGACAAGCAGACCCCACAGATCCTGTCTCCCAGGATGCTCAGGTGGTCCATATTCCTGTCAGCTTTTGCTTGCAAGCTAGTACACAGGCCAGGCAAGGAGATGGGCCATGCTGACAGATTAAACAGACTACCCATAGCAAGCACTGAACCTGATCCAGCTCCCACACATCAAATATTGTCACTTCAGGATTTTCCTGAGTGTCCCATCAATGCAAGGGACATTGCAGCAGCAACACTGGCTGACAAACTGCTGAGCAGGGTACAGTCGTGGGTGAGCACAGGGCAGCAAGATAAATCACCAGGACAGGAGTTCCAAGCATTCTTTAACAGGTGACACAAACTGTCTGCCTACAAGGGTTGTTTGCTGTGGGGGTGCAGGGTCATAATCCCAGAGAGGTTGAGGAATAGGGTCATACATTCACTCCATGAGGGGCACCCCGGAATTGTGCGAATGAAGGCCCTAGCCAGGAGCTACCTATGGTGGCCGGGACTGGACAAGGCCATAGAGGAACAGGTAGCTGGTTGTTACACCTGCCAGAGGTATCGGCCTGAACAGACGCAGGCACCAGTCCACAAGTGGGAAGTTACACACACTCCTTGGTCCCGAGTCCATATTGACTTTGCGGGACCATTTCAGAGACAGACATTCTTAGTAGTAGTGGACAGCCATTCTAAGTGGTTGGAGGTGGTGCCAGTAAGTAGCATGACCACGGGAAGGACAATCCAAGTGCTCAGGGAACTCTTTGCCACACATGGCCTCCCTGACGTGTTAGTTTCAGATAACGGTCCTCAATTTACGTCTACAGAATTCCAGGTGTTTGTGAAGACCAACGGGATTAGACACGTCACGACTGCCCCGTTCCATCCATCGTCTAACGAGATGGCAGAGCACATGGTGTGCACAACCAAAGATGCTCTGAAACGCATCATCCATGGGGACTGGAGACAGAGGTTAGCACAATTCTTACTCCATCAACACACCACACCCTGCACACCCACAGGAAAGAGTCCAGCGGAGCTGTGTTGGGGCAGAAGACTCATCACAAAACTGGACAGACTTCACCCCGACAGGGTAGCAGCTGAAACAGAGCAACCCAAACCCCCCAGAGAATTCAACATTGGAGAACTGGTCTGGGCAAGGAACTATGGGTCTGGACATGTGTGGGTGCCGGGGGAAGTGATTCATAGAATGGGGCCATTATCATTCATAGTAAGGGTGGAGGGGGGCCGTCAATGGAGGAGACATGTAGACCAAGTAAGGAGAAGAGCTCCTGAGAACACACCAGACAGCACCACACAGCTGGAGGGCCCAGATTTCAAACACCCTGATCAATCAGATAATCCGGACCAACCAGATACAGAAGCTAGCAGTAGGGACACTGATCTGTGGACAATAGGGCCCACACAGACACAGCAACAGCAGGACCAGGGGAATACCCAGGCACATAGACAACTCAGATGGGGAAACAACACTACACAGGACTCAGGGGGGACGCTGAGGTGGTCAGGCCGGGAACACAGACCCCCGAGCTACCTCTCAGATTATGTGCGGTCTTGAGAGGAACATATAGTAAGTAGTAGTCATACATTATAGCTTAAGGGGGGGAAAACACAAGTGGATGGCATGTCTGTTCTTACGGGGGAAGGGGTGTAATGTATGTGACTTACATACAGGATAACAACTACAGGAGACGCTGTGCTGGACAGCTCCGGTAAGGAGCTGCATTCGGCGGGAAAACCTCACAAGCCCATTGGTTGACAGCCTGGCGGGAAAACCAGGTTTGAATCCATTGGCTAGTGCTCACCTGGACAGGTACAAAAGGACCAAAGTAACCTCCTTTCCCCAGTTTGCTTTGTTCCAGTCTGCCATTCCAATAAAGACCAATTGTAACCTTAACGCGTGTTTGTGTTACTGCTCCAAACATAACAAATGGCACTGACAAAAGTGACTTATGACCCTTTTTCACACTTATGACTGTTGTAGCATCCCCAGGATCCTGTGATCAAAATTTGGATGCTTGGCAACTGATTCATACTTATGACTGTTTCAGTGTCATGTGATCATCTTTTGTGACCTTCTGGCAGGCAAAGTCAATGGGCAAGCCAGGTTCACTTAACAATCATGTTACTAATTTAACAATTGCAGTGATCCATTTAACAAATGTGGCAAGAGAGGTCGTAAAATGGAGCAAAACTAATACCTGTCTCACTTAGCAACAGAAATTTTGGGCTCAATTGTGGTTGTACATTGAGGACTACCTGTATAGAAACACAGAGAGTGGGCAGGATAAAATGTGGTTAATAAATAAAGTTTGCAAATAAAATAAACAAATAGCTTAAATTCTATACACACTTACTTGGAGAATGGCCTGATTATATTCAATGGGCTGAATAGATGTATAACATTGCACAGACTAAGAATTCCTAGATGTTACAATTTAAATAAGCTGGAAGCTATTTATTTGCTAAGGAATAAATCTCACTTAGAAAAAAAGATTAACATGGAACTCTGTCAAATAGATTGAATAAAACAGCAAGAATAATGTTAGCTCAGAACATTGTTTTGAGCAATATGACATTTTAATTACAGACCTTTGCCCTTATTATTTTAGAACTACTGATGTTGTAGGACAGATAATTTCCCAACAATAAATCTATCAATATGAACCTAATGCACATTGTGGGTACTCTTACCTGCATGCACACAATTTAACAATGAGTTTAGTACAGGTCTGGGTCTATTTTCCATCTGAACTTAAAAGAAAAATGGGTTTCTTCTTTTATTCAGGAAAACTGAAAAAGATGGAAATTGAGGGGTGGGGGGGTTGAGAAGCCTTTGCAGTTTATGAAATGATGTTCCATGTGAAGAATGTGTTAAAGTAAGTTAGCTGGTTGGTTGGAAAGGATTAACTGAAGCTTTCACAAGTAATTATTAGCTGATTAGCGGTGTTCCTTGGATATTTTAAATGGTATATACATTTTGGTAACAAATGTGTTTTATATTGGAGCAATATAAACCTGAACTATATTAACCAACCAATCAGCCAGCCAACCAACCAACCAAACATTTAACCAGTATTACCTTATTTTGGGGAAGTGTGTGTATTGTACATTCATAGTAAGATTTTCTCGGAAATCTTTGCCTTGCACCTTCTACATTCACTTTTTCTCACCAATCTTTGCTTTATACTCTTCTACTTTTTCAACCTTTCCCTTTTTTCAGTCCCCCCCCCACATCCATTGGGCAGTGCTATCTTTTAGATTCCTGAACTTTCTTACACATTATTTTTGCAGTATTATTAAAGCCAGGATGCAATATGATGATAATTTTATTTTACTAGTAACTACTACTTGTATTTTTACAAATATCATTCCAGACACTCAGTCTTCAATCTCGTTTTTTTTTTCAGGAGAGGGTACTGTTTCAAGTGGGCACTGAATTTGGCTCTCCATAAAAAAAAATAGGGAATTATGGACAGAATCTATGGTAAGTCTGATTGCCTCTCTTTTTGAATGCCTTAAATCCATTCTGGTTATTATGATTATTTTTCAATTTATATTTTCAGTTGTGAGTATGAAAGGGAAAAAAAAAGATTACTACTGAATGAGGACAAGTCTAGTACTATAAAGAATAGTTATTCACATAGAACATGTGGTTTTCTTTGGACTCTAAATTCTATTGTATGGACACTTCTAAACAGGGAAATATTTCTGAAAACACAGATGTTTTGCTTTTCAAGCATAAATGCAAAATTTGTTTCAATGTGGTTGTTTTCTATTTCAAATTGCAATTTATCCCACCAGAACTATATGAGTGCCTTGCAGTAATGGAAAGCCTATTTGCTTTTACTATAGCATCAGGAACTCAACTGCTATAAAAACTTACTGTCTCGATAATGCTGTCTCAGCACACAACAGTTTCAAATGGTCTTTATTCTATTATGTTAAATAGATTCTCTTTTAGTGTCATTATCATGTGGCAGATGATTATAGAGGCAATAAGTCAATCATTACTTGTTTTAATTGTTTAAAACTAAAGTATCAGTAATTTGTAAGTAATGAAAATCTAAGGTTAAGGACATAAAATTCTATGTTCATACAAATGGCTTAATACAGTATTTACAATGTGGGGAAGACCTTTATATTTTATAAAGCCATTTAGAAAGACACAGAGAGAAATGAAAAACAAGTTTCTCAGACAGGACCTTTAGAGGTAGTAAAAACAATCACTGACATGAACATTATGTCACTATGGTATTTTTATTTCAAGGTTCAACAGTTATTTGCTGTCTGAATTTTTAGAACAATTTAGGATATATTGATGTCACTGGATTCATATCCATACTTGCAATCTAGTCCAACATTTCAAATTAAGACTATTACTAATATGACTACAGCCTTGCATTCCTACTTTATAGATTCATTGGTTTTCTCTGTTTTTTTTCTACCTGAATTTTAGTGTTATTTTTTTAATCTTCCTTGTGATTAAGTTTATGAACTTCAGCTAGCCTGGTAAAGCTACTTGTGTCAACATTATCTGGGATTTTTCTTTTAACGTGATCAACCTGGTTATCCTTTTTGCTTGATCAATAAAGTGATTTTTTTAAAAAAATAAGCAAAAATGCAAAACACCAATGATCCATAACCATTTTTTTAAAAAAAATCTTCAGAATCATTACACACAATGAGGTTTAAAAACATTTCCTCAAATTATTATTCCTTGCTTGAATATTTAATTGTTTACTATAACTGTTTCCTCACTGCTTTCTTTTTTTAAAAAAATAGTCACTTCATGATAATTTAACCAACCTTTTTCTTCATAACGACCACACATGTGTGTAATAGACTTGAACTGGATATTTTTCTATATTTTTTATGTTTCAGTTTGATGACAAATAATATACAGAAATAGATATATGTAGAAAAGGGAAAGCACATTCTACAGATATCAAATAGATGGAGTTCATGACTTATTTATTTTATTTAAAGATGACTAAAATGCTTCCCAGAGAATCCTCTCTTACATTGTACAATTCTCCATTTGATGATCAGAAACTCCCTTAGATTCCCACATTTCATTTACAACTCAAAGAAAACCACTTTGAGGGAACTTCTTTCATGAACAGTTCAATGGAAATCAAACTTTTCTCATGGCAGCCACAAATTAAAGTAACTAGCATGATACAAATAGTCCTCCTCAACTTACCACAGTTTGTTTGGTGACCAAAGTTACAATTCAAAGTTACAAGTTACAGTAACTTGTGATGTATGATTGTTTGCAGCATTCCAATGGTCATGTGATCAAATTTCAGAAACTTGGCTACTGAGTCATACTTATGATAATCGTAGTGTCCCTGAGTCATGTGATCACCTTTGGCAACCTTCTAACAAGCAAAGTCAATTTGGAATATAGATTCACGTAACAACCATGTTATTAACTTAACAACAGTAGTGATTCACTTAACAAATTAGCAACAAAAATGCTGGGGTCATTTGTGGTCATAAGTCAAGGGCTACCTGTAGCTGGAAGTGACAAAACAAGATTACCTATGCCATTATACATGATGCATTAACTCTATTATCTGCTTAAAATAATCCCTTAATCTAACTTGTAGGAATGATATATGCAATAGTACTATCTTCTGAAACATCCTCACATCCAATCATAAAAAGGTAGTCTTTCAATTAAATGATTCTCTCTAGTGAAATCAACATGATTTACTGAGCTGATCAAACAAAAAAAGTTTCCTTCTTCAGTGACAGCAAATTGTCAGGATAATAATAATAATAATAATAATAATAATAATAATAATAATAATAATAATAATAATAATAATAATAATAATAATAATAATAATAATAATAATCCCGTGGCTGGGCCTGGACAGCTATCGGGTATGGTCCCTATGGTTATGGGATTACCGGTCTTCTGATTGGTAGTGGCTTAGCTACCATGAACCAACCCAGGCACCTCCCATCACCAATGATGAGAAGAAATAAAAAAAAATTCCATACCAGATCGGTCATCGCCTGGGTCAACAAGGACTGCATCAGATGCTATGGCTCCTGGACATTTGTCAAAAAATGGGCCACAGGGCTCAGTAGTTACTGCTGGGGAACCAGAGCATACAACTGTAAAGCGACTGAAACAAAAGCGCAAAACCTGGACAACCGAAGAAAACTGAGAAATCATCCAATGCTACTACCAGGCAGAACCAACAGCCAGGGGATTTCAAAAAAGAATGATGCAACTGTGGAAGAAAAAGCATCCGGAAAGTGACATAACCGAACAACGATTAATGGATCAAAGACATTTCATTATCGGTAATAAAGTTTTTACAGATGTGGAAACTCAACATCTAGGAACAATGGCTAAAAAGAAAACAACAAGCAATGATGATGAACAGGCTGAAGAAATTGTTCCAATACCTCAACAAACTGACCAACAAACTGACTAACCAGCGGAAGAAGCCACCACACAGGATGAAGATTCCCCTGTGCAACAACTCAAAAGTGTAGAGCTAAGCAAAAATGCTGAAAGAAAAGCTTGAAAACCACATCAAAGAAAACACAGAAACAAAAAGACTGCCTGCCATCTGTGAAGTGCATAGCAAACGAGTGAAAGATCTACTAAATGCTGTGAACAACATTTTTACTTCTATCCCATCCAGTACACTGTATGAAACAAACTAACTAATGTACAGTACAGCCGCTGTTATAACCACAGAATTGGGTTATAAAATGCAAAAAAGAAACCCACTGGAACACCAAAGTGGAAAATTCGACTTGAAAATAAAACAAAAAAAACTACGAGGAGATGTCAGCAAATTGAAATACTTGAAAGAAGAAAAACTGAAGAACGAAAAGCTGAAAAATAGTTTATACAAAAAATATAACCTGGAGGAAAAAACAATAACAGAAATAATGGAAAACCTAAAACAGTGTGTAATAGCAACAGCAAAGAAAATTGAAAGATATGAAGGACGAATAAAACAATATTGTGAAAACGTCCAGTTCAGAAGAAACCAGCACCTCTTCTATCAGTTGCTTGATGAAAATAAAGTCCAAACTACTTTTCTACCATGTAGAGAAAAAAACCTTAAACTTTTGGAAAGAACTGTGGGAAAACCCAGTGGAACATAATAAAACTGCCTCCTGGATCAAAGATGTCCAAAAACAAGCAACACAAAACAAAATGGAGAATATTGTAATAACCACTGATATGCTTGCAAAACAAGTAAAGAAGATCAAGAACTGGAGTGCACCTGGCCTGGACGAGCTGCATGGATACTGGTTGAAACACCTCACCAGCCTCCATCACCGCATGGCCACTCAGTTTGATGAAATGCTTCAAAATGACACAAGTGAAGAATGGTTAACAGCTGGTCAAACATACTTGATAATGAAAGACCCTGAAAAGAACACAGAACCAAGCAACTACCACCCAATTACTTGTCTGCCAACAACATTCAAACTTTTCACAAGAATACTGGCAAATTCAGTATTCAATCATCTGATGGAAAACAATTTGTACCCAGCAGAACAAAAAAGGAAATTATAAAAAATCAAGAGGAACAAAAGATCAGCTGCTCATTGACAAAATGGTACTTAAAAATGCAAAACGACAAAAAACAAATTTAAATATGGCGTGGATTGATTACAAGAAAGCATTTGACTCATTACCCCACAGTTGGATTAATGCGTGTTTGGAAAACTTTGGAATCAGCAAAAACATCTGTACATTTTTGAAAGCAAATATGCAAAAATGGAAAACAGTTCTAACAGCAAATGGGGAGAACATTGGTGAAATCAACGTCAAATGAGGAATCTTCCAAGGGGACTCACTTTCACCACTTCTGTTCAACATTGCATTAATTCCATTGACAATAATATTACGAACACAAAACTGGGATACCACATCTCAAGCCAGCATGGCAAGATAAACCATCTACTATACATGGATGACTTAAAACTTTATGCGAAAAGCATACTGAACTTGAATCAATACTCAACGCAGTTCAACTGTTTAACAGTGACATCAGAATGGACTTTGGACTTGGAAAATGTGCTATATTATCCATGCAATGAGGAAAAATGGGAAAAATAGAAGGAATAGAACTGGAAAATGGAAATATTATGAAAGCACTAGCAAAGGATGATGGTTACAAATACCTAGGCATATTGGAAGCAGATAACATCTTGAATGCAAAAGTCAAAGAGTCAACACAAAAGGAATACATCAGAAGAGTCCACAAAATACTAAAATCAAAGCTGAATGCTGGAAATATAATTGAAGCCATTAATACATGGGCAGTCCCAGTGATATGCTACCCAGCTGGAATTATTAACTGGACATTGGCCGAATTGGAACACCTAGACCGGAAAATGTGTAAACTTTTGAACATGCACCATGCTTTACATCCACAAAGTGACATCGACAGACTATACCTGCCAAGAAGAATAGGGGGCAGACAGCTACTACAAATCCACCAAACTGTAGAAGAAGAAAAACAAAGTTTGAATGACTATGTGAATCAAAGTACAGAAAAATTGCTGCAGGCTGTGAAAACAGAGAGCATTATCAAAATAACAGAAACAAAGGCAGAATATAAGGAAAAACAGCTGGATGACTGATTAAATAGATGGAAAACTGAAGCTTTGCATGGACAGCATTTGAAAAACATTGAAGGAAAATGTGATAACAACTTGACATGGGCATGGCTTAAGATGGGAACCATCAAGAAAGAAACAGAAGGCTTAATACTGGCTGCTCAAGAACAAGCACTACAAACTAATGCCATGAAAGCAAAGATACAAAAATCTACTGACAATCCAAATTGCCAACTTTGCAACAACAAAGTTGAAACTGTTTCACATTTAATATGTGAGTGCAGCAAAATCGCGCAAACTGATTACAAAGCTAGACATGACCGAGTTGCTAAACTAATCCACTGGGCATTGTGTAAAAAATACGACTTGCCTGTGTCCAAAAAGTCATGGGAACATAGGGTGGAAAAAGTTGTTGAGAATGAGAGGGTGAAGATCTTGTGGGACTTCCGAATACAGACAGATCGCCATTTGGAACACAACACGCCAGATATCACAGTTGTAGAGAACTGAAGCATACAGTTGATTGATATTGCTGTACCAGGAGATGCCAGAGTCGAAGAAAAAGAACTGAAAAAAATTATGAAATACCGTGACCTGACCATTGAAACTGCGCGATTATGGATGAAACACGTAACAGTTATACCCATTGTCATTGGGGCACTGGGAACTATGTCCAAAAATTTTGCAAAACACATCAAGAAATTGCACCTTCCTGCAATAACTCCAGCAAAGCTACAAAAAACTGTGCTACTCGGAACATCTTACATTTTAAGGAGATACCTGGTTGATACCTAGGATGCTGGCAGCAACCCGTGTCAACCATTAGTGCCAGTCAATTTGAGTGTTCAGTTGACTGAGTTTCATGCTTTATGAATGAAAGTTTAATAACAACAACAACAACAACAACAACAACAACAACAACAACAATAATAATAATAATAATAATAATAATAATAATAATAATAATAATAATAATAATAATAATAATAATAATAATAATAATAAAGTTGGAGGGGACCTTGGAGGTCATCTACTCCAACCTCCTGCTCAGGCAGGAAACCCTATACCATTTTGGACAAATGGCTGTCCAGTCTCTTCTTAAAAACCTCCAGTTTTGGAGCATTCACAGCTTCTGGAGGCAGGTTGTTCCACTGGTTAATTGTTCTAACTATCAGGAAGTTTCTTCTTAGTTCTAGGTTGCTTCTCACTGGTCCCAGAACACTGCATCTTCACCAACAATTATGAAGCTGTCTTAAATCTCTTAAGCTCTAAAACTATAAACAGCAAAAAGCATACCAAGATATTTTTTTTTCTGTTTCAAACCCCCATGAACTGCATCTCTAAAAATAACACATGACACCGTGCACAAGAAGCTGACAACCTTGGGCCAATCAGCATCTCTCAGTGTAAATTGTGCCTCTGAGAAGATAAAGTGGGATAATTCTGTATGTATCATCGCAATCTGTGGAGAGAAGGAGTGAGACAGAAAGATGAAAGATGATAGGAAGGAGGGTAGACAGGCTGTCAGATGGACTACTTGAAGGACAATTAAGATGCACTGCAAACTCTTATCTTCTTCATTTACTTATGAAGTTCCATTCAGATTTTCAGGCACTAAGGACATTTTAAAGTTAAAAGTTTCCACTAAATATTTTACTTTTCTCTCTCCCTTTCTCCTCTCCCACCTCTCTCTTTCTCTTTCTCTTATACACACGAGAGAGAGAGAGAGAGAGAGAGAGAGAGAGAGAGAGAGACAGAGAGAGAGAGAGAGAGAGACAGAGAGAGAGAGAGAGAGACAGAGAGAGAGAGAGAGAGAGACAGAGAGACAGAGAGAGACAGAGAGAGACAGAGAGACAGAGAGACAGAGAGAGACAGAGAGACAGAGAGACAGAGACAGAGAGACAGAGAGACAGAGAGAGAGAGAGAGAGAGAGAGAGAGAGGAGTCTATGCTTGCATGGTAAAGTATCACTAATGAAGCTTCCTGTGGGGAATTTCAGTGCTGCTCTATTTGAATGTGCAAAGGAAATTCCAGAACCTTATGGTTGTCTTTTAATAAGACAAGAATCTTTAGGTATTAGTCAGGCTTCTGTGCTACACAAATCAAAACTAAATCTGTACAGTGTACAGCAATACCTGACAGTGAACAAATAAATAATTTTCATAAGAAACCAACAGGTTTGCAAAAATATACCTACCATCAGGGCTTTTTTTGGTCATAGAATTCTGGCACCTTTTTTGGATGGAATCTTGTAGGGTGGGCAAGGTGGGTTGTATAATGTGTGTGAGTTCTGGCACCTTTTTCTTTTACAAAAAAAGCACTGCCTACCATCCACAATCTTTCCCACAAACCCCACTCCAGCATTGCTGCCTTCAGAAAGCTGCCAGCTATTTATCCATTGCCTCAATCTTAAGTGGTTAGATATATTAATACCCAGGGGTAGGGCCTTCTCAGTGGGTGCACCTGCCCTGTGGAACCAGCTGCCTGCAGAGCTTAGGACTGCCCCCGACCTCCGTTCATTCCGCCGGGACCTGAAGACCTGGCTCTTCGAGCTCTCTGGCCCAGGCTGAGAATTTTTTAATTTTAATTTTAACTGATTTTTTTATTTTTCTCAGGGTTTCATTTAATCTTTTTAAATTTGTTTTAACGTTTGTATTGATTTTCTTTTAAATGCCCGGTAAACCGCCCTGAGTCCTTCGGGAAAGGGCGGTATATAAATCTAAATAAATAAATAAATAAAATAAATAAATAACTATACCACTTGTACCACATTAGGTCATTCTTTCATATATATTTCCATATCTAAACAGACAAACAGAATGACCTCAGGTGACCAAAAAAGCATTAGGAACAACACCACTGAATTTGCTTGTGAGTTGCTGGCAACGAGCATAAGAAATCTACCTCAATTTTTTTTGCCCCATTATGCCCTTTTTTGTGCAGTTACAAGTTATGTCAATGAGAATTTTAGTAATATATAAATACATAAAATAGCAATATAAATTAGATCATTACAAAATATACAGTCAAAGGCTTGATAGTTCCCAAAGGTTTTCTGGAAAAGGCAATATTTATCAGCCTATAGTAGGCCACAAGAATGATATTGATCCTTAACGAAATGGGCTGTTCCATAGGAAGCAAGCTGTCACCAAGAATTCCACATCCTATTTTGCATCCTTTGACAGATATTCTTTGGCTATATGGATCAAATGGGTGGAATTAATCTGGGGAAAGTGGTCTGTTAGCTAACCAGTTATATAGTGTTTTAAAATGGGCAAGCAGAATTTTGAATTGTGCTTGGAAACCTACTAATAAACAGTGTAGCTCCCACAGCAGTGGTGTTATACAGCATAATTGCAACTGTCTTTAACAATAAAGAATTGACAAAGGCATGAATGACTGTCCTAACTGTTCTGGATAAGAAATAGGACATCTAGTGCACTTTCCTTTGAGCTTGGGATAGAGTTGTATAACTGAATATCATTGGCATATTAAGGATACATTATCCCAAATGAATACATCATTTTGCCCAAGGATTTCAAACAGAAAATAAACAGAATAGGAGAAAGGATAGAATAACAGAACAACAACTGAGGGCCTTGTTATGTATTGGGCTCATTAGTAATACCATGTGGGTTGCTGGAGCAGCTAACAGCTGTCCAGCAACCCAGACTACAAGTCTCCAGTGCTGCTATTGGCTATCCCTAGGCAGCAATGGTTGCTTCAAACCTATTGGCTGCTGCCTAGGGGCTAGACTATATATTTTGGCTAGTTGCAGCCATTTCCCCAGTTCAGATTCTGCAAGAAATAAATCATGAGTTTTCCTGTACTCATTTACCTCGTCTTCATTCCAGCGCCAAAGAACCCGCTACACAACACTGGCGACGAAGGTAGGATCCTGCTTCCCTGAAAAAGAGCTAAAGTCTACGAGGGGAAGGCAGCGCACGCCGGAGGGAAAAGGCATTCCCCCCACCCCCTCTCTCAAGGTCAGCTAGCAAGCTACGCTAGTGACCTCATGCTCAGTGGACTCATTCCCTGAGCCTGGGAAGCAGGATTTGGAATCAGCTTCCAAATTCATAGCGGGCCTGAGGCAGGCCGCACACCTTTGCAAATTTTCAAATTTAGAAGAGCGACTATGAGACTGGCTCGTCTGCGGTGTATGGAACCAAACACTTAAACAAAGACTCTTTGCCAGACCAAACTTAACGTTTTCTGAAGCACAAGATGAAATAATGGCTGATGAAGCCACCGGGAGCGAGGACGCCAAATGCACCAAAGAATCTTCCGAGGAAGAAGAGCCTGAAATCAACAGACTCCAAAAGCAACCCAACGCACAACACCGCAACAGCCAGCAGCAAGAGAACACTTACAAGGCAGTTCTCTTACCTAGATGTAAAGGGTGCAGCGGCAACCATTTTTGCACCGATTGCAGATTCCAATCAGCCACATGAAGAGCTTGCAGAAGGACAGGCCACATCACAGTGGTTTGCAGAGCCCGCCAGAGAGACCGGCCACCCAAACACCAGTCGGAAGAACCGACTAGGAGAGGTACTGGGACCCAGCATCCGGTTAGTGTGGGGTTTTTCAAAAGCCATAGAAGCGTGTGCCGCACCGGGGCCTGACGCCCCCTCAAACCTAAACTCAGACTCTTGGTAGAGCTACAAGGAGTTCCGTGTAAGATGGAATTGGACTCTGGCTCTGCAGTCTCAATTATTTCTCAAGACACTTTTAACTTCGTGTGTAGGCGCAGTAAAAATTGGGCCAAACTAAGGCTCTAAGACATAATCCTAACTGACTTTCAAAATGCTCAAGTTAAAGTTAATGGAGAAGCCACTTTGACGGTAAAATTTAAGGGGTTTTATGGGCACCTGGATGTCATAGTAGTAGGGGGCCAGAGAACGAGTCTCATTGGACTCGATTGGTTTGATGCCTTAGGTATTCAGATTACTGGCATAAACCGGACACAAACTGCAGACCTCACATCAGTATGCAAGGACTATGATTCAGCCCTAGGAACATACACAGGCCCGCCTATCTCATTTAAGCTTGATCCCAATGTAGTTCCAATCAGGGTTAAGCCTCATAGGGTCCCCTTTGCCTTAAAACATAAAATTGATTCAGAAATTGCTAAACATATTGATTTGTGCTTTAGATTGTAAGCTGCCCTGAGTCTTCGGAGAAGGGCGGGATATAAATGGGATTAAAAAAAATAAAAGTTGATAAGCTTGTAGAACAGGGCATTTTACAGCCTGTTGATGGTGGGGAGTGGGAAACTCCTATAGTCACTCCACTTAAAGCCAACAGGGAAATTCGCATTTGCGCTGATTAGAAATTCACTCTAAATAAGCCCTCAAGCAACACGCTTACCCGATACCTGTGGTCAACCACATTTTAGCCTCCTTGCAAGAGGGTACTATCTTTGCTAAACTTGATTTAGCACAGGCCTATCAGCAATTGCTGGTTGATGAGGCCACAGCTGTGGCTCAGATGATCATGACTCACAGGGGGGCTTTCAAAGTTAAACGCTTACAGTTTGGAGTCAGTGTTGCGCCTGGCATTTTCCAGGGGATCATGGAGCATACACTTAAGGGTATTCAGGACATCTGCCCTTATTTTGACGATGTTCTTATTGCTGGGGAATCCCCAGAAGTGCTAGCCAGTAGGCTTAGAGCTGTTTTGCAGAGGCTTCACGAAGCAGGCCTCAAATTAAAAAAGAACAAGCCCTTCAACAGAATTCCTTGGTTTCTGAATTGATGCTAACGGCATTCACCCTGTTGATTCTAAAGTGAAGGCTATTAAAATGGCTCCTAGTCCCAGATCCAAAGGAGAGCTACAAGTATTCTTGGGTCTCCTAAACTTCTATCACACATTTCTACCTCATAAGGCCACACTAGCAGAGCTCCTCCAGAGGCTTTTAGATAAGAAAGCTTCATGGAAATGGACTAATTTACATGAAAAAAGTTTCCAGGACTTAAAAGCACTTTTGTCAGAAAAGTCCACTGTAACTCACTACAAAGAGTCTAAACCAGTATGTTTTGCATGTGATGCATCTCCTTATGGGGTGGGGGCAGTTTTAAGTCACATAGAAAGGAATGTAACACAGGTTCCTACAGCATTGTACTCAAGGACATTGTCCTCTGCCGAGTGCAACTATGCTCAGATTGACAAAGAGGCCCTAGCCATTGTTGCTGGAATACAAAAATTCCATGACTATTTATATGGCAGGGACTTCACGGTCTTTACAGACCACAAACCTCTGTTGGGACTTTTCACAACAGACAAACAAACCCCCCACATACTTTCACCAAGAATGCTGAGATGGTCTATTTTTCTATCTCCATACACTTTAAAATTGATTCACAAACCGGGTAAAGAAATGGGCCATGCTGATGGCCTCAGCAGACTACCACTGCCACTAATGGAACCAGATCCAGATCCAGCTGCTAGAATTCTATCCATACAGAACCTACCTGAATTCCCTGTCCACATTGCTGCAGAAACTGCCACAGATAGAACACTTAGTATTGTCATGGGTATACATGGGCTGGTTGGATAAAAGCCCAGGTTCTGAATTTCAGAACTATTTTGTCAGAAGGCATGAGTTATCTGCCCACAAGGGGTGCATTTTATGGGGAATAGAGTCATAATTCCCACTTCCCTAAGAGACAGGGTTTTACAGTCATTACATGAAGGCCATCCAGGCATTGTCAGAATGAAAGGTTTAGCTAGAAGCTACCTTTGGTGGCCTGGCCTTGATAAGGACATTGAGGGACAAGTCCATGGTTATTATACATGCCAGCAATCGAGGCCTGAAATGCCACAGGCTCCAGTTCACAGGTGGGAGGAAACGCACACTCCCTGGTCTAGGATTCATATAGACTATGCTGGACCCTTTCAGAGACAGCTCTTCCTTATAGTAGTGGATAGCCACTCCAAATGGCTGGAAGTAATTACAGTTCCTAACATGACTATTTCTAGGACCATCCAGGTGCTGAAAAAACTCTTTGCCACACATAGGCTGCCAGATGTCTTAGTTTCAGACAATGGGGCCCAATTCACTGCGGCTGAATTTCAGGCCTTCCTTAGAGCTAATCTCATCAGACATGCAACGTCTGTGCCTTTTCATCCATCTTCTAATGGTCAAGCTGAATGCATGGTGAAGACAATGAAGGAATCACTCAAGCGCATTGTAACAGATGACTGGCATTACAGATTGGCAGATTTTCTACTCTGCCAGCATTCTACGCCCTGCACTGCTACAGGCAAAAGTCCTGCAGAACTATGTTGGGGGAGGCATTTGATCACTAAACTGGACAGGTTGCATCCAGATAGAGTGGCAGCAGAAGCCTCTCGACCAAAACCCCCGAGGGGGCTGCAAATGGGCGATTGGGTTTGGGCCAGGAATTATGGTCATGGAATCTGTGGGTTCCTGGTCAAATTACCAAAGCATCTGGGCCCCTGTTTTATGAAGTGAGGTTGGAGGGAGGGCGGGTTGTCAGATGCCACATTGATCAACTCAGAAAACGGTTTCCCGAACAGCCACTAAGTGAGGACTGTGTCATAAGTCCTTCCCAAGGTCCTCCAGCTTGCGTCCAAGCCAGTCCTCATATGGACTCTTAGGACTTTTCCTTCATAACTGAGGAGGAACCAGAGGGAGAAATGGGGAGTCCAGAAATGCAACATGGATCCCCTGAAGGAGCAAGCCAACCGGACTTCAGCAACCACTGTGCCTAGTCTGCTGATCAGTCTGACTCTGGGGTGGGCCAACCTGGAGAGGCCAGCCAGAGAGCATCTAATTCCGTTGACTCAGGAGCACCAAGGGACACAGGTCTACCCAGCCCACTTGGTAAGCTGGTAGACCACAAAGTGACTGGAACTCCGAGATGTTTCACTAGGGCACAGAAGCCTCCTTCATATCTTGCTGATTACATTGTAAAATGTTGTTGTTAGTTGCAAAGTCATGTCCAACCCATCGCGGCCCTATGGACAATGTTCCTCCAGGCTTTCCTGTCCTCTACCATCTTCTGGAGTCCATTTAAGCTCATGCCTACTGCTTCAGTGACTCCATCCAGCCACATTGTAAAATAAAGAGCTATAATATTGTTGCATTGCAGCTTGCCACTGTACTACAGAAACTAGTGTTATGATGTTAACTGCCTGGTGTGCTGTCAATGAAGGCATATTCATTCAGGTGCTATGATGTAACTGTCTAGTGTGCTGTCAATGTAGCCTATTCATTCAGACATTGTTTAATAACATTGTAACCTATATGTTTTTTTTTTCCTATTACTATTATTTAAGTTTGTTTTGATAATGAGTCTTGATAATTGCATTAAGACTAACTTGTGTTAATATTGTCTGATCTAAGAGGGGAGGGGTATATACTGGCTCTCCAGCAACTCAGACTCCCCAGCTACAATGCTGCTATTGGCTGCCCCTAGGTGGCAATGGATTGCTTTAAACTTATTTGCTGCCACCTAGGGGGCAGGCTATAAATTGCTGCAGGCTGCAGCCTAATTCTCAGTTGAGATCCTGCAAACAAATAAACATGACCATTGCTGAACTCACTTGTCTCGTCTCCTTTCCTGCGCAAAGAACTCACCACACAACACTGGCAATGAAGGTGGGATCCTGCTTCTCTGAAAGAGCAGAAGTCCACTAGGGGAGAGGCAGCTCACGCCTGGTGGGAAAAGGCATTCCCCCCCCTACGGTCAGCTAGCCAGACACACTAGCGACCACGTGCTCAGTGGATGAATCCCTGGGCCTTAGAGAAGCAGGATCAGAAGAAGTAGGAACCAGCCAAGAAGACCAGAAGATGCCCAAGGTTGGAAGACTGCACAAATTTGAGATAAAGCATCTGGAGGGATGGCCATCCTACTTGTCCCAGGTAGAAAACTACCTCCAGGCAAACCAGGTCGCAGAAGATGGGCTGAAGGCTGCCACACTGCTCTGTGTGTGTGACCCAGCCACATTCGACCTGGCCAAAAATCTGTTCGCCCCAATGCCACTGGAGTCAGTCTCCTACACTAAGCTAAAGAAGAAACTAGGAGAACATTTCCAGCCGAAGATGTCGGTGATTGCTTGATGTTAGACATTTGAGCAGCGAATGCAGCAGCCCAGTGAGATGACATCAGAATACATTGTGGCCTTGAGGCAGGCCACACGCCTGTGTAAATTTTTGGATGTTGAAGAGCGACTGCGAGACCAGCTCATCTGCAGCCTATGAAACCGAACGCTTCAGTGACTCCATCCAGCCACCTCATTCTCTGTCGTCCCCTTCTTCTATTGCCCTCAATCTTTCCCAGCATTAGGTTCTTCTCCAGTGAGTCCTTCCTTCTCATTAGGTGGCCAAAGTATTTGAGTTTTAGCTTTAGGATCTGGCCTTCTAAAGAGCAGTCAGGGTTGATCTCCTCTAGGACTCACCAGTTTGATCACCTTGCAGTCCAAGGGACTCGCAGGAGTCTTCTCCAGCACCATAGTTCAAAGGCTTCAATTCTTTGGTGCTCAGTCTTTCTTATGGTCCAACTTTCATAGCCATACATTGCAACTGGGAAGACCATAGCCTTGACTATATGCACTTTTGTTGGCAGGGTGATGTCTCTGCTTTTTAGTGTGCTGTCTAGGTTTGCCATGGCTTTCCTCCCCAGGAGCAAGCATCTTTTAATTTCTTGGCTGCAGTCCCCGTCTGTGGTAATCTTGGAGCCCAGGAAAACAAAATCTGTCACTACCTCCATTTCTTCCCCATCTATTTGGCAGGAATTGAGAGGGCCGGATGCCATGATCTTGGTTTTCTTAATGAAACTACACTACAAAAGCAATATAAAAGACACAGAAATAATGCTTAAAACAACATTGTCAGTATAAACTGGGCAGTAAAGGTGCCCCTCATTCTTCAGAGATGTAACTTTTCTCTCTTTTTCCATAAGCAATATTCACAATACAAACAGTGCTCACATAAATGTGGGGATATTAGCTCAATGGTAATGCCTCATCCAAAACATGCACACAGACACACAGAGAGGGAGGGGGAGAGAGACAGAACAGTTGAGAATTGTAATCCAATGAATATGACCATTAAGTGAAATCAACACTGATGTCCATTCTTATTACCATTTCATCTGTTTTGGCAATCTTTGTAAATGAAATGAGATATTGTTAAGACACACACACCCTCTTTATTTTCTTCTTACACTCTGTATTCTGCTCATTTAAATCTATGCATGATATTACTTTTCTAAGAGTTCAGCAAAACCATTCCGCTCCACAGCCAACCATTGTGATTAGTTTGAACATACTGAAGATGGACAGCTGATCACGGTGCCAAGCAGATTAGAGGAAGCATCTTCTGTGATATCTCAGAGAAACATATTAGATTAAAATTCAAATACTTTCCCATGACAGATTGTTACAAAAATGGGAAATGGCACAAACAATCCATTGCACTAACAATTTTTTTTCCCTCTGAGAGAGAGTGAACGAGAGGGAGGGAGGAGGGAGGGAGGGAAGGAGAGTGAGAGAAAGAGAAGGGAGAGAGAGAAAGAGAGAGAGAGAGAGAGAGAGAGAGAGAGAGAGAGAGAGAGAGAGAGAGAGAAGGAGAAGGAGAAAGGGGTGGGGGAGAGAAATATAACATTTCTATGGAACTTTGACGAAACAAAGCTCATTCTATTTCCTATTGACAGGTGGCAGTGTAATTTAAATATAGTATTATGAATTCAAATCAGTTATCAACTGCTCGTCAACTAGACTGCAAGCATAACAATAAGATGCCTTTTTCACATTTGCATCCTTTTTCATTAAGGTAGATTTATGGTCATCTTGCAAAATTTGTCAGCTAAGTAACATGTTATTTTGAATATCCTGTCCCATTTTCATCTGTAAATTAATCTATGAATTTCATTTTTTTAAAAAAAATGCAGTACCAAAGCTATATTTTCTTCTTTCTTTGATTTCTACTAGTGGAGGAAGAGTTCTTATATTCTTTTGAAACCGAATCTGTCAGAATGTAAACAAATTTGAATGGAACCTTGTCTAAGTTAAAATCATGTTGATTTCAATGGAATTAGCCATATAATTAAACTCTCCTCACTTTATTCAAATAAAATTAGAAATGATTTCTTCTGATTAGACTGTCTAATAAAAAAAGATATTGATACCAAAAGCAGCTATTCCTGTTCTTGCTTATATGCATATAAATGTGTCTTTTATTGCTCTAGAAGTAAATCAATCTGCCAACATGCTCAAATATTTTACTATCTGTATTATCTGGACAGTGTTTGACAATAGCTGCAATGTTCAAAATATTTCAGACAATGAATATTTTATAATAACAGTTGAATTATTCTGAAAATGTTACATTCTTTTAAAGAACAATCTGAGATATCAGAAGCATGCATAATAGCATATAAGGGCTTTGGGGAGTTTCAGTTTAGAGATTTAATTTGAACTTGATTTTACTAAATTTTTAGTTAAATCAAAATATTGAGCTTGAAAATCAAACTGAATAATCAAATCAATTGCCTACAAATTGATCTGTGAGTTTTACAAAGGCTTTGTAAAAAGAAAGCTATTATAAATTCTTTCAGAAAATCAAGCTGAGCAGACTAATGCTTTAAACTGAAGGTTCAAATCAAAAACAACTCAACTTTATCAATGAAATCAAATTGTTAAATTATGTAAGATCAAAGATCTGAATTGGATTCATTATTCAAAATGGATCAGGGCCATTCTGTGTACGTCTATTTTCTCTATTAGGTTTAAGAAAAACATTCAAGCTAGCATATTGCTTTTTCAATCTGATAAAAAAGAAAACACAATAATTCTATTAACTATAACAGAAACTTTGTTTCTTGGATTATATGTCAGTGAGGAAGGCAGCCTTGAGCTACTAGTAGGAATCACCATTAATAATTGGTGTTTGTTTTCTATAAATGTAAAAGAATTGCATATCTAATTCATTGTTCATCCAGTCTGATCATTACAATTTATCAAAGAAAATGACACAAAGCTGGTGATCAGCCTTGTAAAATAAGAGAGGTATAGAAAGAAATCTCCTTATGGCAATGCTCAGACCAAATGAAGCCCTTTATTTGTAGCAGTACAGTATTTGTACAGTATTGATTATAGGATGTGTATGCCCTGACTGATCACAAATATAACATTTCCTATAACAACAAAAAGCAACAAGAATAAAATAAATGATCATATTTTTAATTTGCTACTGATATACTGTACTGTAAACTGTATATGGACATTTCATGATAATTTAAAAATGATTTTAAGTATTAAAATATATTTAACTATTACAATAATTTTAAATTTTAAAATCCTTTCTCAGAATTTTTGACTTACATTCAGGTTTTGAAACAATAAAGCATATTTATTTTCACAACAGTCCTTTCTCAATCTCTATCCAAGTATCATGTAGCTTACAATAGTCTGTTT
Source organism: Vipera berus (assembly GCF_964194415.1). Taxonomy (NCBI): domain Eukaryota; kingdom Metazoa; phylum Chordata; class Lepidosauria; order Squamata; family Viperidae; genus Vipera; species Vipera berus. The sequence goes on along the minus strand of NC_138203.1, from coordinate 185,876,044 downwards.
GCAGACTATGTTCTTCATCTATCCTTCAAGAGAAGTCACCATCCAGTCCAGAAAGATGGAGAAACTTTGTCTTTTTACTAGATCCTTTTGTTTGGAGAAGGACATTGCACTTTCTGTTGTAAATAGATACTGAGTTTCCTGACCATAAAAGAAGAAATCATGAGATTTTCCCTTCCTCCTTTATTATCAGATTACTGCATTTTATTATTTTATTTCATTTTATTTGTTCTCACAGAACAAATAATCATTTCTGAACAATTTAGCTATCTTTGTGGAAACATCAAGATCATGTGAAGTGTTAATACCACTTTACAATGTCTTGGTAAGGCCAAACTTGGAATACTACATTCAGTTTTGGTCACCACAATGTAAAAAAGATGTTGAGACTCTAGAAAGAGTACAGAGAAGAGCAACAAAGATGATTAGGGGACTGGAGACTAAAACATATAAGGAACAATTGCTGGAACTGGGTATGTTTAGTTTAATGAAGAGAAAGACAAGGGGGTACATGATAGCAGTGTTCCAATATCTCAGGGGCTGCCACAAAGAAGAGGGAGTCAAGCTATTCTCCAAAGCACCTGAAAGCAGGACAAGAAGCAATGGATGGAAACTAGTCAAGGAGAGAAGCAACCTAGAACTAAGGAGAAATTTCTTGACAGTTAGAACAATTAACTAGTGGAACAACCTGCCTCTAGAAGTTGTGAATACTCCAACACTGGAAGTTTTTAAGAAGAGACTGGACAGTAATTTTTCTGAAATGGTATAGGTTTCCTGCCTGAACATGAGGTTGGACTAGAAGACCTCCAAGGTCCCTTCCAACTTTATTGTTATTGTTATTGTTTGTTATTGTTGTTGTTGTTGTTGTTGTTGTTGTTGTTATTATTATTATTATTATTATTATTATTATTATTATTATTATTATTATTATTATTATTATTCCAAGTAAATTATATCCGCAGCATTCCTCTGATCCACTAATTTTGTCACTTGGTCAAAGAATGCAATAAGATTTGTCTGGCACAATGTTGTTGTGGGGAAAATAAAGAATAAGAAAAGAATAAGAAGAAAAATAATAATAATAAGAAAATAAGAAGAGAAAGGAATATTAGGTACATTTGCCACTTTGAGTTGTTTATAAAAATAACGAAGGCAGGATTTTTTTAAAAAATCAGTATGAGTCTGAAAGAAGCTATAGAGGTTAATCTTCAGTAGCAGAATATAAACCATCAAATAGTTAAAAAAGAAAACAGACGTTATTAAATTGGAACTAGTATGAGTAAGCTGACAGCTCATTTAGAGCTTTATATAATTTGCCACTTTATATAATATATTGATTACCATATGTACAAAAGAGATTTGTGGTTTCCTTTGTAGTTCTTAGTCACACATAATATGTGTGATGATTACAACTAGAAAAAGAAAATAAGCAAATGTAAGCTTTTTTTTGTTTCCCCCCCAACAAATACCTAGAAATACAGTCATTTTGTTGTCAGAAACCTAAAGCTTGCATTAATTACACTATAAAGTTTTGATTATTAATGCATCTTTACTTATTGAAGTGTGAAATAAGCAATAGTGATTGGAGTGTACCTATTAAATTAAACTTTGAGATCAGAATTTATAAACAGGTTTTCTTTTGATTTATAGCTCAATTGTAACAGTATACGTTGCTAGGTGCCCTAATTTGGTCTGTCAAAATTGAAATATCTATTTTCTTTTTCAATATTCAAGGATCTCCAAGTTCTGAATTTTCACTTTTTCTAACCAATGATTTCTAAATCCTTATTGGTTATATCAGATATGGATAAACTGTGCGATAATGATTATAATAATAAATTATGGTATATTTTTATGAGTTTAAAATTCAGATTGGTTATCTATAATGGTGGGCATTATAGGAAATTTCTGCACTAGCAATTTATAACATTTTAGAGTGCTATTCAGCCCTTGCTGTAATGATATAAAGTCTGTCTTCGTTACTGGTAAAGGAGCATGTTGATTTCTGAAAAGCATTGGAAGACAGTATCAATCACTATTGTGGAAATAGCTGAAATTCTGCTTTGAACTGTTTGTATGTCATGAGTTTTGGACTGCAATATTGTGTATTGGGTTTTATTGTTGCTCTTTTGTCATTTGATGTAAAGCCTTTCACCAATTATAAATGTGGTTCAGAAGTGAGAACCATGACTGAAAGGGAGTTTTTGTTCTCTTCCACTTCATCTTGACAGCTGTCTGCATCCATGAAAATCTATGAATCCATTAAAAAAATCTTTCAGCATACTACTGCATACTTATACATTACAAAGTCATTCATTAAAAGCTATATTTTTATATTAGTGAAATTTAAAGAACCATAAGTATATAGAATGTTCAAACTATTGCACCATTGCACTCATTTCACATGCTAGTAAAGTCAGTGCTTTTTTTGTAAAAGAAAAAGATGCCGGAACTCACACATGTCATACAACCCGCCTTGCCTACCTTACAAGGTTCCATCCCAAAAAGGTGCCAGAACTCCGTTCTGAGCATTCTATGAGAAAAAAAGCCCTGAGTAAAGTTATGCTTAAAATCCTACAAGCTAGACTCCAGCAGTATGTGGATCGAGAACTACCAGAAGTACAGGCAGGATTTTGAAGAAGCAGAGGAACTAGAGATCAAATTGCCAACATACGCTGGATCATGGAGAAAGCTAGGGAGTTCCAGAAAAACATCTACTTCTGCTTCATTGACTATGCTAAAGCCTTTGATTGTGTGGATCACAACAAACTGTGGCAAGTTCTTAAAAAGATGGGAGTACCAGACCATCTTATTTGTCTCTTGAGAAACCTATATGCAGGTCAAGAAGCAACAGTGAGAACTGGACACGGAACCACTGATTGGTTCAAATTTGGGAAAGGAGTCTGGCAAGCCTGTATACTGTCACCCTGCCTGTTTAACTTATATGCAGAGCACATCATGGGAAAGGCAGGACTAGATGAATCAAAGGTTGGAATTAAGATTGCTGGGAGAAATATCAATAATCTAAGATATACAGATGATACCACTCTAATGGCAGAAAGTGAAGAGGAACTAAAGAACCTCTTGTGAGTGAAGAAGGAGAGTGCAAAAGTTGGGCTGAAACTAAACATTAAGAAAACCAAGATCATGGCATCCAGCCCTCTCAATTCCTGGCAAATAGATGGGGAAGAAATGGGATTAATGATGGATTTTACTTTCCTGGGCTCCAAGATCACCACAGACGGGGACTGCAGCCAAGAAATTAAAAGACACTTGCTTCTGGGAAGGAAAGCCATGGCAAATCTAGACACCACACTAAAAACCAGAGATATCACCCTGCCAACAAAAGTGCATATAGTCAAGGCTATGGTCTTCCCAGTTGCAATGTATGGCTGTGAAAGTTGGACCATAAGAAAGGCTGAACGTCAAAGAATTGAAGCCTTTGAACTATGGTGCTGGAGAAGACTCCTGCGAGTCCCTTGGACTGCAAGGCGATCAAACCGGTCAGTCCTAGAGGAGATCAACCCTGACTGCACTTTAGAAGGCCAGATCCTGATGTTGAAACTTAAATACTTTGGCCACCTAATGAGAAGGAAGGACTCACTGGAGAAGATCCTAATGCTGGGAACAGTTGAGGGCAATAGAAGAAGGGGATGACAGAGAATGAGGTAGCTGGATGGAGTCACTGAAGCAGTAGGCATGAGCCTAAATGGACTCCAGAAGATGATAGAGGACAGGAAGGCCTGGAGGAATGTTGTCCATGGGGTCGTGACGAGTCGGACACGACTTCGAAACTAACAATAACAACAAGTATATAGAAGTATAAAAAAATCTGAAAGATTTTTAATTTTATCAATAATGGTAAATTTAATATTTAAGAAATAGATGCTGAGAAATCATTTTTGCAATATTATATGTTGATGATAATCCATGTTCACTTGAAGCTTATGTTTCATTCTCTTTAATATTGTTTGGTAAGCATAACTAAGTGTACAATATAAACTAACATAAAATAATGGAAATATCATTTTAGAAAATGAAATAAGATGTGTCTGTTAGTTGGAATATGCTTAGCAATGACTTGGGAAGCTTGCCATTTGAACAAAATATATGATTTACATTTTCTGCCAAAATTAACAGAACAGAGTTGGTAGGGACCTTGGAGGTCCTCCAGTCCAACCCTCTGTTCAAGCAGGAGAACCCATACCATTCTGGACAAATTGTTGTCCAGAATCTCCTCCGAAAAGCCTACAGAGATAGAGTACTCACAACCCCTGAAGGCAAGTTGTTCCACTGGTTAATTGCTCTCACTATGAGAAAACTTCTCCTTAATTCTAGGTTTCTTCTCTCGTTGTTTAGTTTCCATCCATTGCTTTTTGTCCTGCCTTTGGATGCTTTGGAGATTAGGTTGATCCCCTCAGCTATTGACTGTAATGGTTTATTCTATAGAAGATTAATGTCTCCTCTTCACCAGAATCTGCTTCTGTAATTGAAGTTCAAGCAAAGCTATGGGAAGCAAGAGAAGAAACAATGGATGGAAACCAATCAAGGGGAAAAGCAACTCAGAACCAAAGAGAAACCTCCCAACAGCTATAACAATCAATCAATGGAAAAGCCCACCCCCAGAAGCCATGAGTGCTCCATCACTGGAAATCTTCAAGAAGAGACTGGACAGCCATCCATCTTAAATGGCAAAATCAACTCAAAATCAACTCATAGACAAACCAAAATTGAGTTTCTACACTCACATCTGTAATTATAGTCATGATATGTTACATGAGACATTCTGCAATCAAATTCTGAGATAGTTTTAGAGGTAGGCTTTGACTTATGACCAGAATTGGGACCAGAATTTTGATCACTGAGTGAAGCAGTAGTTAAGTGAGAAGTCAAACAACTGCTTTTCTCCATGAGTATAATTCTTGTACTTCTGATTGTAGTTTCTAAGCAATCCTATGCAGTGGTGGGATTCAGCCGGTTTGCACCAGTTTGGTAGAAATGGTAGCTAGTTTTTGTTGCATTCAGAGAACCGGCTGGCTTCCAGAAGTCCAGTCTAGAACAGCCCATCAGAAGTGCATGGAAGCCACTTCCAGAAATCTGTTCTAGGCCTTGGAGACTTCCCAGGCCTGCATCGAATAAGAGAACTGGTTGTTCAGGTATTTGAATTCCACCATGGTTGTTAAGAAGACAGAGACCCAGTTAAGGAGCATGAAAGTGCCTCAGGCATGAGTTGCTACTGAGCTAGGGGAGAGTTTCTGCAGTGCAGTGTAAAAATTTACTGGCCCTAAGTATCCTGTCAAGTATCTATACCAGCATCCTGTTCTCACAATATTTCAGAAGCTTCATTCCCATATCGTTTGGAGCAGGAGTGGCATACTCAATTTGTGGAATGAGACTTCCAAAGCATCATGACAATCAGTTGCTGACTAAGAGAATGGCATGAGGTAGCCTTGGTAAGAAGGCCTGCACAGTAAGGAGCTTCCTCAGATAAGCTGCATAGGCCTGTCAGCTAAAAGAGAAAAATGGCTGAAGGTGAGCAGAACATGGCAGTTGTACTGTGTAGAATGGTGCTGGCAAAGCTGGTTGCAGTGTGGGGGGTTGGGCATTTTTCTATTCTATTCTATTCTATTCTATTCTATTCTATTCTATTCTATTCTATTCTATTCTATTCTATTCTATTCTATTCTATTCTATTCTATTCTATTCTATTCTATTCTATTCTGTAATTTTTATAATAATAAAGAAAAAAGCTATTGGCTCTATGTCAGGTCTATGCCCAAGGATATTAGTGAGATCTAATGAACTCCAGCTCATTATTTGCTTACACCTAATACACAGAATCTTGCCAGATTAAAACTACAAGCTTTTAACCTAATAGATATATTTTGGGAGATTCTAGGGTGTGGCTACTCTGAAGCATTTGCTCTCTCTCCCATCCAGTCTAGGATGGTACAATCTTTTGCATTGGTCTCCTTTCTAGAATGTACTGCCTCTTTCCTAGGAAGCCACATTATTACTGCCAATATTCAATTTCTTTTATTAAACTTGTATGCCATCCATCTTCCCCTGCACCCTTTCTTCAGCTGCACATTCCATCACACACTGTTACTTGAGAAGAATTGAACTGACATAAATTAAATAATTAATTTACGTCAACTCATTTATCATAACAAGGCAAATGTATGGTTGAATTTAAGATTCTTCATGAATGACAATAAAATGAATTCTAATATGCCACTTAAGAACATTACTGCAATGTTACTTCTAATGCAAAAAATTATCTTGCTCATCTTAGAGTTAGTGGCACAGAATTATAAGAGCCAAATTAGATATTGGGAAGGAATTTTGCTCCTTTTCAATTAAATAAATGTATCTTCAATTCAATATTTATCTTATTTTCAAAAGTCTAAGACAATTTTTTTGGAAGTACTGATTAAAATTAATATTTCTTTCAAGGTCACTGTTCATTGTGCTTAAGGAATAATTTGAGGTATGATTACATTAGCCTCCCTTCCTCCCTCTGTCCCTTCCTCCCTTTCTTTCTTCCTTTCTTTCTTCCTTCCAAGTTTACTCTGGAAACTTTTAAAACTCTAGTATATAGAATGCCTTTTGATTTCCAGAATTATGCTGTTTATTAGCAATAGCGATAACACTTAGACTTATATACTGCTTCATAATGCTTTATAACAGTGTATTTTACAAAATCAGCATATCACCCAACAATCTGGGTCCTCATTTTATTGACCTCAAAAGGATGGAAGGGTTAGTCAACCTTGAGCTGGTCAGGATCAAACTCCTGGCAATGGGTAGTATTAGCCTGCAATATTGCTTTATAACTACTGCACCACCATTTCTCCTTAGTTATGCTGATATTATATATTCTTGATGCATGCTCATATATAGGCTTGCAGATAGCACAGATCAATGCCTCAAGTTTCCCCCAATAAAGTTAATATGTAGTTCATATGAGATAAAAGATACATTTAAAATTATTGTAATTATGTTGGCATAACTCCAACTACAAATATGATAAAAATGTCTTCTAGGCCATTTTTGCACTTTGGGTTTTATTTGCTTAGTAAAGTGGTAAAGTTTAGCTTTGAAAACCTTCCAGAACCCCTACTGTGCACCCTATGTCAGAACTATTGTCATGGTTTTTTAATTGTTTTTAATGACATGAGGTACATTCAAGTTACAATTCTGATAGCAAATTTTAAACTTGCTGCTAAAATTCCAGGTTTGAGTTAAATATCTAGAATCTGAGGAAAAATAGTGATGCTACAACAAAGCTGGCACCATTTCTGAAATGTTTCATCATTGTTATACTAGGATTATGCAGCATTCTGAATTCAAAAGGAAAAAAAAATCACAAAAGTAACATCTGGGGAAAAATCCTTTTTATATAAAAAGTTGCAAGCAGATGTTTACTTGACACTCCTTTAAGCATCTTTTTTCCCCCCTTCAAATATCTATTCTAAGTCCTCTAGTCCTCTCACTTAAATTCTGAATTGTCACCTCCCTCTGATCTTGCATTTCCAGATGACTGACATTTCTACACAAATAATTGATAGTATTTCAAATGTTATTTTAAGGACATTTTAATTCCCCCCCCCCTCCTAATTACTTCTCCATTTGAATGGTAGATAACATTTGTTTTATTTGATTTCTATAGCTGCCTATCTCAGTAAATGACTCTGGATGGCTTACAATTTAAAACATATATTACTATTAAAAATTTAAGCAACATTGTAAAACAATAAAAACATTAAAAAAAACCATTAAAAACAGCAGAGAACATTAAAATGTCTAATTCAAAGTACCTACAAGGGCAAGATATCTGTTAACAAGGGAAATGAACAGAGGAAAAGGAAATGCTTTGTAAATGTAGCTTTTCTTCACGTTATGAAATCCCTTGATCTGCTTCTAGCAAAAAAGTCAAATTGTCATTTACATTCTGATCCATGAAAAATCTAAGAGATAACTTCTATTTCCATTGTGGCAGCTCTTTAACATTATTTTAATAACAGTTTGAGTCCTTGTAAAGGATGGTTAGTAGGTGAGTCCACCATTTATATCCACTGGAAAGATAATATAGAGACATGATCCATTATCCAGAGAGACATACTCTTCAGGACAAAACATGATGGGCACATTAAAATGCTTTCCTTTAGTCCTTGAGCCAGCAGAAAAGCATGACAGTGCAAATTCTACTGCCTTAATTGCCAATTGTTATTCTGCCAAAAGATTGAGGCTGGTGATTGGTGCTGCCCTTACTGATTTAATGCAGACCAAGTCAAAAGAAGACATTGGTGTATCCCTGGCTTTATTGCTATTCTCATTAAACTGGAAATAAGTGTTGGACCTGGCACAATTTAAATCTCTAAATAGAAATGATTCTTGGCTCCATTTGTTGAAAAAAGTGTAGTTTATTAGAGATTAAATATATTGCTGTAGTGCAAAGCCAGAACTGAAATTTACACACCAATTTTTTCCCCTCTCTTAAATGTCTCTCATTGCCCATCTTAGTGTAACCAACCAGGTTCAGTCAAGACGTTTTCCTAACTGTCAGTCCAAACATAGTTTGGTATGTGGTTCCCTCCTTCTTCAAGCTGGGTGACCTGGAGGGAGCATCTTGAGGAGATGCAGCACTTACTTTCATCTCCTGAAGCATGGGGAATGCCCACAATTCTTGGCAGTCTGTCACTGCACAGCAGTGAAGCACAAGCAAGCATAAGGTGGCAGCTGACAGTGGGGGTGAGGATGGTAAAACTACCAATCATCATTTTTCCTAACAAATTGGGGGGAGGGAACTACATGAGTGTAAATCATGTTTGGAAATGCATGTTTAACCACTTCTGAAGTTGCCCAATTAACAGATTGCAGGTATGAAGGTAAACTTTACCTGTGGCATTTATAAGAGCCTTGGTGGAGCAGTGGGCTAATGCCTCCTTAAGTAACACCAGCTGCCTGCAATTAGTGCAGGTTCGCATCCCACCAGGCTCAAGGTTGACTCAGCCTTCCATCCTTCTGAGGTAGGTAAAATGAGGACCCAGATTGTTGGGGGCAATAAGCTGACTTTATAATAATGCCGCTTGGGTGTGTGTGTGTGAAAGCCCTAATAAGCAGGCATATACATAGAATGAAGGCTACTGCTAAGCTTGTAAGCCGCCCTGAGTCTTCGGAGAAGGGCGGGATATAAATGGAATTAAAAATAAAAAAAATAAATAGCAGTCCAATAATATTATTCCTCAACAAAACTTCTAAAAGTGCTACAATAGACTGGGTAACTTAAGGGCTACAGGACTAAGGAGGAAAGAGCAAGTCATATCAAGTAAACTCCATACTCAAGTAGTGTTGACAGAGGATGGCAGTGATTCTAATGAATGACTAAGGCCTTTAGTTTTGGCATCACTCAAAAGTAAATAAAGCGATAAAGGAGGAAGGCCCCTAATAATCAGATTATTGAAGAGATGGAACCAGTTCCAAATGGACCCCATAGTTGTGTTGACTGTTGAAACTAATGAAAATAGGAGTCGAGATTAACAGCACTGCAGCCAATGGCTGTTTAGTTTCCTCAGATCTCCAATCTGACATAAGTCCTTCATTTTTTCTTTTTCTTTTCTTTTTGTTTATTTGAAGTCTTCAGGTAGAACTCTGGAGCAGTATGACCATTCCAATTTTTTTAAAGATATTTTTTTTAAAAAAGAGAAATGAAGGGAAAGTATCCCATTTTAGAACAGTGCATTGCCAGCAGTAAGTAAAAAAAAAAGAGAGTGAAAATGTTCTCATAAGTTAACCGTATGTTCATGAAACCATTTTCAGAATTGTTTGGATTTAGATCTGCTGCTGGCTTTGGTTTTAACATCACTTTCAAGGGAGCAAAGATGCTATTTCCAGAAAATGTTTTAAGAGTGAAACGTACATTGGTGTTGTATATGGTCATCTGTTGGCAATGAAGTGCCTGACTTAACCAGAAGAGTTTGCTAAGTCTTATTTAATCAGTGCATACGAACACCAAATTCTGCCCAATTGCATTAAATAGTCTGCAGTTGTTCAGTAAACCCAGATCCTGCACTTACCAGGCATTGCAGTCCTCCTTTTCCTCTTCTGATCTGTACGTTTTCTTTGAAGATTTAAGAAAGTGGTAATTGAATTCTTTAACTTTCAGAATGAAAGGTGGGGGGGACTAGCAAGGGAGCTTTGTCAGCTCATTTGATGTCTGGAGGCTATTGTACCCATTTTTAAAACCTGATCAAAATTCAGGCTAGCTGTTTGTTACTAAATTATGTTTCTCTGAAGCATAAGTGTGTTGGTTTTGAAAGTTACAAATTAGTGCATTTCCATACAGCCTGGGAGAATGAGTTTCATATCTACCTAAGGGGGGGAAAAAGTATTATCCTATAACAAAGTTTCTATATCTATCTCTCCCTCCCCCCCAAAAAAAAACTACCTTTCACAAAATTTCCACTTTGTCACAATAAATTACTTACTTTTACTTACTCATATCCTTACAAAGTACAATCACCTCTTTTTATTGTATGTAATAAAGTTTATTTTTATAGCAGTGTTCCCATTTGTTATGCACTTTAAAAATGACCTTCCTCTTGTGAAGCAGTGTAATTGCCATCCCCATACCTGTTGTATATTTCAGATCTAAAATGGCTACATCCTCTTCCAACAAGCAATGCTAGACTGCCAGCTGCCAACGAATTAAATTTGAGTTGCAGTTACTGGAATTCTCAGCATTGGCTCTTAATGATTGAAGTCCTGCATTAATATAAAACCCATTCAGAACTGGATTTTCTAATATCAAATAGGTGGGCATAGAAGTGCAACTTTATTAATTTTATAAATTATGTTTAATTTAATAATTCAAGTTACAGCCTGATAGAATGACACATGCTTACATGCAAAGGATCACAACTTGTATCTTTATAGTATTAACGAATCCTTATAATCTTAAATGTTAAGTGAAGTTAGAAAAAAAATCTATATCACCTTGAATATTTGCTTTTTTTCCTCTTCCCCCCCCAGCTGCACATTTCTGGTATTGTTACTTACTAATGTCACAAAATAGATCGCTATATGTGAATATATTCTAATATTCATGTATTTATATACAGTTTTTCAGAGTGGATTTGTTTATTTCAAGCATATTTTCCTTACCACAAAATGTTATAAGCACATTACTTTCTTTTTAAAAAAATGTATTTTATTATTTTTTTATAATAACAATCTTTAGTGATTCATGAACAGTGTGTTGTCTGGGTTCATATATTTAAAATAATCAATGATAATTAATTTCTACAATTAATCAATATATTGGTAATATATATATTAACCATATTGAAACAAGTGTTTAGTCATATAATATTCCATTTGATAAATTGAATCACATCTCTTGACTCCAACTTTAATTTTCTTCTTTAGCCAGGTCGCTTTCCAAATCAATAAGTTTGACTTGCCAGGTTGTATTTTTGTAAGTATTGTTGGGGACAAAAAAGACAAATCAAGTAAAGTATTAGGTTTTTGTCTCCCACATTTTAATGATTCTTCTGACAGTTCTTTAATCCATTTTATTAGTTCTTTTTTATCCTCAAATTTGTTTTGAAGTCCTGGAGGATAAAGCAACTTTTTTGTCTTCTTTATTATACTGAGTTTTTGCAGATTTTTGTGTGTGTGTTAAATTGTAGTTTTCTTCATTTGTAGCTTTTCTATTTAAGTCACTTTCATTTAATTTATGTTCTGTTGTCTGGTTTGCTTATTCATTCTTTGTTGTCATTTTTTGAGTGTTATTTAGTTGTAGGTTTAAGTTAAAGATTTGATTGTTTATATTCTCAAAATTATTTCTAATCTCATCATGGTTTGAAACAATTATAGTTTAAATCTGTTGCAGCACTGTGTACATTTTCTTCTGGAATGTATTTCTTTTGTCTTGAGTCATTGTTCCTGCAGATCTTTGAAGCTCCAAACTAGCGTCTTCAGGAGAAGGTGTTGAGTATGGTTTTTTATCACTTTTAGATAGGTATATAATATCCATTTTATCTCTCCCCTCTAGGTAGTTTTTCATCGGTGTCATAATCTTTTTAATTAGTTTTATCAAGTTGTTGTTGTTGTTAGCTGCGAAGTCGTGTCTGACTCATCGCAATCCTATGGACAATGTTCCTCCAGGCCTTCCTGTCCTCTACCATCTTCTGGAGTCACACCTACTGCTTCAGTGACTCCATCCAGCCACCTCATTCTCTGTCATCCCCTTCTTCTATTGCCCTCAAACTTTCCCAGCATTAGGCTCTTCTCCAGTGAGTCTTTCCTTCTCATTAGGTGGGCAAAGTATTTGAGTTTTAGCTTCAGGATCTGGCCTTCTAAAGAGCAGTCAGGGTTGGTCTCCTCTAGGACTGACCGGTTGGATCGCCTTGCAGTCCAAGGGACTCGCAGGAGTCTTCCCCAGCACCATAGTTCAAAAGCCTCAATTCTTTGGTGCTCAGCCTATTTTATGGTCCAGCTTTCACTGCCATACATTGCAACTGGGAAGACCATAGCCTTGACTATATGCACTTTTGTTGACAGGGTGATATCTCTGCTTTTTAGTGTGCTGTCTAGATTTGCCATTGCTTTCCTCCCCAGGAGCAAGCGTCTTTTAATTTCTTGGCTACAGTCCCCATCTGCACTGATCTTGGAGCCCAGGAAAATAAAATCTGTCACTACCTCCATTTCTTCCCCATCTATTTGCCAGGAATTGAGAGGGCCAGATACCGTGATCTTGGTTTTCTTAATGTTAAGTTTCAACCCAAGTTTTGCACTCTCCTTCTTCACCCGCAACAAGAGGCTCTTTAGTTCTTCTTCACTTTCTGCAATTAGAGTGGTATCATCTGTGTATCTTAGGTTGTTGATATTTCTTCCGGCAATCTTAACTCCAACATTTGATTCCTCTAACCCTGCCTTTCTCATGATGTGCTCTGCATATAAGTTAAATAGGCAGGGCAACAGTATACAGCCTTGCCAGACTCCTTTCCCAATTTTGAACCAATCAGTGGTTCCATGTCCAGTTCTCACCATTGCTTCTTGGCCCACATATAGGTTTCTCAAGAGACAAATAAGATGGTCTGGTACGCCCATCTCTTTAAGAACTTGCCACAGTTTGTTATGATCCATGCAATCAAAGGCTTTAGCATAGTCAATGAAGCAGAAGTAGATGTTTTTCTGGAACTCCCTAGCTTTCTCCATGATCCAGCGTATGTTGGCAATTTGATCTCTAGTTCCTCTGCCTCTTTGAAATCCTGCCTGTACTTCTGGTAGTTCTCGATCCACATACTGCTGGAGTCTAGCTTGTAGGATTTTAAGCATAACTTTACTAGCATGAGAAATGAGTGCAATGGTGCGGTAGTTTGAAAATTCTTTGGCACTGCCTTTCTTTGGAATTGGAATGTAAACTGATCTTTTCCAATCTTGTGGCCACTGTTGAGTTTTCCAAATTTGCTGGCAAATTGAGTGTAGCACTTTTACTGCATCATCTTTTAAGATTTTGAATAGCTCAGCTGGAATACTGTCACCTCCACTAGCTTTGTTGTTGCTCAGCTTTTCTAAGGCCCACTTCACTTCACATTCTAGGATGTCTGGCTCGAGGTCAGTGACCACCTCATTGTGATTATCAGGGACATTAAGCTCATTCTTGTATAGTTCTTCTGTGTAATTTTGCCACCTCTTCTTAATCTCTTCTGCCTCTGTTAGGTCCCCGCCATTTTGGTCCTTTATCATGCTCATTTTTGCATGAAACGTTCCCTTCATCTCTACAATTTTCTTGAAAAGAGCTCTGGTCCTCCCTATTCTATTGTTTTCTTCTATTTCTTTGCACTGTTCATTTAAGAAGGCATTCTTATCTCTTCTAGCTATTCTCTGGAATTCTGCATTCAATTGGGTGTATCTTTCTTTTTCTCCCTTGCCTTTCGCTTCCCTCCTTTCCTCAGCTATTTGCAAAGCTTCCTCAGACAGCCATTTTGCTTTCTTGCATTTCTTTTTCTTTGGGATGGTTTTGGTTGCTACCTGTTGTACAATGTTGGGAACCCCTTCATGGATTACTGCCCTGTCGTGGCGAAGGGGCTTGCATAATTCAATGAAGCTATGAGCTATGTCGTGCAGGGCCACCCAAGATGGAAAGGTCATAGCAGAGAGTTCTGACAAAACATGATCCACTGGAGAAAGAAATGGCAACCCACTCCAGTATCTTTGACATGAAAACCCTATGGACAGTACCAAAAGGCAAAATAATATGATGCTGGAAGATGAGTCCCTCAGGTTGGAAGGCGTCCAATATGCTAGTGGGGAAGAGCAGAGGGCTAGTACTAGTAGCGCCAGAAAAAATGAAGCGACTGGGCCAAAGCTGAGAGGACGCTCAGCTGTGGATGTGTCTGGTGGTGAAAGGAAAGTCCGATGGTGTAAAGATTTTTTCTCCATAGGAACCTGGAATGTAAGATCCATGAATCAAGGAAAGCTGGACGTGGTCAAACAAGAGATGACAAGACTGAACATCGACATCTTAGGTATCAGCAAACTAAAATGGACAGGAATGGGTGAATTTAATTCAGATGACCATCAGGTATACTACTGCAGGCAAGAATCCCTCAGAAGTAATGGAGTAGCCTTCATAGTCAATAAAAGAGTAGGAAAAGCAATACTGGGATACAATCCTCAAAATGACAGAATGATCTCAGTTCGAATCCAAGGCAAACCATTCAATATCACAGTAGTCCAAGTCTATGCCCCAACCACCAGTGCTGAAGAGGATGAAATTGACCAGTTCTATGAAGCCCTACAGCACCTTATATAACTAACACCAAAAAATGATGTCCTTATCATCATGGGGGATTGGAATGCTAAAGTAGGAAGCCAAAAGATAACCAGAATAACAGGCAAGTTTGGCTTTGGAGTACAAAATGAAGCAGGGCACAGGCTGATAGAACTTTGTCAAGAGAATACGATGGTCATAGCAAAAACTCTTTTCCAACAACCCAAGAGATGGCTCTACACATGGGCATCACCAGACGGTCAACACAGAAATCAGATTGACTATATGCTCTGCAGCCAAAGATGGAGAAGCTCTATACTGTCAGTAAAAACAAGACCAGGAGCTGACTGTGGCTCAGACCATGAGCTTCTCATTGCAAAGTTTAGGCTTAAACTGAATAAATTAGGAAAAAGGACTAGGCCACTCAGGTATGAATTAAATCATATCCCTGTTGAATATACAGTAGAGTTGACAATAGATTTAAGGAATTAGATCTGATAGACAGAGTGCCTGAAGAACTATGGACAGAAGTTTATCAAGTTAGCCCATCTTAAAATCCAAACAGCCAAATCTTACGTAGTTCTTATCTTTATATAATGGTTTTATAATCCAATATGTTTCCAATTGTCAAGGCACCACTGAAAACAATATTTTGTGACAGTTCTTCTTTTCAGGGATCTTGTAATTATCAACCAGTCAGGATTCAGTCCAAAGTATTTGACCATCTAAAAGTTTTCTAGTAATTTCTCCTCTTTAGAAAATTATCCAAAGTCCAAGATTTTTCTTTCTCTGCAAACAGTTCTTAGGTTTAAGAATGCCGCTCAGTATGTTTATAATCCCAGAAGGTCAGAAGTTGCTAAACATATGTAGTTTCAGTTAGTAGTAGATAGCTCAATGCTTTGTTCCCAGCTGTTTTTTGTTTGTTTGTTTGTTTGTTTGCTATTTCTAGGCATCTTGCCAAATTCTGGATCAATGCTGCTATAGTTTTCTCTAATCCTCCACTGTTACTGTTCATTTTTCAACTTTTTAAAACAGAGTTATTTAGTTTTAACAATTTTCTTAGCTTTCAAATTTAAACAAACTGTAGTATTTTATATTTTTATTCCCCATAAGGGTTTTAATTCACAGCTTCCTCCTATAGAAGGGTGAAGTGTAATCCCCTCTCTTCTCATTTGGGAGGCTTTTTGCTTCTTGGGGAACTTTTCCAGGAAATCAGATACAAAATATGAAAGAGAAGATCAAATTCCTCACCCACTTTCAAGCACGCTGTAGACTGTTGTGCTGGTTAGTGCCCTTGGACTTCAGCTGCAAGTAGCTTGGGCTGGTCAATGAAATGTGACCAGCCTTTCTCCTGTTAGGTTAGAAGGCTTCCCCCGAATTAAGCAAAATGACCAACATCATTCCAGAATCATCTGGCACACTTCTTTTCTTTGCCATCTTTCTGGGGCAACTTAGACCCATTTAGGGTCCCCTGCCAGGGCAAAACTAGCTGTGGGGTGTGGAGGTCTGCAATCTCACGACCGTGTGCTACAGTAGAGAACCAGAAGTTCAGCACATTACTTTCATATACACATCTATGTTTCTTTTTTATCACTTGCAAATGCAAGTGTAAGATTCTGAATATGTAGATTTTGGTGTGAATATGATATAGCTATAAATTGGGGAGGTTATGTACATTATATTTTAAAACTTAAAACAAATTTCTCTATATCTCTCATATAACTAGTAGTGTGTAATATGTTTCTAAGTATGTATGATTATACAGTCCTGGAGGAATGTTGTCCATAGGGTCGCGATGGGTCGGACACGACTTCGCAGCTAACAACAAATGATTATACAGTATATTTATACATTGTTGTGCGTGTTTGTGTGTACATTATATTTATTGATTAAATCCATTGTTTTTGTTTTGTTCACTTTGGTTGTTCATCCTCAGAGCCCCAACTATTATTACGATGGTTGGTTGCACAGTCAGCCAGATGTTTAGACTGGATTTGGCATTTGTATACATGTATTGAATCCTTTCCAAGGATCTGGGATAGCAGATGTCTTATGGCGTAAAAGGTACAGTATTGTTGAATGATGCAGGCTGTTGCAAATAAAATTGTGTTTTGCAAGTGGTATGTATTTATTTTATTTTTCACATTTCTGAACTTCCTATCTCCTTCAAAGAACTATTTTTTGCATCTTTTCTAGTTCACCATTGTTGATAGTTTTTCATGGCATTGTTTGTAGTTAGTTGGTGAGTTTTTCTTGTTGAATGAGTGGCCCATTGTTTCTTCAGCTTCTTTGAAGATGTTGGCATTTCCCGCCTGTTGCTGTCTTTTCATTTCTGACTTTCTATGCATTTGTGGTTAAGGCTTGGTCTTGTGCAGCCAGATTTTGCCCCTCTGTCTCTTTCTTCAATTTTCTTGCTCTTAGCCATTGCCAGGTTTTGTTATCTGCCATCACTTTTTTCTATTCTTCATTTGGTCTTTTTGTAAGCCAGTTTGGTATCTCCAGTATTCTGTAAACCTTCATGCTGTACCAGCTTTAGTGCATCATCTTTACTGTCAGATATTCTTTTAAAGTCCTTTTTTCTTCTTCAATTCATTATTTTTCTGGTTTTCCTTTTCATTCTGTCTGACTCTAGTTCACTATTTCAGCTGTGTGCCTAATGACTGGAATTGCCCAGGTGTTAGTTGTCTTGGTGGTATTGCCTCTACTGTGTTTGGACTTTAATATCTTCTTCACTCTCATTATTATTATTATCATGAACCAATCAGACATGGTAGGTTGAATTAAGTAAAGAGAGAGGTCAAAGCTCAAGTTAATTGCCAAACAACATAGACTCAAAACTGTTTCAGACTGTTTACATCACAAAGTATTAATAAGTAGTTAGGACCCATCTAAATAAGGTACAGTATTTGAAATAATCAGATCAGTGCATTCATTCAAGCAAAAAGAAAAAAAGAAAAAGTAACAAGCTAAATTATAAAGCCAAGATAGGTAAAGAGATAATTATGGCCATGAAGAACGAGTGTAAGTTTTTAGAGTAAGACCAATAAATCTGAGAATTTGAACATATCTAAAGTCCCTTACTGTGACATTTATTTACGTATTATTACCTCACCACCTGAAACCAATTAGATTCTAAGAAGCTTACCAAATTTACATGATAAAAATAGGATATAAAGTTAGATTAAAGTGAATTAAAATAATAACTAAAATAAAAAGCTCAAATCATACAATTATAGAAAATGGCACACTTATACAAAACTAATCTTCTAATTTCTTCTGGGAGGGCTATATTTTCATTGCTTCCAAGAGGCTATCCATGTTTCAGGGTCATTCAATTCCAGAGGAGGGATGCTGAACAGACAACACCTCCTCCTCCTCTGCCCTAATGCCTCTCCTTCTGGAGCAAAATCATGCCAGCTGTTCCTTATTTAATCAGATAGGAGAGGTAGAAACTCTTGGGGAAAAGTGTTCTCTAAAATACTCTATACTGAGCCCTTAGGGCCTTGTTAATAGCAAACAAACCCTTGCACTACATTCAGATATTAACTTTTGTCTTTCTAGATGAGCACAACCCATCAAGGTCCAGAGATGGCATAGATCTGGAATCAGCTGGACTGTGAATCAACTGCCACTCTGTGTTATTTGTGTTGAGACTGCACCAGTTTTTCCATATCCACATCCTGACAGCTTCCAGTTATTGCATCATGATTTCCACTGCATCTTTCAAAAATCCCATGGTGGAGATATTTAGATGATTATCATCTGCATACTATTTATTTAATGTAAGGCATACAATATCAGGGAAATCTGCACACGTTAGACATACAATGCAGACCTGACAGCATAAATAGCTAGTTCATTCTGTTTGATGCTTGCGTGTCTATTTTCTTGGTGCACTCCAGGAGGTGAACTAATTTATACTAACTGATTAGCAGTGGTTGGGTTGCTGGCTCTTTCAAGCACTTCCACTGGTCTCACCTTGCCTCATGTCACAATGCCTCACATCTGGCCAGGTCCAGCATAGGCTTCCGCTTTCTGCACATATGAAGGCAGCTACTATGTAATACCCATTTATCTGCTCACAATATTGCATGCTTTAGAACTGCTGTATGAACAGGAGCTAGAGATTGAGTGATGGGAGCTCATTCTATCTCATATGATAATGCTTCACTCCACACTGTCAGATGACTTATCCTACCCCCTGAATCTTCTAATAAGGTAGATGCAGAACCATTGCAATATACCAACTCCACCTCCAATTCCCATCTTCACAGATAGTCCAGAAGATATTGTAGTTAACAGTATTGAAAATGGAGGCTTCCAGTGGCGACACGACGCTGAAGACAGCCATCTCTGGGCTGTCCGCTCTGCAGCTTTGTTGAATTACTGAAAACAGCGCCGATCAGCTGTTTTGGTGATTTGGAAGCCCCCCCCAGGAGAAGAGGAGGGGGTGAGGCCCCAGGTAGGGGTTGAGCTCTCCGGGGCCGCCTGAGCTTTAAGTTTGGGCGGCTGAAGGATCGAGCCCCCCCGAAGCCTGGGTTTGCTCCGGGCTGCGCAGCGTCTCTGCTCCGTGATTTTTGGAGCAGAGCCAAACGTTAGCAACCACCCCTGCCAGAAGGAAAGACTCTTGAGTATGAAGATGCAGGCAGAGTGGTACAGGAGATCAAGGTGAAGTGGACTTTTATCTCTACTCTCTAGCTCAATGGACTTTATGGCTTTAAAGTGAAAGTGCGCAGCAAGTGAAAGTGGGGGAAGATGGCGACTAAAGCTTCCAAAGTTCTCCGGAGTGCGGGGGCTTCCCTGGTGCAACAGACTTCATTGCAAGCTTTGCTTCCTCCTGCACCTGCTCCGGCATTGACGCTTAAGGATTTACAGGATGCCTTCGAAAAGCATTCACAATTAATGTCAGATATGATGGAAAAGCTGGAGGAGAAACTGGAGGAGAAGATGGAAGAGAAGTTTAGAGCAATGAGGGCAGACATCTTGCCTGCAATTGAAGGTGTGGCTGTATATGTGCAACGCTTGGATGAAAAAGTGGAGGATCTTAGTCAAAAGAATTTTATATTAGAAGCAAAAGTATTAGAGAATGAAAATATAAGGGATAAAATGGATGGAGACTTGACCCTCGTCCAGTACCATCAGATGGAGTTTGCTATCAGAATCAGAGGCTTAAAAGAGAATCCTAAAGAAGATTTAAAGCAGTTGGTCTCCGAGGCTTTGGAAGTGGTACTGGGTCAGTCAGCAGCTGAAATTGAGGGAAGTATAGATAAAATCTTTCGTGTGAACTCATGGATTGCAAGGCAGAGGAAGTTACCTAGAGATGTGGTGGTTTACTTTACAAAGAGAGCAATTAGGGATGAAGTTATCCAAGTTGCTTATGATACTAAGTTTGTGGTTGCTGAGCAAGAAGTTTTGGTCTTAAAAGAGATTCCTCCAAAGATTTTAAGGAGAAGGAAAGATTTTACCTTTTTAGCACAGGAACTTAAGAAATGCGACATCAAGTTTAGATGGGAGATTCCAGTGGGCATGGTGGTGATGCATGAAGGTAAAAGCCATCGTTTGGTTACAGTGACTCAGGCACGTGATTTTTATAGTAAAGTTTTTAAAGGAACCCCTCTACCACTTTTGGAATCTGTAAAGGGAAATGGCAAGGGAAAGCCTCAAGATGCTGAAGGAATACAGATAGAGGAGAATGGTGCTGGAGGGGATCAAATTACAGTTTCATCGGCAGCTGCTGGAGAGCAGAGGATGATGTGTGCCGCCTCAAGACGAGTGAGACAAGAGCAAGAGCAAGATCAGCAGAAAGTTATGGAACCTCCAAAGCGTACTTACAGTGAAGCTGTGGGAGGGGCGCAGCCTAAGGAAGTTAAAGAGGTCCTGGCAGACGTGCTCCAGAAGCTTCGGGATGCCAAGAATGGCGACTAAGTTCTTAACCTGGAATGTTAATGGATTAAATTCACCACAGAAGAGAAAGAAAGTTTTTCAATATTTAAAACAATTTAAGACTGATGTTATTTGCTTGCAAAAAACACATATTAGGGTTATGGACCAAAAGTATTTGTTGAACTCAAGACTGGGCACGCAATTTATTGCTTCTGCAATGAATAAGAAAAATGGAGTGGTTATCTATGTCAAGAGTACTCTGACAGCGGAACTAATTGAAGTAGATAAACAAGGAAGATACGTTATGATAGATTTGCTGTTAGAAGGCAAAAAAACACTTTTAGTTGGACTGTATGCTCCTAATCAACAACAAACTGATTTTTTTAGTTGGATAAAGCACCAGGTACGGATGGACTGACTGCGGTCTATTACAAAAATTTACAACTGGAGCTGATAAAGCCATTAAGGGAATTGTTTCAGACAATTCAGAGGGGAGGAAGGGTGCCTCCGTCTTGGAGAACTGCTTTTATTTCTTTGATTCCGAAGGAAGATCAGGATGTTACTCAAGTAAGAAACTACAGACCAATATCACTTTTAAATACAGACTACAAGATATTTGCTAAGGTGTTAGCTAACAGATTGATGAGGGTTTTGCAACAGATGATTCATGGGGATCAAACTGGGTTTATTAGTGGTAGACAAATGAAAAATAATGTGAGGCATATAGTTGATGTGGTGGAGTTTTTGGAAAGGAACAACCAGATCCCTGCGGCGCTAATCTTTTTAGATGCTGAAAAAGCTTTTGATCAATTGGATTGGCAATTTCTGATGAAAGTTTTAGATAAAATGAATTTTGGGGATAAATTTTTACAACCAATTAGGGCATTATATCAAAAACAAACTGCCCGAATAATAGTTAATAATAGCCTGACTGAAGTATGCAATATTGAGAAGGACACAAGACAAGGGTGTCCGTTATCACCTTTATTATTTGTTTTAACATTGGAGATTTTATTGATAAAAATACGGAACTCGGAAAAAATTAAGGGTATTCAAATTAGAGATCAGGATTATAGATTGAGGGCGTTTGCAGACGATCTGGTTGTTACGGTGACCCAGCCAGAAAACTCTGTTGTGGACCTGATGGAGATAATAATGCAATATGGGAAGGTTTTTGGATTTAAGGTTAATGTACAAAAAACAAAAAATTTAGCCAAAAACATGACAGTATCGCAAAAGGCCCTTTTAGAAGGATTAACTGGATTTGAGATTGTTAAAAGGGTTAAATATTTGGGGGTGTACTTGTCACCCTCCAATGCAAAGTTATATAAAAATAATTATGAAAAGTTATGGGGGAAAATTCAAAAAGAATTGGAGAGCTGGGAAAAACTGCAATTGTCTTTGCTGGGAAGAATTGTAGCAGTGAAAATGAATATCCTGCCTAAATTTTTATTTTTATTCCAAATGATACCGGTCCTTAAAAAAGACTCTAATTTGGAAGAATGGCAACGGGGTATCAACAAATTTGTGTGGGCAGGGAAAAGGCCACGATTTAAACTTAAGATTATGCAGGATACTCGTGAAAGAGGTGGTCTTAAAATGCCTAATCTTAAATTATATTATGAAGCTGCTGCGTTGTCAGGAATAAGTGACTGGATTAATTTGACACAAGGGAGATTATTAAATCTTGAGGGCCACGACTTGTTATTTGGCTGGCATGCATATTTGTTGTATGATAAGAAGGTAGATAATGTGTTTAAAGTGCATATTTTAAGACAGGCATTGTTGAGAGTCTGGAAGAAGTATAGACATAAGTTAGATTACAAGATGCCGTTGTGGGCAATCCCGAAACATGCAATAGAAAACATAAATGTTGGCTTCAAACATGATGTGACTACATATAAGGAGATCTTAAGCTTGGAAAGGAACGTCTGGTGTTTGAAGCCGTACAATCTCTTGTGAGATGAGAAGATCGTTCAAACTTGGTTTCAATATAGTCAATTACGTGCCAGGTGGAAAGAAGATCAGAAAATTGGTTTTTCAATGACTGATGAAAATTTGATAAAGCAAATTAGAAGCCAGGGTCCAGCACATATCAAACGGATTTATCTTGCATTGATAGATATTGACTCAGAAACAGAACTTGTTAAAGACTGTATGATAAAATGGGCTCAGAATATTCAAGAAGTTATTACAATGGACACGTGGGAAAAGATCTGGGTGAGGAACGTAAAATTTACGCAAGCCCAAAATCTAAGAGAGAACTTTTATAAAATGTTTTATAGATGGCATTTAGATCCTAAAAAGCTTGCAAGTATGTATCCGAACTATCAACCTAAATGTTGGAGATGTGGTGGCGAAGATGCAACGTATTTTCATATATGGTGGACCTGCAAAAAGGTTCAGGCTTTTTGGATAAAAATTTGGTGGAATGTGCAGAAGATCTTCAAGCAAAGGATAAAGTTTTGTCCGCAATTGTTTTTATTGGGTATAATTACAGATGCTACTGTTGTGGACATTAAGTTGATGTTGAATTTAATTACAGCAGCAAGACTCTTAATAGGTCAATATTGGAAGAAGGAGGAACTGCCGACTATAGAAGAATGGACTCTTAAAGTTTCTGACCTGGCGGAAATGGCAAAGATTTCGGCTCATTTGAAGGATCATTCGCAAGAACGCTATATTATGGAGTGGAAAAAGTGGATTGATTATATCCAGAATAAATATGGGACTAAAAAGTTTCATTTAGCATTTGAATAAGTTTTCTTTTCTTTTCTTTTTCTTTTTTTCTTTCTTCTCTTTTTTATGTAATATCAGTATTGCTTGTAGTCATTTTATATGAGCTAGAGTGCGATAGATTTAATAGTTTATTGTTGTTAGCATATGGATGTTTATGATTGTTCTTTGTTTTTATACCTTGTACTTAGCTCTGGGAAGTCGGGGGGGGAGGGGGGAATGGGGGGAGGGATAGGGAGGGTTAGGTAGGGGTGGGTGGAGGGAGGGGGGATTGTTAAAGATAAAATGTACTGTAAAACTTTTCAATAAAAAAAAACAGTATTGAAAATGTATAGGAGCAAAAAAATGGACACACCATTTTCATCCAAGACTTGCCATAGGTAATCCATGAAAGTGATCCATTTTTCATTGTATGCACAAGTCTGAATCCAAATTGCCAAAGGTTCATATAACTCTAATTTTATAGAGCCCTTTGCAACTGCAGCCCCTCTATTTCCACAATAACTTTCTGAGAAGATAATAAATAGGATGATAGTTGCCCAGTTTTGTTGGACATAGGCTAACAAAATTTGAATATGAGTAATGAATTTGGATAGTGAATGTGTACAGGTCCAGATCACCAGACATTTATTAAGGGGTGGGGGACAAGAGTCAGGTAACTACATAACTACATACTATAAATCTGACACTTATGTGTCAGCTAAATCTTTGGAACAATTATTGAGAAATGGCATTCCTTGGCAGGAAGCAAGATTGGTTTTATGAGGAACAAATCATACTCTTTTTTTGATAGAATAAGCAGATTTCAGTTAGACATCAGGACAAATATCCTATTGGTAAGTGCTGTTCGGAAAAGGAACAGACCGAGCCAGCAGTGTGCTGCAGCTGCCAAAAAAGCCAACACAGTGCTAGGCTGCATTAACAGAGGAATAGAATCAAGATCACGTGAAGTACTAATACCACTTTACAATGCCTTGGTAAGGCCACACCTGGAATACTGCATCCAGTTTTGGTCACCACGATGTAAAAAAGATGTTGAGACTCTAGAAAGAGTACAGAGAAGAGCAACAAAGATGATTGGAGGACTGGAGGCTAAAACATATAGGGAATGGTTGCTGGAATTGGGTATGCATAGTTTAATGAAGAGAAGGGTGAGGGGTGACATGATAGCAGTGTTCCAATATCTCAGGGGCTGCCACAAAGAAGAGGGAGTCAAGCTATTCTCCAAAGCACCTGAAAGCAGGACAAGAAGCAATGGATGGAAACTAGTCAAGGAGAGAAGCAACACAGAACTAAGGAGAAACTTCCTGACAGTTAGAACAACTAACCAGTGGAACAACCTGCCTCCAGAAGTGGTGAATGCTCCAACACTGGAAGTTTTTAAGAAGAGACTGGACAGCCATTTGTCTGAAATGTTATAGGGTTTCCTGCCTTAGCAGGGGGTTGGACTAGATGACCTCCAAGGTCCCTTCCAACTTCTTCTTCTTCTTCTTCTTCTTCTTCTTCTTCTTCTTCTTCTTCTTCTTCTTCTTCTTCTTCTTCTTCTTCTTCTTCTTCTTCTTCTTCTTCTTCTTCTTCTTCTTCTTCTTCTTCTTCTTCTTATTATTATTATTATTATTATTATTATTATTATTATTATTGTTATTATTGTTATTATTATTATTATTATTAACCGTTTCCCATTTTCCATTTTTGGGACTGTTTAAACAATATCTAGAGGATAACCTCTAAGGGATACTATCTAGGATTATTGGACTGGACTGAAGGTTAAACTAATGATCTTAAAGGTTAAATTCCACCCTTACTGTACTTTCTCTCATTTTATGGCTTCATATTCCTAAGAGTTATTTTGGTAGTTTAGATTTCTCTGCAATTTTTATGTATTGCCCCTTGAGAAGAAAGAACAGTCCCCCACATTCTGTGTGTTTGTGAGTGAGTGTGTGTTTGTGTGTGTGTGTGTATGTGCACGCATGTGTCTCAGACTTTCCAGAATTCTGCAAAGACTTGAGATTGCCTGTTCACTTTTCTGGCTGTGGATTTTTAAGCTTTCTTCAAATTACCAAACTCTGGAATTTCCTCACTATATTGCTGTACTTGCTTTTTGGAAGAGAATATTTAACAAGCTCTTTTCAGATCTTAAAAATGTGAAAAGGAGAATAACTTCATATGAACTGCCTTATTAGATGTTTGTTTGTTTGGAAAATTGAACAGCTTTATTTCTTACAAACTATCCTTTATTTTACAAAAAAAAGCTTTTAAAGCAATTTCAAAGCTCTTACTCTGGACCTGGTTTAAGTGCTGCATTTGAAATACAATCTCTTTCAAGCAAGTGGTGGGGTTTTTTTTCCATTACAAGTCCAAACTTTGCTGAATTTTTGTATTCTGTCTTTGACTTATTTGGTGCTATCTCCATGGTTACTTGTTTACAAGGTCAGGCTAAGGCTGAAAAGTTATGGTTAGGTTCTTCTTCTGTTACTGTCTTGATATTATGTGGGCACTTGAATATGGACAGGATTCACACACTTTTATGCAGGTCAAATTGGAACAATACTATGTAGACATTGAGGTTTAAAAATGCAATTCTTTCACTAGATAATTCAAACTGCTATCCAAGCAGGATCATCAATTATTTCTCCCACATTTCAGAGCAAGAAATGAATGTTGGCGGCATATCTTGAGAAATAAGTAGTGCATAAGAGGTTATGCCTTTCTGAGGCAATAATTATTATTATTAGCTTGCATGTGTGCGTACATATATTAGGCAATGTAATTGAAGTAGCCTAACAACATCACCGGGTCGGGATAAACGTAAGAGGTGTTTCAAAGCCTAAACTAAATCATTGATGGCAGTCTTTTGTGCTCTGAAAATTGACAGTAATAATAATACTTAGTACTTTTACATCTGCTTGAAATATTCTGAGGAAAAAGACTCACGTTCTTCATTGAGTTGGCACTCAAAATTTAATAGCATTTTGAATAAAAATGTATAGAAGGGAAAGAACTAGCTTTTAGACAACATTTTTTATTAATTTCAGAAAGATGTAGGTATTTGCTATTTTTAATTTTTATTGGCAGATGTTTACATTTGGAAAATCATTATTTCCATGGAGCTCTTTGCCCAGGCTAGAAGGCATACATAAAGCAATGGTTGAGGAAAGTGTAATTAAATCTGGATTCAATTCTTGGTGATAGCTACAACTTTAATGCAAATCTTTGTGATTTTTATAATAGTCTCTTTCTTGTTGTGCATCTATTCACATAAAGTAACAAAAGGAATGCAGGAATTGTATAATCTCAGAAAATGAACACTTGTTATTATAATGAAAAAGGTTTTGTACATTATTTACTAACACTTCTTATTATTTATCCCTTAATCTGAGACACTGTTTTCCCTAACTGTCCTATAAGATTATCTGTAAACTAGTATAGTTTCTTTTTCCCCCCTTTCATTAGTCATTCTATTATACTATTAGATAGTTATCTTCATTTTCAGAAACTATATTTTTAATTTCATCTGAATTATTTTGTGCTTTTTTTTGCTTTTAATTTGTGATGAAGAGATAGCAATAACATTTTGAGAATAC
Source organism: Vipera berus (assembly GCF_964194415.1). Taxonomy (NCBI): domain Eukaryota; kingdom Metazoa; phylum Chordata; class Lepidosauria; order Squamata; family Viperidae; genus Vipera; species Vipera berus. The sequence continues at coordinate 185,849,062 of NC_138203.1, read as the reverse complement.
ATGGGTTGAAATGCATATAAAGTGTACAAGAATCCAGTACAGTTCAGTTGGAGAAAGAAGATGAATCACTCTCCTAGAATTTGTATCCAAAAACATTTGCATTCATATATTGGATGGTCTTCTACAATCTTCTCTTCAGTGACCTGCTTATAATTATCAGAAGAATCTTTCTACCTTCAAAGCAGAATAGAGTCTTAGAACTGGCACAAGAGAGAAATTATTTGTAATCTGGTGTATTTGTTTTCATGTCTCAAGTCCAAGCAAAACAGGGAAAAAACATATCAAAACTATTGTTCACACAAGACTTCAGCAAGGGAGAGTGAAACCTTTGCTTGCCATTTTTTATTCTTGCCTTACATGTTTCATTGATAATTTCTTTGTTCATTGTTATGAGCCTTCTAGACTCATTGAGAGTTGGATGGCATACTGGTAACCTTCATGGATATTGCCTTGTCATAGGGGAAGTGGAAATAGTGGAATAGGTGTCTGGAATTGAAAAATGTGGACTTGTCAACATTCCAAGAGGCATCTTTCAAGTAACTCATTATCATTCCTATTATTTATTATTGCTATGTGACTTTCAGTGATTTTGAAGAAAATAAATCTTAGTCTCCAAACATCAAAAGATAAATAAAATAAAACAAAAATGCTAATAAAATGTCACATTTGCTTTATATGAATAATCTGAAGCTTTTGGAAAAATCAGAAATTGAAATCTACTCATGAACAAATAAGACTTTTAAACATAGATACAGCAGTGAAATTGGGCCTAGTGAAATATGCTACAGTGGCAATAAATCAGGGTAAACTCATGAAAAATAACAGAACTGAAATGTCAAATGACCAAACCATCAGAAGCTATCAGAATGAAGCCTACAAATATCTGTACTTTTTATATTTGGTTAACAACAAGCATGGACAGGTTAAAAATGTGATTTGTAAAGAATAAATGCGAAGATTCAGAAAAGTGCTAAAGGCAAAATTGGTGAAAATACTGTTAAAACAATCAATACATAGGCCATATCTGTGATACAATACTTTACTGGAACAAGCTGAATTGGGAAGTTTGAACCACACCCACCCACACAAACACCCAAGAAAACTAATGACTTTTTACTAAGCATTACATGCCTGTAGTGATATCGATAGGTTATATCTGCCAAACAGAAAAAGAGGCAGAGTTCAAATAAAACAAGAAGAAAAGTATGTTTCCATTGTCCCATTGACCTTTGCATAAAACTTCTGATATTTCTACTCCAATTATTTCTACTCACCTGATTGTCCAGTCAAAGTGGTGTAGAGTTGAATGCCTTCTTGTAATTAGTCCAAGTTTAGTTTTAAGGAACATGAAAAGCTAAGAGATAAATTTGGGAGATATTTGTATGTACCATAGCTATAGATCATGTACTTCATATAGAAAGCTCTGTTCCATTTTACAAAGCATAACCATTTTGCAAAATGCTGTACTTTGTACACTTGAAAGCCTTAAGTACACATGGTTGTACTACCTGTATCAACTACGCCAGGAACCCAAATATGCTTTTTCAAAGAGGCAACTGGACTTTCTTGGGTTCTTTTTTTTCTTTGAAAGTTTCTCGGATGAGATGTGAAACATTTTCAAAGAACAAAATGGGGGGAAAAGTACCTTTGGGACAACCATTACCTGGATGATTGAGAATCTCCATAGAAACATCCTTTCTGATTGCAGATCATACAATATATCTCTAGACAATGAATATGTCTCAGCCAAAGGATATATTTCACATTGCCTACTATTCATGGGGACAGAAAATTAATGTATATCACAAAATTAGGAAAACAATTTGGACTCATGAGCTTCCATATTTGTAAATATCTATTCCCCCCCCACAAATCTGAGACCAATTCTGCACTAATTAAGAGAAAATCAAGTCATAATGAAGATTGTATGTAATTACTATGACTAATAGGTACCTCCTTTCAAAGGCATAGCAATTTTTTAAAAAGAGGAAAACAAGATAATCTAATTCTCTGTAAATGAAATACTTCATAAAGACTCTACAAGTAATATTCATATTTGTCTTTAATGAACATATTATAGTTGCTTCCAGATTTATTAATCTGATAATCAGTTTGCATTTTGGATTATTAATTTCTTTCCTGCAAAGAAATTCAATAATTCTCAATAATTCAAAAGCTTCTCCCTCCCTCCCTCCCTCCCCACCCCCCCCTCTCTCTCTCCTGGAAGTGCAAACAAATAGCCAAAGAAAATGGGTTTTGGTCCCCTGATGCACTGCCTGACAGCTGACTCTGCATAGCACAATGAACAAGACATGCATCATTTGAGAAGAGCAGCTAAATGTCAGATGGGGCTATCAATATAGTGAATAGGATGTGATAACCTTTAAATACATATAAACAATGTGTCCCAACATATTATACTTTCCTATTCCCTCCAGAAAGAAATATTTCTTTCCCAGCTTCACATTCAGCGGTGGAAGAAATAAAACCAGCTAACCATAGATTAATTATTTAACCTGCAAGGGGGAAAATAAAATTTATTTAAAAGGTGTGTCTAAAAGAATGGCAAATACATAATGTGCATCTGCTGGTTTGTGGTTTATTTGTTTCCTTTTTAATTCAGGAATCTCAGTAGGAGTAATCCATCTGTTCCAGAAAGAGTTATCTACATTACTGAGTTTCAGTTCAAGAGGCAAGATTCAATAGGAGTCATCTGCTAATAACTTTTCATCCGCTTTGCTATTAAAGTGTCACTAGAGAATACTACTGTGAAAGTTCCATACACATTTAGCTCAAGGCAAAAATATCCACCTAAAGAAGATTTGGATTGTAGACTTCAACATTTATAACATGTGTATTTATGTTATTTTCCACTAATACTAAAAGCAATTTATCCAAGTAGTGCTGCAAAATTAATTTTCAAAACAGTTTAAAACTAATAAAAAATACATGGGAGATTCAATTGAAGGTTCTTTTGGTGATCTTTTTTGGGCCCAAAGATTATTTAGAATTAATTTTATAACCAAGTAGATTGTAATATTAAACAAAATGCTTCTTACTGAAAGTTCTTGGGGAAAAAAAGAGACAAATCAACTGCAAAGTTAGACGTGGTTAGTATTTAAATGGGAAAATCCACCAAAAACTTACAGAACATCCCAGAAGGCATTGCTTAACCACTTGTTAACCCCCTCCCCTCAAAAAAATCCACTTACATAATTATGTCCATATAGTGATCAAGAATCAAGCTTAATTTAAGGTAATTGTTGCCTTTAGTTTTAGTATAGAATAAGTGACATATTTTTCTCCATTTTAAAATACTACATGCTAAAATGCCCATCAGAACATAATTTGTTTTAGCTTGCCAGATGGGAGGTTCTTGTCCTTTAAACCCATTGCTACCATGATCATTTGAAATAATGAAGCTAATTTCTACAAACAGAAGTTTGCCAAATGAATAAATAAACAAACCATATGCTTTACATTCAACTTTATGTGAATAAATTCCCACTGTGATAGGATTTTCTCTTCATTTTCTCTATCACAAATCTGTTTCAAGAAACTGCAGAATTATTTCCCTAATAATGTCCATTGCACTAGCAGAGAGGATAGTCAGATTTATTTTATTTTATTTATTAAACCAATTTATCATGAACAAAGGCAAATATATGCGTCCCAGGATAACATTGCAATATCCAATCTGGGTCGGTGACCAGGACCAGAGATTTAGTCTTTTGAGCTTTTGGACTCATGCTGGAGCCCATCCTCAGGGAACTTATCTCTACCAGAATGTATAATGCTTCCTTTTTGGAATGTATTGCTTGTTTGTTTTATTAAATGTATATGCAGTTCATCTGACTGTTACAGCAACCCTGGGTGGGTTATTGAATGATAAAAAGAAAAAAAAAATAATACAAAATATTTAAAGTTAGAAACATATAACAACAACAACAACAACAACAATAACAACCAAGAGGATGGTTGACACGTGAGTGGGGATCTTCTCTGTACCCTGGCAGCCACTCCCAACCTTGAAAGCCCTATTGGGGGCTTAGGTCAACTGGCAGAGCCAAGGTTTTGGACTCCACCAGAAGAACTTCCTGTATTTTCTTCTGTCTGCAGAGTGAAGCAGATGAAGAGAATGAAGTATTTTCCTCTATCTGCAAAATGAAGCCTGGTACAGAGTATGAAGAAATTATGTTGCTGTACAATATTAATGCAATTGGCATAATTACATGATTATGCTTGTGTGTTTGTGTGTGTATGTGTGTCTGTGTCTGTCTGTCTGTCTGTCTCTCTCTCTCTCTCTGTGTTGCCTTTTATATCTGAACCTCAATTTTTAAACTATTTCCAATCTTCCTATTATCATGCATGATCTATCTCTTTTTGTCTATAGGCATGATCAGTTGAAGGAGATATAAAAATACCTTTCTATAGTTTTGTTAAATACCATAAAACACAAACTTCTCTTGGACAGTTTGTTTGACATAAGTTTCCATTGTTCCTGTTTAATCTTATTAGATACACTCATCTACAAGTTCTAAAAATATATGGCAAGTTTCTAATTATACTCTATTATCTTGTTCCAAATAGAATTATAAATTCAGAAATATATATAAAAATATGCCTCTAGAGAATACTGAAAGCAAAAGTAATTTTCTACAAATCACAGAGAATCTTAAGCTGGCCATAAATTTGATGCTTGTAAACTACTTCTTCCATTTAACTGACTTCAGATCTATCCAAAAGTTACTGACAAATTGCTGGAATCATTTAGTATAATTATAGACATATTGTAGAATTAATTCTGAATTAATTATATAACATTTATACTGATAAAAATGAACTTTGATTCTTGCTTATAGTGAAAGAAAATACTTTTACCTCCATGCTTTAGATCAATGAGACATGAATTGGATAGGTATTTCAAGAAGGCCCGCCAACTAATTACACATTTCCTTTAAGTATTATAGCATATGAATGCTTGGGACGCAAACTTATATGTCTTTTGCCTTTTACCTTTTGCATTTATGTTTGTTTTTTAATTGTACTTTTGTTGTTTGATGTTGGTTTGTATTGTTAGCCACCCAGAGGTTTTTGCTTAGGATAGACAGTCATCTAAATATTCTAAATACCAGGAGAAGACAATTTTTGTAGCTCCATGTTTAATTGTGGAATCCATGGTGCTTTTGAGCTTGGTTGTTCTCTTGTAGATGTTTCACTACCCAACTAGGTAACATCATCAGTACTAGTCACTTTCTGAATAAATAAGTATTCTTCTGTTAAATAACTATTCCTTCAAGCTACAGTGACAAAAATAAATAAATCCAACATTCTGTTCTTTTAAAATTTCATAGGGATTTTTGAGTTTCATTTCAAAATTGTTTTTGGGGTTGAACATCTTCAATTTAATTTACTTTATTAGCTAGCATTTATTATTAGCGCCAACCTTAAGATTTACATTGCATGGGGAAAAGCCAGCACTCAGCAGTAGAAATTCTAGCCCAGTCTCAATTCTCTGCAAGTAAAGGAGGGCCAGGTAAGACTAGACATGAAAAGTTTCTCCTTAAAATTTCAGATTTGATAATATAATCTAAGAAGAGCAAAATTAAATCTATCAATGGGATCAGCCATATTGGATTTAATTTTCACTGACAGAGATGAAATAATAGAAGGTGTTGAAGCTACAGGAACCTTGGAGTGGGAGTGTTCATACAATATGGGAATTCAACATTATGGAAGCACAATTAATAGAATAAAGTTAAACTAAGTCTTGGACTTTAAGAAAACTAATTTCAATAAATGTAGAGAAAGCCTTGGAAGGATTCCATGGATGACAATCCTCAAGGAGAAAATATGGTATAGGGTTTTCTGCCTGAGCAGAGGGTTGACTAGATGACCTCCAAGGTCCCTTCAAACAGTCTACCTCTCGAGTCCTTACTAAGGACCTGGGATAGGCAGATGTGGATGTTTGATGGTATTAGAGATATCATCGCAGGATGGAAGCAGTTCCTAGTAAGGCCACCTTTTGCAATTGACTAATGGCGAATTTGTCAATGCCAATGGTGTTCAAGTGGTGTTCCAGTTGTTTTGGGATTGCACCCAGGGCGCCTATTACTATTTGTACTACCCTTGCTTGCCTTTGCCACAGTCTTTCTATTTATATTTGTAGGTCTTTGTATTTTGTTATCTTCTCCTGTTCTTTCTCGTCTATATTGTCATGTCCACTATCCAGACTTTTTTGCCTTTCTTATCGACAATTGTTAAGTCTGGGGTGAGCAGGTGCTTGTCTGTTTGAATTCTGAAGTCCCAGAGCAGTTTAACTTTATCATTTTCTATGACTTTCTCTATTTTATGATCCCACCGGTTCTTACTTACAGGCAAATGATATTTCTTGCAGATCTTCCAATGCACCATCGTTGCTACTTTGTCATGACACTGTTTGTAGTCAGTCTGTGTGATCTTCTTGCAGCAGCTTACCAGGTGGTCCATTGTTTCTTCAGCTTCTTTGCATAGGCAGCGCTTACTGTCTGTTTCTGTTGATTTTGTATGCATTTGTCCTTAAGGCTTGGTCTTGTGCAAACAGAATTAGTCCCTCGGTCTCTTTCTTCAAATTTCCTGCTCTTAGCCATTACCAGGTCTTATTATTATCTGCTTTCTCAGCTATTTTTTTAATGTACTGGCCATGTAGTGCTTTGTCTTCCCATGCCTCTATTCTGTTCTTCATTTGGTCTTTTTTGTAGGCCATTTTGGTCTCTCCAGTAGCCAGTAAGCCTTCCTGATATATCAGTGCATCTTCATCATTGTCCTTCAGATATTCTTCCAAAGCCATTTTTTTCTTCTTCAACCATCTGATGTACTTGCAGCAATCCATGTCCACCTATTTGCCTTGGTAGATAGAGTCTGTCAATGTCACTGCGTGGATGAAGGGCATGATTCATTGTCATTATTTTTCTGGTCTTCCTATTCATTGCTTTTAGTTCTGCTTGAGTCCAGTCCACTATTCCAGCTGTGTATCTAATGACTGGAATTGCCCAGGTGTTGATTGCCTTCACAATATTTCCTTCATTGAGTTTGGACTTTAAGATCTTCTTCACTCTCTTGATGTATTCACCTCTAATCTTTTTCTTGACTTCAGTTTGCTTGATGTTGTCAGCTTGAAGGTATTTGTAGTATCAGCTTGAAGTATTGTTGTCAGCTTGAAGTATTTGTAGTAATCTTCCTCATCAAGACTCTTAATGTTATTTTTGTGGGACATCTTGATTCCTTCAGTTTTTACTATTTTTCCTTGTTTGAGAGTAAGTGTGACACCAGATGGAGTATTACATGATCAAACACTTGTTTGAATACAGTTAAAAGAACAGATATCTTTGTATATAAAGGGGCCTTATAATAAGAGGGATAAGAGATCTAAGTAATACAGTATTTTTCATAATATATAAAATGTAAAAATATTGGGATGATATATGTGAATGAAAAGTTTGAAATTTAAAGGTAAATTAAGTTGAAGAGAATTAGGACTAAGGAATGACTGAAATACTGAGGGGAAATTATGCTTAAATAAGAACTTTGAAAATAGGATATAGAGTGATTTAACAAATTAACTTTTACAAATCTAAGTGAAATATAAACTGATCAGAAAAGAAGTTATAGGTAGATGTTATAAGATAGATAAGCAGTATTTTTATAATGTGTGAAATATGAAAGCATTGGGAAAGTTTATCTAAATGGAAAATCTGTACATTTAGATGATTAATATTGAGAAATTATGACTGATAAGAATTATTTGAATATTAAAGGAAATTAAGCTTAAATAAGAATTATGGAAATAGGATATATGGTGAACTAATATGATTTTTATAAAACAACACAAGTTGATAAGAAAAAATGTCATACATGGATGTTATTATTATTTATACAAACTTTTAAAAATGTTTATATTTAACCATTTATGCATTGAAAATATTAAGAAATAGATTTGATTAAGATTGAAGAAGGAGAATACTATTGGGAGAAGGGAAGATCAAAGAAATATACTATTAATTAATATACCAATTATGAAATTACAAAAAATAATTATTATTGACTGTTAATTAACTATTATTGATTTCCCCCCCCAAAAAAAATATATATGAACCAAGAGAACACACTGTATACTACGCACTAAGGATTGTTATTGTAAAAAAATCAATAAAACATTTCTTTTTTAAAAAAGGAAATTTACACGGATGCTGTATTATCCATGTGTATTTTTATTAGTGTTATATTTCCAGTGAAATAATTTCTCATCTATTCTAAACAACCAAGATATCTGCCAGCTAATTAAAATCCACCTTATTTAAATTTCTTTATTATTCCCTTGTTTTCACAGTCTTTTCTATTAAAGTCTGTTTTTCATAACCCAATTTGGACCTGACCTTCCTAGCTCTATTTTTTACTAAGCTGTACTTGTGTTTCCCTTATAAAATGAAGGGGTTTTTTAAAAAACATAACAGTGGAGACTATACTTGCAACATACTGTGATAATGGGGAGGAAACAGATGATTCTACTTCTAACAGACTGCTCAGGGAACTGAAATTTACAACTTTTTCACCACTTTCTAAAAGCAAAATTGAGCTAATCTTCTACTTGGCAAAATATAAAATTTAATTACTATCTTGCTACTATGATAGGTTTTGTTTTGCTTTCCAAGAGTTCTGTGAAACATGAATAGAACCAGAGCAGAATGTGCCTAACCTAATATGATATTTTCTGAAAAATGTACTGTTCCTACAAGATTAGAAACCTAAACCATCTCTTCACTGAATGAACCTAATTAAACCATAGCCCAGTTAAATTTATCACTAGCATTCAAGAATGCCTTCTTTTCAGAGTAGCAAGGTAGCAATAATAACAATTTCCCAAACTTCTTCATATTTTTAATTATTATAAAATGCAATTTATTTTGCTATTATTGTTTTCTGGCCTGTAATTTAACTATTTTTTAATTTATTTTTTTTCCCTAAAAGAGAGTTCCTTAACCTGATTTTCTTCCATTTTCTCACCTAGATTTTTTCCAGCCATTGTCATATTTTACTCTAAATTAAGATCCTTACAATTAAAATGACAGACTCTCCTGTGTTTGAGGTTTGCCTTTTTCAAAATAAACACATTAAATATTTAGTGTTTATTTTCTCTAATAATTTTCTATTGTCAGTGAGTGTGTACATTTGTTGCAATCTGTTTCCATTTGTAAAATTGATTGGAGTCATCTTCATATATCACTAAACACAATCCAAAGTTAACTAGTAATTCTGCCCTCATGATGGAGTCTTTGTTTTATGCTCAACTCACTGAACATACAATTTATGATACTTACCTTTACATACCTCTCCTACTATTCTTTTCCTTCCTTTTTTGGTGTAATTTTTGTCATGGACACAATCTAGGATGCTTATCATCATTCATAAGATAATGCTGGGATCTGCACAGATCCTGTTATCCACTTGAATATACTGTAGAAACATATCCTACCTTCCACTTAGGAAACATTACTGTCCATGGCCATTTTGTTCTGGATTGCAGGAAAGACCAGGCACTTGAATTCCACAGATGTCCAAAATCTATCTGGTATTTCAAATAGGCTGACTAAATCTACATAATGGTACTGTCTTATCCCAAATTCTTTGATTTCCACCTTGTTAATTCTAACTTTCATATCATGTTTTTCTATTCCTTGACTCCCCAACTTTCATGAACTTGAAACATCAGGAATTCTTTTCCTGCAGCCATAAATATCTATTCATTGGCTGGCATTAACAAGCACCTCTTCATCCTTTCTTTCTGTTCAGGGCACAGGTGATAGAAAATTTTCCAGTTCTTCTGTTACATTCAGAAAGTTTGTAAAGTTTCCATTTCTCTTTCTCCCACTAAATGAAAGAAGAAAGGGAAGGGGGTTTTAAGTTTAGAAAGAATTTCCATTTCTAATTGGATTGTAGCAAAAGGAAATTCTGTTCTCATCTCCTCTTGAAGGGAAGGAGGGAAACTCTATGTCCCCAACATATTCAGCAGCAATTTCTTCTAGTTCAAAACTCTCCCCAACTCCCATATTCTTTCATTCAGAATTTGAATAATTGCTCTTTCCCTTTTCTCAACTTCTTTGCACCTCAGAGTTAATGCACTGATACCAAACGTAGAATGGATAGTCAGTTTGGATGTTTGGGTCTGTGTTGGCAGTGCAAATGGAACTGCCAGAGAAGTCATGAAGCTTGGAAAATATAATCTAGTTCCTAGGAACTCTCAGGCTAACTTTTCCAATGAATTAAACATTTTAGTCTCCCATATGGTAGAGAGAGATGAAAATATGTTCCCTCTCAGATTTCTCCTTTTTATCTACTGAATGAGAGGGGTATAATGGGTCAGAGATATGGTTTGCATAAGGAACAAATGAAGTAGTCCAGGCTGGAACATAGAATCCTAAGGCTGGAAAGGACCAGGGCCATCCTGGTCAAATAGTGGTCCAGTCTATTTTTTGCAAAACTTAGTGATGGAGCATCCACAGGTCCAGAAGACAATCTATTCCATTGATTAATTGTTCTTACTATCAGGAAAAAAAATGTTATTTCTAGCTTGGAAGCTTAAACAAGCTTCCACCCATTATTCTTGTCCTGCTTTCTCATGCTTTGGAGAATAAATTAATCCCCTCTTGTCTTTGGCAGCCCCTCAAGTACTGGAATACAGTTACCATGTCCCCTCTAATCCATTTTTTCAATAGGCTAGACATACCTAGTTCTCTCATCTGTTTATCATATGATTTAGCCTTCAGATCCTTTATCATCTTTGTTGCTTTTCTCTGCACACTTTCCAGGGTTTCCACATCATTTTTTTTTTGTATTGTGAAGATAAGAACTTTATGAATTATTCAAAATGTGCCTTCACTAATATAGTATAAAGCAGTGTCATCACTTCTCGTGATCTTCATGTTATCCCTCTGTTGATGCAGCCCAAGACTTCACTGCCTTTTTTTGCAGCTGCAGCATGTTGCTGGCTGTTACTTAAATAGTGGTCCATGAGGATACCTAGAGCTCTCATACTGCTGAGCCAAGCACCATCTCTTCTGTACGTTTTCATTTGTTTTTGTTTTTGCCTTAGTGCAGGATCTTACTTTTCTCATCACTGAATTGAATCTTGTTGGATAAGGCCCAATGCTCAAGTCTGTCAAAATCCTTCTAAATCTTGAATGAGTCTATCCTCAAAAGTGTTAACAATTGCCCCAGGCTTGGTGTTATCTGCAAATTTGCTGAGTTCTATCCTCTCATCTAGATCATTTATGAAGATGTTGGGCTTAAGACAGAACGTTGAAGTACCCCAATTTATGGTTCCTTCCTTATAGGTGTAGTTTCATTAAGGACTACACACTGGGTGCAGTTGGTTAGTCAATTGCAAATCTATCTAGTGGTGGTTCTATCTATCCTACATTTTTCCATCTTATCAAAAATTAGGCTGTGGTCTTCTTTATTAAATGCCTTACTGAAGTCCAAGTATACTACATCCACAGCATTTTGCTGGTCCACTAATTTAGTCATTTTACAAAGAAGAATATAAGATTTGTTTGGAATGATCTATTTTTTCAAACCCATAATAGTAGAATATCAGGTATGGTTTCATTATAGTTGGAAGCTTCAGGCAAAAAGAGACAGGATTGCTTTGTATAAGGACAGGAAACTGTCTAGCAATCTTGGTAGTCAACATTTTAGGCTATTGTATGGAGGGGAAAAGCTTTGTGGAAAGTCAGAGACAATCTTCAGAACACTAGTGATGATGATTAGGAAGATTACCAGATATCTTGGTGCAATGCAGTTGTTCTCTGATGAGATGTGTGATTTGGAGTTTTTGAAGCAAACAGGAGATCTTTCAATGGGGAAGAGTATTTGGGCTATAGATGGTAGTTGGTCATCATGAATGATATAAATGGTATAAATGGTAATATTTGAATAAAAGTGAATCCAATATGAGGAGTCATCTAGGCCAGTTATCTTCCTGTTATTTCCTACAGCAATGAAGTTACTCCTTCATGGTTTTTTTCCCTTCTTTTCACCATTTCTTTGTAATGTACAAGAAACAGGAGAAGCTGAGAAAGAGCCTAAAATGAAAGTTTGCCCGTGCCTGAAAAGAGGTGGGTTGGTAGGTTTCAGTTCTGGAAAATACTGTAGAGCAATAAGTAGGTCATCTCAGAGGCATAGGAAAGGCTATAACATAGGAGTCATCTTTGAGAAAATGTCAAGTCCCACCAAATGGCATTTAAGGCTATGACATATTATAGGTCAGTAATAAATCCAAGATGACCATGTTCAAAAGGTCCTGCATGGAAAGTAGGAGATAGAGCCACCTGGAGACTTGGTAGTTTGACAAATATGACAAGAATAAATACAGGCATCTTCTGAAGTGTGAGGCTCCTGAATTTATTCCAAAACATCCAGCTGGCTGTGGCAGAGCTGAAAACTCTTTCATTACAGAAAGAAGATATATAGCTATGTATTGTGATGCAGTGCTTCTCATTCACCAGAAAAAGGGAAGTATGAATCTGAAAGATTTCCTTAAAGGAGAAGCCCATGAAAATTGTATCCTGTTCTTGCTAAAGATAGAGATAGCTGGGTATGGAAGGGTCAGTATTCCACAGGCTGTATCGAGAATGGAAAGCAGGGAATTCAGAAGTAGTGTTCATAGAATATGAAATAGTCTGGTATATGAAGAAAAGCATCTTATTTTATGATCTGGGAATATAGGAAAAATGACCGTTAAAGAATAAAGAATAAGATAATTGTCCCTATGTCAATTTGATAAATCAATAAAAAGTCTGCAAACATTCCAGATTCTTATTGTCAGTTTTATATTTTTGATATCATGTTCAGACTTCCAGGAAAATACATCAGTGCAGGAATACTTTTTTTAAATAGGCAACAGCAGTTAATTACATTATAATTAGGAAGGAAGGAAGGAAGGAATAATTGCATCTATTTGCTGCTATTGTTATTATTAATTTATCACATTGTTTTAATTGTTGAGATATTCTGCCATAGTTTTCGCATGTGCAATATAGTTAATAAAAATGGAGTGACATAGAAATGTTAAATGATGGCATTATCTTTTGTTTACACAATAATAATTTAGAGTAATATTACTGCCACAGAATGAATTGTTGTATATACCATAATTGTTATATATACCATAATCTACATTGTGAGCTAGTCAGAGATGTAGAGTTGCCTTAATTATATATGATCAAAGGGATGGAAGTAGAGAGAAGCTCCTGCTTCATAAATTCAGTCCTTGAATTTACAAGACAAATATAACATTATTATTAAAGCTAGTCACACGACAAACAGTTTCTGAACACTTTGGATGTAAACCTTCTTAATCTACTCTTATTATTTCCCTGGGTCCATCACTCAAACTGAATGTGTGTGCACACACCCACACACACTTTACCTTATGATAAGATTTTGTTTTAAGCAACATGTAGTAATTACATGAGAACATGCAGACCGTGAGTTGAGTTGCTTTATACTTGTAGAGTTTACCACAATTTATTAAATGATACCATTGGTATTTTACAAAGCTATTGGAAGAGTCACAATAATTATTTAATCAGAAAATTCCAGAAATATTTTAGTAATTATTAGAAATAATTAAAAATTCATATCTAGCTTTCACTTTATTTAGAAGAGAAATCACAGTAAAAATGAATATCCTCCTGACAATGCTTAGGAGGGGAAGAGCCAATAATATTACAGATGCTTTTATAGGTAAAGGTAAAGGTAAAGGTTCCCCCACACATGCGTGCTAGTTGTTTCCAACTCTAGGGGCCAGTGCTCATCTCTGTTTCAAAGCCGAAGAGCCAGCGCTTGTCCGAGGACATCTCTATGGTCATGTGGCCAGCATGACTAGATGCCAAAGGCGCACAGAACGCTGTTACCTTCCCACCGTAGTGGTCCCTATTTTTCTATTTGCATTTTTATGTGCTTTCGAACTGCTAGGTTGGCAGAAGCTGAGACGAGTAACAGGCGCTCACTCTGTTATGCGGCACTCGGGAGTCAACCCGCCAAACTGCCGACCTTCTGATCGACAAGCTCAGCGTCCTAACCCACTGAGCCACCATGTCCCTTCTTTTGTAGGTAATCCTAGTTAATTCTACAACTCTAGAGCACAGTCTTACAGAACAACAGTGTCTACTTTTCAATATCACTAACAAAAAGGCTCTCCTAATATTAAACCAGTTTCAAATCAGTGGTTTCAGCTGGTTATACACTATATAATTCAGAGTTCTGGTGAAATCAATCAGTGCTGTCGATAGCTAGAGAGTGTCTGTCTATCAGCCTGATGCCTCTGTTCTGACAGGGATTTATTCCAAAACTGTATTCTTAGAATGTCAAACCTCTAGCAAATAAGAAACCCACCTGCATCCTTGAAATGCTAAACAATGTTTTGTCTAAGTATATAAACAAACAATAACATAGAGACATGAGTGACATTCGTGCTTATGAACTCAATCCTCTGTTGTGTGAGATTTTGCATCTTTGGGTTTATTTGCTCCTGATAAAGGACACTAAATCTTAATACCTAGTGTGGATCCTTCTGCATCAATATTTGTGCAATTAATTCTACCCAGACAAGCCAACAACCCACTATCTATAAATATTTACCATACCTTTTCCTCAGCCTGGACAAATAAACAGAAATTTTGTTTGTGTGGTGTGTACATGTATATACACACACACAAAACAACACACAAATTGCACACCTATACTTCTTGTCATGACCTTTTCATAATCTATATTTCTTGAAATATTAGACTTTTTAACTATTTTAAAAAATAATATTGCAGCACTGTGTAAGAACTCCTTGGCACTTTAACTGTAGATGAAAACAGACTCTCTCTCTGTGTGTGTATGTGTGTGTGTGTGAGACTGCATCTATGTTTTTCCCAAAGATGCTTTTTCAAAAGGCAACTGGACTTTGCTGTTCTTTGAAGACATTTTGCTTCAAAGCTTCTTCAGTTCTGACAGAATGGTGGAGGATGGATGGATTTATATTCCTTGTAGTCATCTAGTTGTTAGCACTCTTTCTAAGAGGTGTTGAGTCCACTTGGAGATTTATCTGTGTTCTCAGGGTCACCTGAAGAGTGCAAATGTGTATGGAACCTTCTTGGAACTGCTGAAAGAACTGTGTTGTATACAGGAGATAGGTGATGTTGTGTCTCTTCCTATCCCCATTCAATTGGAACTGAAGAAGCAAAACATCTTCAAGGAAAAACAAAGTCCAATCGCCTTTTGAAAAAGCACCTTTGGAACAACCATGACTTGGATGACTGAGAATCTCCATAGACACACATCTGTATTTGTTTCCTTATATTGGTTCTGAAGAATGGGAGGGAACAAATTTTGCCTGTTCTTAGAAATACTTTAAATTTCTTACCATTTTGAAGATTGCATAATCACAAATATCCCCTCTGTGGGCTTTCTAGGTTTTGAATTTTACTATGATAAAAGCTGGAAATATAGGAAAATGCTAAAGCAGCATCACAGGACCATAGGATAGCAGCCTGGTAATCCCATAAATAGAAGGCCAGATCCTGAAGCTAAGACTCAAATACTTTGGCCACCTAATGCGAAGGAAGGACTCACTGGAGAAGAGCCTAATGCTGGGAAAGATTGAGGGCAATAGAAGAAGGGGACGACAGAGAATGAGGTGGCTGGATGGAGTCACTGAAGCAGTAGGCATGAGCCTAAATGGACTCCAGAAGATGGTAGAGGACAGGAAGGCCTGGAGAAACGTTGTCCATAGGGTTGCGATGGGTCGGACACGACTTCGCTGCTAACAATAACAACAATCCCATAAAACAGCTCTCGTCTTTTCCTTCCATTGCACGGAACTGTATCATTAGGTCGAGTCTTTTGGATACTCAGTTGCTTACTCTTTTCTTTTCAAGGGACTAAAGCAATCACTCCATGAGAGAAGACAGAGCACAAAGGCTCATTGAGATCATTAGTCTTAAGCATACTTAATACTTTTGTTCAGTGGAAGTGGACAATTTTTAGCTTTTCAAGAATTCCCTAATTCTTCTGAATCACTTTCAAGACAGCCCAGAAAAGAGTAGGTCATGATCCTTCAAGCTGCTGTCAGTTTTCCAAAAGCACAGAATTTGGTCTATCCATGTGTTTGCCTACCTACTGCCAGTGCACTGTGTTTTTATCCACTGATGAGACACTGCAATAACTACTCTGTTCTACCTTTGAAGGAGAATGCCCTTCAGTGATCAGTGAAACAGGTATAAAAAATGAAGGCTATAAAGTAGAATGAAAGATAGTTCATCAATATCTACAAATAAATGGTATCCCAGTTGTGCTGCTTTCCCTGGAGGGAAACTCATTTCAGTAATGGTCAGAAGACAGAATTCCGTGCAAGCTACATCAAGGTGAATGGGTTGTCCCTTTCTGCATAGTAAAATTATGTTCATCCCTGTAGCCAAGATGCAGTTTGGTCAACAGATATTAAAGTTCATCAGTGCAGTGTCAGATAATTCTGATTTTGAAATTAGTAATAACAGATACATCTGCCAAATTTCATTTTAGCCACTATATAAGTTAATATTTCATTCTAAACACTACATAGATTAATAAAATGGTAGGATGGAGGGGTTGACAGACATATCAGTACACAGGTTCAACCTGCTAAATTAGAGCACATCAAAACAATTCTGGGTTATTTTTTAACAATCTCTATGTGGAATCAGTGATTTCAGTTTTTATGGCTGCAATTTAAAACTTCGGTAAGGCTTTACTTCTTATAGCAAATTAGCAATGTAAACTTTGGAAATCAGCATTCCTTATATATTTACTGGACAGAAGAAATAACCTTGAGGAGCAGGAGAAAAAGCCACATCCAAGATAACAGTCAGTTAAAAGAAATTCGAGTCTGGAGCAGAAATATAATTTGAGTAAGTGTCTCAAATTTGACCCTCCCATATTCTTATGAAGTTGGAGGGAGGGCAGAAGCATAATCAGACTTGCAAGATTCAATCATTTTAATCTAATAATAAAAATAGTATTAGCATTCATAACTTTGGTTTTCTAAAGGTAAAGGTAAAGGTTCCCCCGCACATGCGTGCTAGTCGTTTCCAACTCTAGGGGCCGGTGCTCATCTCCGTTTCAAAGCCGAAGAGCCAGCGCTTGTCCGAGGACGTCTCCGTGGTCATGTGGCCGGCATGACTAGATGCCAAAGGCGCACGGAATGCTGTTACCTACCCACCGTAGTGGTCCCTATTTTTCTACTTGCATTTTTTACGTGCTTTCAAACTGCTAGGTTGGCAGAAGCTGGGACGAGTAACAGGCGCTCACTCTGTTACGCGGCACTTGGGATTCAACCCGCCAAACTGCTGACCTTCTGATCGACAAGCTCAGCGGCCTAACCCACTGAGCCACTGACAATATGTTTTAGCCCTCAACTCTGCCACTTCATGTACTCAAAGTTAAATGGAGAAGAGTACTCCTAAAGGTGCTTTTTCAAGAGGCAACTGGAATTTCTTGTTTTTCTTTGATGTCATTTTGCTTCTCATCCAAGAAGCTTCTTCAGCTCTGACTGGATGGTGGGGAATGGAAAGATTTATATTCTTTGCAGACAGGTGGTCATTTGCATACCTGTAGAGAGTTGTTGAAGCCATCTCAAGGTTTATTTGTGTCATCAGGGTCACCTGAGTAGTGCAAATGGGTGTGGAGCCTTCTTGGAACTGTGGAAATGAGAGTATTGTAGACTGTAGATAGATGATTTATATCCCTCCCACTCTGTTGACATAGATGGCCACTTGGACCTTTCTTTCAAACCTGCAGCCCTCTCTGTCCAAAATATAGATTTTGCTGTTTTCAAGAGTGGCGTTTGTCTTTTAAATGCAGATGGACAGCTAAATCTTCTCCTGATGGGTTTGTTTTTCTATGCTGTGCCATGCATTTATGAAGTGGTTGTTTTGTTTCCTGGATGACTGAGAATCTCCATAGACATGTAGAAGAGTACTATGGATTATGTGGAGACCATGAGCCATTTGCCTTCCATTATGCTTCTGATCCAGATGGATAAAAAAAATAATGTGTGAGAATGCAAAAGTATCATGTTAATTCATTTTTTTACCTTATACTGATACATATAATTATAAATCAGTGTCATCTCTAATGGTAAAAATAACAGAGACCTCCTATGCTCTATTTCAGATTTTCTCTGAATTAGCTAAGGGTTTGGATCAGCTGTACTTCTTATTGCTGCCTCTGATTGTACTATACATAGCAATCAAGGAAAAAGATCATCAAGGAACTTGTTAGAATGACTGATGAAGTCAGGCTTGGCTTGGAAGTGACTTCTAATTTTGATTCACCAGAAGGCTATCACATGTTTTCATTTATCTAACTTAGTGAGTTCTCTATGCTAACCTAATACAAACCATACTATCTGTTTACAATAGAGTCAGTGGAAAAATCTTTTCTCATATTGTCAGTGAAATAATCAACTCCTTCATGTGAAAAGGTGAATCACTTTATACTGAGTTATAAAGAATAGCACACATGGTACTAGCTTGATGGGTTCCCATTACAGAAAAGATTAACAGTGTTGGAGACATGCCAAATGTTGATCATCAGATAATAATTTATTAAACTTATAATAAATAAGAATGAAATGTAGGGTATCCATGTATCTAAGAGAATCTATCTGAAAAGTCTAGAGAACTATGTAAATGGGTACAAGCTAATATGTGGATACAAATGTACATTCAATTATTCATCAGGGCTGGCAGCAATACATTTCCAGCTGTCTTCTCAAACCATTCTCCTCTCTTGATAATGCCCAAACATTTAATTAGGCATTGTAATTACAGGGAGCCTTGAAAGTTACATGGTAACCATAATAAATTTCAATCATGTGATTTATTTTCTTCTCATTGACTAATCACCCATCCCCTTTACTATTCTATGTTTATTTTCTATTTATAGTCTGAGTGTACACTTACCCAACCTTTCTGAGCTCAGAAGCTAAGCAAGGTTAGGCCTAGTTAGTGTTTGGTTGGGAGACAATAGTTACAGGAGCTGAGAGACAATAACCACAGAATTTACTTTCAAAAGTAAAAAAAGGAAATGCCCATTGTTCCAACAGGAATCCATTTACATAATTATTAAGCCTACTTGAGATTGTAATTATGGTGTTCTATCTGTTCTGTTCAGCAGTATTGTAGTCTCACAGTCCTTGTCTCTGAGGAGTCTCTGAAAAGTCTGTATCTTGGGTTGTATCCAGTGTGGTAGAGCCCTGCTTCTATGATTCTGGTGCTTAGGGCCTGTTCCTGTGCTGTCCTGATCAGTTCCTCAGTGCTGCCTTTTAATTCAGCCCTTTTCAGCCACTGGGAAGATTTTCCCAATATCCGGTATCTCAGCTTTTTGCTAGTACATCCCATATAGGGCATTGTCTTGTGAGGCACTTCCTCTGCTTGATCTTCCTTCCATGTGCCCTGCTGTTTCAGGTATTTGTTCAGCAGCACATCTTTGGGTGTCATCTTATTGATGTATTCCTGCATGCTCTGGGTTTCATCCAGGATAGAGACTTTGACACTTACCAGATCTTGACCACCCTCTTTCCAACTGGTGTACAGTCTCTGAGTATTGGACTTGGGGTGGAAATCTCTGTACATTTTGAGGAGCTTCTGGGTCTTAAAATCAGCAGCTTCCATGTCTTTCCTTGGCCAGCTCACTCTCTTGACATGGTATCGGCAGTTATATCGGCTTCTTTGAGTGAGGGTAGTTTCCCCGCTGTCTTGAAAGAGGCGGTGGTGAGGCCTCTCCTCAAGAAGCCTACCTTGGACCCAGCTGTGTTGAACAACTTTCGTCCGGTCTCCAACCTTCGCTTTCTTGCGAAGGTTGTTGAGAGTGTGGTGGTGCATCAGCTCCCTCTGGTCCTGGATGAAGTGGATTATCTAGACCCGTACCAATCAGGTTTCAGGCCCGGGTACAGCACGGAGACAGCATTGGTCGCGCTGGTGAATGATCTCTGGAGGGCTCGGGACAAGGGATATTCCTCTGTCCTAGTCCTATTAGACCTCTCAGCGGCTTTCGATACCATCGACCATGGTATCTTGCTGTGGCGTCTCAGGGGATTGGGAGTGGGAGGCACGGTTTTGCAGTGGTTCTCCTCCTATCTCCTGGGACGTTCGCAGTCGGTGTTGACAGGGGGCAGAGGTCGACCTCGAGGTCTCTCGTTTGTGGAGTTCCTCAGGGGTCGGTCCTCTCGCCTCTCCTGTTCAACATCTATATGAAACCGCTGGGTGAGATCATTCGTGGTTTTGGAGTTGGGTATCATCAGTATGTTGATGATACCCAGCTTTTCCTTTCGACCCCAAACCACCCCAGTGATGCCCTCAACGTGATGTCCCGTTGCCTGGAGGTGGTTCGGGTCTGGATGGGGAGGAACAGACTTCAACTCAACCCCGACAAGACTGAGTGGCTTTGCATACCTGCATCCCGGGTTATTTTGGATATTCCATTTCTCTCTATGGGGGGTGAACTATTACCCCCCGTAGATAGGGCTCGCAACTTGGGAGTCCTCCTAGATTCACGGCTCACTTTGGAAGATCACATAGTGGCTGTGACTAGGGGGGCTTTCGCCCAGGTTCACCTGGTGCGCCAGTTGCGGCCCTATCTAAGCCGGGATGACTTATGCACGGTCACTCACACGCTCGTGACCTCTTGTCTAGACTACTGCAACGCTCTCTACATGGGGATGCCCTTGAGGACCACCCGGAGGCTCCAACTGGTACAGAATGCAGCCGCAAGAGTTGTACTGGGAGTCTTCCGATACTCCCATGTCACACCTCTGCTCCGTGAGCTGCATTGGTTGCCAGTTGTCTTCCGGGTGAGATTCAAGGTACTAGTAATGGTGTTTAAGGCCCTACATGGCAGGGGTCCGGAGTACCTTAGGGAACACCTGCTGCCGGCATCAACTTCCCTCCACCCTGTACGTTCCCACAGAGAATGTCGATTGGTTGCCCCCAGGGGGAGATCCTTCTCTGTGGGCACCCCGGAGCTATGGAATCAGTTACCGGTTGAGCTCCGGATGGCGCCCGATCTTCGCTCCTTCTGTCGCGATCTAAAGACATTCTTATTTGAACAAGCCGGCCTGGCCTGATGGGGGATTGGTGGGTTTTTTTATTGTTATTTTAATATTTGTATTTACTGTTTTTAGTGGGCATATATTTAATTCTTTTTAACTTTTGTAACTTTGTATTTTTTATTCTTGCCCTGTTCACCGCCCTGAGTCCTTCGGGAGGTATATAAATAAAATTATTATTATTATTATTATTATTATTATTATTATTATTATTATTATTATTATTATTATTATTATTATTATTATTATTATTATTATCTGATGACTGGCAGAGTGTATGTGTTGATGTAGGGTTCCTTTCTTCTCTTTGAGCTAGCTGTTCAAGATCTGATTTCCTGAGTTATCCTTTGGTGATAATTGGATGATATTATTTTCCTTTCTTTCTCATTGTGGTTCCTAAGTGACTGTGGAATACCAAGATATGTTTATTACATAGCCTGCTAGTAGTTCAACTCTACCTATTGTCTCTCTTTACTACCATGTGGCCACACTACTCTAGTCCAAATGACATCCCATCTTCTCACTATAGAACTGTGTTAGATACACACACACACACACACACACACACACACACACACCACATACATATATAGAACATTTCATGGGTGTCTATTGGGTACAATAATAACCATCCTGAAATACCAAGAGTTAGTTTTGTTCGAGAAGCACATTTTCCCCCATCATATTTTTCTGCCAACTTCCTGTCCTTTTGTGCTTTTAAAATCTTTAAAGTGTATTATGACAAAGAAAAATTAGAGGTTTGAATTATGGACATGGTGATTCTCTAGTGCAATACTTTTTCCCCCTTATTTTCTTCTCTCATTGATTGATTGAGTGCTATTGTTTCTCAACTGCTGCTGATTACCAGGGATGTCGATCTTCAGCCCAACTAAAAGGTTTTCCCTGACTTATAAACTGCACAAAATTATGTACTGTGACTGGCTTTATAAAATTAATATCAGTACATTATTCTCACATTGTCACTAAAAATTATAATTGGGGAGTTTTAAAGAAAAGCTTCCAATCATAAAATTCAGTAACTTCATTGTTCACATATTTTGAACTCAGCTGCTAAGCATACATAGACAGAGATGGTTTTCAGTAAGATAAGCAAAACACAGAAGGCCCATTTGTTTTAGTGATTATGCTTTCAGAAAGTGAAAAAATGCATATACCTGACAAGATGATCATAGTTGTAGCCTACAGAAAACATTGAACCATGCAGGGGCTTATGAATTGTGCTAATTTTTATAACTTCAAGTCAAATAGCACCCTGAGGGGTATATGAAATACCACAGAAACACATCCTATCTGTCAGTAAAAAGTAATGACCTAGACTAGCTAAGGGAAGACTAACTAGACACTACTCATAATTTTATAAAAACGACTTTCTTGCCATAAGCTTTTGCAGGTATCAGTTTCAAGAACCTTGCCCTGGTTCAGCTAATGGAAGCCTTCACGACTCACTGTTCCTAGCAATGAGAAGCTATTCAGAAAACATTTACCTGGTACCGTAGAAAAGCAAGATAGTAAACCAAATCTTTTTTTTAAAGGCATACACTTCTTTCTACATGATGATGAGATTTTTAATGCATTATTAATAATATAAAAAATATTAGTACTTCTTCCAGGATTGATAAAGATAGAGAGATGGAGATTTGACAAAACCCATTCAATGTCTCGTTGTCTTGCACTGAATACCTAACTTATAAATAAGATGTGTCAGTAGAAAGGACAAGTTGAAACTCATGCAGAACATACAAAAATGCCCTATGGGAATATTTGCAATTACAATGGATTAATCAAAACAGTTGTGAAATTTTCAGTTGAATTAGGTTAATCAACTTATCAACTTCAATGTGAAAGCAAAGAATAGCAACCACTACTTTTTTTTCTGTTAAGCATGAAATTAACTGAAGCTTGTTTTTATAAACATTTGGACTGAAGTATTCTTGTGGCATGCATATAGATTATGATTTTTAAAAAGTTGCTTTTATTGTGTGTTTGAGTATAGAAATCTAAAAACCATGCCAAGTACAATTAACCTTTCACTTAATTGAATATTCATTCTGTATTTTTGAAATGCACACACAACATCATGTCTGCACAGACATCATGATTCAGGATTGGTTTAATCTATCATCCAGCTATCATTCAACTATCTATCATCTCATTACTAAAAGAAAAATAGATTATGTTTCCTTTGTATATTTAGAGGAAAAATCCGTAAAATGCTTTATAGTATTTTTAGAATACTCTGCTAAGCAAACTGAGATGGATGGATGGATGGACGGATGGATGGATGGATGGATGGTTGGATGATTGACAGACAGACAAACAGACAGACAGGCAGATGTGTATGTGTGTGTGAGAAACAGGGAGGGAGGGAGGGAGGGAGGGAGGGAGGGAGGGAGGGAGAGAGAGAGAGAGAGAGAGAGAGAGAGAGAGAGAGAGAGAGAGAGAGAGAGAGAGAGAGAGAGAGAGAGAGAGAGAGAGAGAGAGAGAGAGAAGAAAGATCATAAATAGATATGGCTGAGACAGTCTTGACTCTATTGACCACTTGGATAAATCCAGGTATTTTTCTTGGCAGCATTTTTAAATGTGATTGGATTTGCCTTCATTCTAGGACTGAGAGTGTGATTGGTCAAGGTCACCAACATGCATTTATGACTGAAGTAGGAGTAAACTCATGTTCCCCATTCCTTTAGCAATTAAACCAAGTTTACAGGGATGGTTAATATTACTCCATTAATTATTTAAAATATTGTATAATACTGATTGCAAGGCAAATAAAAAGGAATGTGTAATATTAACTAAAAAGACAATCTAATGCAACTTCCACTATAATTAACAGATTCCAATCAAAATGTGTCAAGATATGACTGGAAAAGTATGCAATGGCAAAAATAGTGAAATATGTATCATGACTCTAATGACACCAATCCTTTTGTAATTGCATTTTATGTAAGTCACGGGTGTGAGTTGTGAAGTCATGATGGACAGTCTCTCTCTCTCTCTCTCTCTCTCTCTCTCTCTCTCTCTCTCTCTCTCTCTCTCTCTCTCTCTCTCTCTCTCTCTCTCTCTCTCTCTCTCTCTCTCACACACACACACACACACACACACAAATGTATAGCTATGTAGATGGATATTTGCTTTGTTAGTTCCTATTCCAAGTTATAACTTTAGAAATTGGGAGATTGGCTTTTTATGCAAAGTTTTATTTTTTCAGCATGACTTTATTTCTTTAGAGATCTTTGACTTGCATCCCAAGTCTTGATAAGACTAAAGGTCTTATCAAGATGATCATCAACAATGCTTTGTAAATATTCTTTGACTAAGATATGCATTTTTAAATCTATGTGAGAAAAATGAGGTACAAAGAATTGAGTCATCACTTACTCAATGTTTTCTTCATTCTTCTTCTCCCTTAGTTCATTTTTTTTTTCATTTCAAGAAACATATTATGGCCATTTCCAATAAGGTATAAACACAACTACTTCAACTTTTTTTGGGGGGGGAGTGACCCAACTGCCCCAATGGAAAAACTGGTGATTCCCTTTTGTTCAGTATAGGAAAAATGATCAAAGTTTCCTTCCTTCCTTCCTTCCTTCCTTCCTTCCTTCCTTCCTTCCTGCCTGCCTGCCTGCCTGCCTGCCTAGTCTCTCACCTCTCATCCATCTATCCATACCATCCATGGAGAAGGAGAAGAGTTAAGTCCTGCAGGATTTTGTTGAAACTCATGGTAGGATGATATCTGTTTTTTTTTATTTACAGCATTCCAAGAAATAAAAGATGAATATAATTCAAGTTCACCTTTAAACAGTTCCTGAAGTATTGGAAGAATAAAACAAGTGTGGTATGGAGCTACTCTTAATGCTAAATTACCTTTAGGTCCTAGAATCACCACATAAAGTTGATTTATCTGATCCTGTTAGAATATCTAGTTCATTTAATTTAATGTTTTTATTGACACACTCCATTCTATACTATTGGTACATGAATTTAAAAATTTAAAAGCATTTGGTAAATATATTGAATAAATTTAAAAGTTTCACTGTTCAATACTTATGAAGTAGAGCACACTTGGAATGCTTTTAAATGAGAAATAAATACAGTTTCTAAATATTGAGTAAAAGAAGTTGACAAAATCTATGTTCAAGAGTTAAATTTATAATGAATGTTGGAAATATTCAGATATCTATGGAGTTTTAACACCCTGATAGGAAAAAAACCTGATAGTTTTACAGCTTTGCTAGTCAGTTCACTGGATTTTCAAGACAGTAATTGGTGCAACCTTGGAAATAATGACACAATGTAGGATCTTACAATATTGTGCTGACAAAGTTTGTGTACAATAAAAACAGTGGGTTTGTCAATGTAGCTTTATCTAATGTTGTGTCCTTTCATGGTGAAGGAAAGAGTAGGAGGCTAACTACTCAGGATGAACTACTTTGGTTTCTATGTTCAATCTTTGATTATTACTTTTTCTGCCTAAACTTTCTTTAGCAGGAAATTCCTATACCGTTCTTCATTTTTTCACTGTTTATAAAATGTGTTACTATTTTTTCAGTTACAACTATAATATATTTAATCGATTATTTACATCAGTAAATAATTAATTACTTGCAAAAGTTTTTACAAAATATGAAGGTTTCATCAGGATGACACAAACACTACAATGTCATAATGCAGGTTTCTCCCTCTCCTTATATACGTGTTATAATTACTTTTTATTGTAATAAGAGCTTTTATTGTGATATCACAATACTCATTTAATCTGTTGCTCTCCCTTGCCTCCTACCTGTAAATCCAATGGGAGCTGGCTACTTACAGATTTGAAGAGGACCAAGTCTTCTGAACAAAACTCAACTCAGAAATATGGATACAAGTTTTCTGAGAAGATGGATCAGAAACAATGCAAGACCTTCCTTCCTTCCTTCTTTCCTTCCTTCCTTCCTTCCTTCCTTCCTTCCTTCCTTCCTTCCTTCCTTCCTTCCTTCTTTCCTTCCTTCCTTCCGCTGTCGGTAGTGTCTGAATCCTCCCTACTTTCCCAGTACAAAATATTCATAATTTATACTGCATGGCAACTGCTATTTAAGTGAACATGTTTTACACTCCCATAAAAAGGGATATATAAATACTTTAAAATGCATGCAGTGATATTTGCTATTGATACCACAGAATCTACAACATAGTGCTATGTTGTTAGATATTTTGGGAGAGACATGTTTGATTTTTTTCCCCATCTCTGTTAAATTTAGTAAATAATAAACTTGCCTAAAGTCCCAACAGGAGAAAAAAAATCATTCACTTAAATTTTAGTTTGTTGAAACAAACTGAAAACTCAGCAACTAGTTGTTGTTTTTTTAACTACTTGGAAGTGGTAACATTGCAATCAAGCAGAAGTTATTGTGAGGAGTTGAATGGTTTGAATAACAGCCTTAACCTTTGATGCTTGGTCTGAACAAAGCTACAGGGTTTACCTGTGTTCTATACTGTTTTTGTGTCAATTCTTCTCACTTTATTTTCCAAAAGAGAAACAAAATGCTGATGATGGCTTATAAACTTTTATATTGTTTAGGGTCAAGGCTCTCTTCTTCCATTTCTTCTAGCTGTCCACTCTGACATCATCCCAGTAAGTTTATTTCAGTGACTTGAGACGAAGCTTTCTCTATCACTGCCTCAGTAGTAGAGTAATGTTTGCCTCTGAAAAGCACTAAAGGGCCTTTCTTTAGGCAGTCTGTTATTTATTTATATTTAAAAATTTGTTATATTACTTGTATTGTTTTTAGTATCCTTTGTTTTATATCCTTTCATTTGTTTATTGTAGACACTGGGAGATGCTGGTCAGCAACAAATAAATAAGCCCTTCCTTTCAGATTATTTGGTGATTTTGACATATTTTTTTGCCTTTTGTGGAATCTTTTTTTAATTATTTTATTTTCTTATTTAAGAAAAAAAAATCACTACTTTAGAAATAAACACAAACTCCTGCTATTGTTCAAATTCAGATGCAGATGAATATAATAATTTTATGTAACATAATAATTTGAGGGATGCTCTCCCTCAAATGTGTTTGTCAGATATTAAAAATAAGTGTCATCACAGGTAAAACTGTCTCCTCTCAGTCTGAAAGCACATTGATAATCTACTATTTTTTGGGGGTTATTGTAGATTGTATTTACAATTCAAATCATGGCAAGTTGGCCAAAGGATAATTCATAAATGTCTCAAACTCTATGGGCTTTCTTCCATACTCCTGCTTTGAATTTTACATCCAACTGTTTTCAGGGATTATTTTGTATTATTACATTTTATATAGAGCATAATAAGCTAACATTTTTATTCTGAAATGCTTATCTGTTTTCACTTGATCATGCTGCAGAATAACCCCTGTAGACTAATACTGTTTGGGAAATGAATTTGTAAGATTCCAAGCCCCTATTTGAAAAGACATATTTGCATAATATTTAGTTAAATCCCCAATGGACACGGTAAGACCTTGACTTTGTTTGCAGATGCTATCTTGAATTCATAAACAGTTATATTTCTTTCTTAGTTTAATGCTTTAAAACACATTTTAAAGAACATTCTATATTATCTGAGTAGAATCTAAAAGTGAAGCATCATGGGAAGCTTTACAAGGAAGATTTATTTCATGCACCACTATTAATCTCATTTTTATTTTACTTGCATCAATAACTCTGAGTAGAATCTGATATAAATTATTATGAAAGGCATATGGTTTTTGAAGAATCTCTACATCTACATCTTCTGCACCAGTTATCCACAAATGGAATTAACAGCTAGACTTTTTGGTTCATTTGCTAATACACAGATAAAAATTAATATTATCACCACCTCTCAATTTGTATATGTATATATATATGTCTATATGTAAAGAAGGCAAAAAAGTTTTAGCTTCTCTTATTTTTTGTTTCTTCCAGACATTTCCTTTTTACATTTAGTCATCCAAAACAATACTGTTTAATACACATGGAATTCTTTTTTACATTGCAAGAAGTGAAGAAGAAGCTGGAGAAAGAATAGGTGTGAGAAAGATGTATTTAACCTTAGATAGGTACACAGTGATGGGATTCAAATATGTGAACAACCAGTTCTCTGTGAGGATGCTGCTTCCGGAAGTCCATTCTGGGCCTGGGAAACAAAAAAAAAAAAATAGCTATCAGTTCTGCTGAAGTGGTGCAAACCAACTGAATCCCACCACTGTAGGTACATTAAATTTCTGTTAGAAAGAGATAAGTATGAAGTGCATGTGAAACAAATGGTAAATATGAGAGAGGACTCCAATTTCAAACCTTTATAGATTGCAATGTTAAAAGAAAGACAGTTTATCTATCACAAGTAATTAGATCAGGGGTGTCAAACTCAATTTCATTGAGGGCCGCATCATCATTGTGGTTGCCCTCAGGGGGCTGGGTGGGTATGGCCACGGTGGGCGTGGCCTGCTGCGTGGGCGTGGCTAGAGTGCGTATGGTCTGCTGGGTGGGCATGGCCAGCTCTACATCGTTCGCATCAAGGGTGCCTATGACGGCCTGGGCAGGAGTGGGACAGAGCTGAGGGGAGGGTCTCTGGGCCAGGGCCAAGGCAGTGGGGGCCGTTCCCTCACTGTTTCCAGGATGCCTTCACAGGCCACATGAAACCACTTCGCAGGCCGGATCCGGCCCCCGGGCCTTGTGTTTGACATGTCTGAATTAGATCATATTTGAGGTTGTAAAACTTTATAACCACAAAGAACAGGCCATGTAAATTATATCCTGCTTTTTCTTAGCATCAGATCTGCTTAATCCTAGAGAATTCACAAGTTATTAATCTTGTGAAATTTGAATTGGTTCCAATCAGGGTGGCTTTGGAAATGTTTGGAATGGACCATTGTAGATACCTTTAACCACTGTATGCTTTGGGCTTTGGAGAGAGAGAGAGA
Source organism: Vipera berus (assembly GCF_964194415.1). NCBI lineage: Eukaryota > Metazoa > Chordata > Lepidosauria > Squamata > Viperidae > Vipera > Vipera berus. The sequence goes on along the minus strand of NC_138203.1, from coordinate 185,819,945 downwards.
GAGAGAGAGAGAGAGAGAGAGAGAGAGAGAGAGAGAGAGAGAGAGAGAGAGAGAGAGAGAGAGATGATGATGATGATTCACTGTTACCTGAAATTACACACGAGTCTACCAATCCATAATATCTGCCTATCAAGATGGATTGGACTCAAGCATCTGTTCTTGTTTTGCAAAGCAAATGCAACCCATGGGAAACAGACAGGTAAGGAAAAATACAGTTCCATGGACAAAATCTATTGTGTTAATGGATGCCAGACTTGGAAGCCACCTAAAATTAGGCTGGAGTGCATCCTGAGTTAAAATTGGTTTCTGGTTCCAAAAGTACTTTTTTTCAGGCTGAGCCATATTGTTTTTGAAAATGGGTTAGACTTTGCTCTCTGAAAGGTGGATAGGACCAAAGCAATAACAATAATGTAATTTAATTGAAAACTAATTAAAAATGGATTGCTTTATTCCTTCCCAACCTTTCAATTAAACTAGTTGTTTCGTTTAAATACAATTTAAGTAATTCTCCAGTTCATACTTTCTGTCAGCATATACACGCATCCTTGTGCTATATGATGTGTCTCAGTACATGAACATGATAATTGTCTATTGCTGTACTTTAATGGGTCCATAATGTATAAGAGTTCCATGGCTTTGGAAAGCACACATTATAAGAATTGCTTCCACAAATACGTATCCAATAAATCTTTGTCCAGTTATTATTATCAACGGAATTACAGTGAATACAACTGATTAAACCAGAAGCTGTTTGAAATCTGATCTAAATAGTTTTAGTGTTATTTACAACTGGTTCAGCTATATTTAGTGTATATGACTATTGTTTTCAATACTCTACTAAAATTTTTCTTTCATGCACAATGTTGTGAATGTTTCCATATTTAGCTCCCGGTATTGGATTAAGACATATGTAATATCATGAGCATACTATAGAAGCTGTCATTGTTTGTTTGACTGTTTAACATATACAATAGTGTTATGCAGTCATCTAATTCATGCACATGATAAAGTCTATAATCTGACCATATGCAAGACTGCTGTGAGGTTTTAATGGAGACAGAATTGGGTTAAAAGAAGAATGTGATGTGTCCTTGATTTTACTCTAATATTTGAACTATAGCTCTTGACTGCGCTCCTGGTTTTTATGTTTTCTCCTCTCTCAGGTCAGCTTCACTAAGCTTGAACTACTCAGCTGTAGTCTCTAGGGAGATACAGAGAATGTCCAGTCTGATTTCCTCTTTGATCATTTTTTTCCCTGTACATTACTTTTCTCACTCCAACCACAACGTTGTGGCATTGCAGTAGTCTAACAAACAAAGACAGTGCAAGTACAGTTGACTTTTTCATCAATGTAATGTCTGTATAGAGTCTAAAAATAGGACTAAATCCAAGGTTAATGTTTAACAAAGTCAAAGAAAAACCAGACATTTAAGACTCCAAAAGTAACTGTTAAAGCCCAATTAATCTCCAACCTCTTAAGGTAAAATGTGAATGCAACTTCAGTGTTACTTGTCACTAGAAATAATTACTTTTATGGTCCATGCTTCATTTAGAAACACGTTTAAAACAGTAGTGGCTAAATGTTGGACAAGGACAGAAGAAATCTAATTTAAACAGTACACAGTCATGAAACGTATTCATGACCTTGGACCAGCAACTATCACTCAGCTTAATTTACCTCAGAGCCTGCTTCTAAGAATAAAATATAGAAGAATTATTGGATGAAAAGCATAAGAAAAGAGCAATCTATAGCTTTCATATCACAATGCACAGTTAACAATACAAAGGATAGTTGGTTGTTTTAAGTATCCAAGTATCATGAAGTTATCATGAAATAATAATGATAGCCAGATAACCAAATGATGCCAGAAATTGGGAATGCTGAACAAATGCATGAGTAGAAAAATATTGAAAATGAACATAATCCTGTCTCTGGGATGCTTCCAGCACTGGTATAAACATGGTTTCTTTGAATTCCCTGGAGGACACAGTTATGATTCTGTGAAGTTAGAGAAATCTTACCATAACTTCATAGAATCCTTAAACAACCTCAGAAGTATGGCATCAATCAAAATGGGGTGACTCACAGTTTTTATTAACTACACAATTCAAATGAGTAGAATTAGAAGAAATGAGGTCAGCCATCCAATGCAGTTTGAATATTTAATTTAATTTAATTATGGGACTTATATGCCACCCTATCGCCCGAAGGACTCAGGGCGGCTAACAACAATAAAAACAACAATAAAATAATGAATACAAATATTAAAAGAAATTAAATTTTACAAAGCCCCACTAAAACCTGTAAAAATTAAAAACATGATTAAAACCCCCAACGTCAGTCCAGGTCGGCCAGTTGGAAAAGGTATGTCTTTAGGTTGCAACGAAAGGACCGGAGATCTGGGGCCATCCAAAGTTCTCGGAGGAGCTGATTCCAAAGGGCAGGCACCCCGACAGAGAAGGCCCTCCCCCTGGGGGTCGCCAGCTGACATTGTCTGGCCGATGGCACCCTGAGGAGACTCTGTGTGAGCACACAGGGCAATGGGAAGTCATTCCTGGCAGCAGACGGTCCTGCAAATATCCTGGGCCTAAGCCATGTAGGGCTTTATAAGTAAGAACCAGCACCTTGATACTCACCAACATTTGTTAAGGGTAATTCCACTCTGGATCTAGGATGCAGGTTATTTTATGTAGCTGGATGGTCTCCTGTCTTTGCCAGTCTTTTTTCTTGCTCTATTTCACTGTTTCAGAGTTTTTACTAAGTCAATAAAATAATTCTTAAATTGCCTTAGTCTCCATTAAAACACAAATAGGTTTATGGGAACACTGATATGCATATGTGTTTATTTCACTGTCTGTTTATTCTATTGCCTATTTCTGTCCCTAAATTAAGTAAACAGAAGAGATGTCATCTAAGTTCACCTGTTCACCTATTTTCTACTCAGCCAATTAACCAGTTATTTTCCTATTCAGTTTCTCCTAAAACAGGCAGTTGGCTTATTCCATAAAGTATGGTAAAATATCAAAAGAAGTTGGGGGGAAACTTGTAAAGAGATTTTAGCTTGGTCTGGATAATATTTTGGATAAGGATAAACACATGATCAAGCAGGGAAGTTCAAACAGGTGTCTTCTCTAGATGGGCAGAGGCCAAAATCACTTCCACCTCAACATGATAATTGCATTCTTGCCAAGTAAACAGAAATTGCCAAAATTTCTTGATAATAATAGTTGATCCTCTCCACTTATATATATTTAATATTTATAAAAAGATTTCCCTGCCAATATTTTATTTTGTTCTTTGACCAGTAAAAAGCATTTGAGATAAGTTGGGCAGAGAGTGACTGGCCCAAATACACCCAGGAAGCATCTGCAACTGAGGATGGTCTAGCATCCTATCTGCCTCACCACATTTATTCTCAGTCAACTTCCCACTTTATCCCAGATAGATTCTGCTATCCATAAATTTAATACTTTTCCTTCCAGTCAAGAACTTGAACCCTATTGGGGTTGGGGGCAATTAAGCTGACTTTGTAATAATGCCGCTTGGGGTGTGTGTGAAAGCCCTAATAAGCAGGCATATACATAGAATGAAGGCTACTGCTAAGCTTGTAAGCCGCCCTGAGTCTTCAGAGAAGGGCGGGATATAAATGGAATTATTATAAATAATAATAATAATAATAATAATAATAATAATAATAATAATAATAATAATAATAATAATAATAATAAATTCAATAGTATACAAGAACTCAATTTGAATCAACACAAATTTGTACACAGAATGAAAAAAACAGAAGAGAAACCTGTGCTTTTAATATAACTAAATACATTTACTGAATTATTCATAAAACTGAATGACAGAAAGTTATGTTCAGATGAAATTACTAGAAGCTGCCACTAGTGTTAGTGTGTTGTTTTTAAGAATTGTTTGCAAAGTCTGGAGGAAAAATAAAAATATTCTATGAGGAAAGGCTTATTGGTGTTGAAAAGAAAACATCAAGTCCATTTTTTAGATCCTATAATGACAATTTTCAATGAAAAAAAATGTTCCCCTTTTGGAATATTTTTACTAGTAAAAATACATCAAACTGTTGTTTATTATTTTGTTTAAAGTGCATCTGCAAATCAATCTAAAGAGGAGGAAATGGGATCAGAATGGATGATTGTAGAATAACAGCCTGTTAACATTGTCTGACCTCCAATGAATGTTTCTTGCAACCTTATCCAAGATTGTATATTGCTGTTGGGCATATATTTCCTTGTCTACTTTCTTCGTTGTTCTTTAAAGAAACTTTCCCTGGTGCATTAGACAAAATGGTTTTTTGAAATCTTAATGAAAACAATATATCATTTATGAAGAATTTTCAAGTAAGATCTTGGAGATCTCACATCTCCATGATTGTTTAATTTGTCAAACATTGCAAGGAAAATTTAGAGTCAACTATTTATCTCATACATCTTCTCTGGAACATATCCAAGCAAAGGCAGGGCTACAATAGAATCAAGGGTTTATGTGGGTTTGTATGTGTGTGTTTTGAGAGGCATATAATTTGACTAGTACATAGGTCAAACAATCTCATTTTACTTTCTTTCTGATCAGTGTTCTCAGAACTGGAATATAAATCAGGTGTGTGTGTGGGGGGGGGGTTGTGTTAGTTGACACAGATTACTTTTTCTCCCTCCTCTCCCTCTTTCCATTTCCCTTCAAGATATGCTACTCTGACTATCAAATAGATTTATGAGGCATTTTACATACAAGCAAAAATGCAATGCTGAGAAGAAACATTCCAAACGGTACAAACACTTCAGTGTTTTTTAGTTGCTAGACAGTTTCATTTAGGGAAAAAAATGTTAGTTCATAATTACCTTTTAAAAGTAATCAAAACATTTGTAAAACTTTGTTTGGAAATAATTCATAGTCTTGTTCTTTGAAGGTGGTTTTTAAGTCAATTTAAGGATAAATATCACAGTATACGTTAGCTGATAACTGACTGGTCACTAATTAGGAATTTTGCTTTTACATAAAGAGCATAAATTAAGTGAAGGCATCTGCTGAGGGTTTGCTCTGAATTATGTGAGTTATAGGGTGTTTCTTTAATTGGTCAATAACAGATGTGTGGTCTTCAGTTTCTAAAACCTCAAACAATAGCAACACTGGCTGAAAAAGTCTGTGGATCAAAATCCAAACATCTGCAAGCTACCCAGCTACGAAAAGACTGCCAAAAAAACACAGTGACCGGGAAATACATCAATAAAAGACTAAGAGTCATTGTAATCAATAGAATGGTGTTGTTTCTTGTTGCTATCCTTTTTGATCGGTCAAAATGTAGAACGACAGCTACTGAAGATAAGTGCCATATAGCCATGAAAGACCATTCATTGGAAAGGAAGTTGTGAGGGATACTGTTGACAAAGGATAACAGGACAAGCTGTACCAGTTTCTGTCAGAACAGCCCCAATTTGTGCACACAACTATCACTTTTTTCCAGTGCTCGTACCTTCTTCAATTCCCATGCAAGGAAAGGTTGTAGCTGAACAGGTGAATATTAGTAATTGTGTGTCCATGTCTATGTATGTGTCATGCTTTGTCAATTTTAATTAACAGATGCATTAATAATGCATTAGTTTCAATGCTTTCCCAACATTAAAAATATAATTGTGAAACAATGAGGAGACGTTTTTCTAGTACAACCCATTTTTAAGGTTCACCTAGAAGATGGAAGTTTGCATTGAACTTTGGAAAGTTATCACTATAGTACCAATTGAAAAGAAAATAATATTACATATTCTGCATAAAATGGACAACTGTAAGGCAGAATAACAATAGTGCATTTTAGATTAAATGGAGGTTAAAAAGCTCTAACCCCTGGCTTTTGCATTACGCTTCAACTTGCCCTTATGAACCATGCCATTTGTGAAAGGAAAGTACTTTATGATTTCAAAATACAGAAAGTGGGGAGAAAATTAGTATCTCATAGAATTCACATCAACATTTTATCATTTTCTTTGTCTGGTAAGACAAAAAAGCAGCTTGTTCTCCATGTTTAATGTTTCCATTAGGAGCATCAGCATTTTAATCATTTATTTATGGGTATTTGTGGCTGTCCTAATTCTAGTGGTATAACATAACAATGCTGAGAATACTCCATTTTCTATTCCTTACTTGCTGTGGCTGTGTACATATTTGTCTCTAACAGTCCAAAGGAAAACAAATTCTCTATAACTGACAATGCCTTGCAGATTTTCAGTTGGTTATTTAGGCCCTAAAAACTGGTAATGTAATTCCAAGGCATAGCTTTGCCTAAATAGGGATAGGGGAAAATTTTGAGATGGGATGATGACTTCAGTCTCAAGGACATGATATCCTATGGAAAGGACAATGTTTTTTTTGTAAGGGGAGTTGTTAATTTTGTTTTTAAAAATCCATGAAGGCTATTTTAGCGCTTACACTACAGCTTTTATTCCTATTCTGCTTCAAAATGGTTGGAAAGTGAGCAGCAAACTCTTGTACTTGTGTGCTGTCAGTTTTTTAGGTTGATCTGTAGCAAACTAGAGCCATGTCTATTGAAGTCTAGAAGCTCCAAGTCTAAGCATCAAACCGTGTAGAAAGAGAAGGCCTGGTGTCATTGTCCAGGCAGGGAAAAAGTTGATAAGGTGGCTTTTCCCTTGTTCCCATATTTCCTTGGACAAGCTGAGTTGCATCCGTCAGTCCCATGCTGCTTTTCCCACAAAGCAGAGCCCTCCAAAGTCAGCAGTAATGTTGTTTGACCCAACAGTCAGAAGAATAGGGAAAAAGAAAACTGACTCCAGCTGGAGCATGGCCTTAAAGGATACATGCTACCAGAAGAGGGCTTAAGACTGCAAAGATGCTTACACTGAAACCAAGTCCAATGCAGAATAAAATAACTGTCTTGAATGATTTTAGAGATTAATAGTGGCCACCTGAAATTTTCTTCTGATTTTGTTTTTGTTTTTTTGCAATATTGCTGTCTATTGGAAGTTTCCCATGTATCACAAGCCTTGTCTTCTTTTTCCAGAAGTAGTTAGCTGTGTTGAGATATAATAGATACACTATTTCATCAGTAGAACTGAAATAAAATTTGTATCTTTCATTAGATGAAATAAGTGTGGATTCTGCTTTGTCATTTCCTTTGGACTATAAAATTCTTCTCCCTCCTCTACTGTACCTTCATTTAAATACTGTAAGATTAGGGAATCTTTAATCTCTGGATGCTACTAAACTTTGATTCCCAGCATCCCTTTCTAGGAGCTGTAATCCAGCAGTCTTAGAGGATCATCATTTTCCAACTCTTCCTTAAATAATTTTAGATAATTTATTCAAGTTGACCTACAAGAGATTGTCCTCTTTTGATTAACAGTATTAGGATTGTATCTTCAATCTGTTTTTTTCAAAGTAGCCTAGTTGCAAGTATTAGCTTCTAGCATAAAGGCTGTGTATATGAGTATATGTCCATGTGCATGTATGTGGATACAAACACTCATATATTTGTATGAATGATCTTGGTCATCTTTCTATTGTTCCATATAAATATACTGGTAAGATTTTTAATTTATTTATGACCCTGTACTTTTTCCATTCATAAATTTGATATTAAAATATGCAATATGGAGAGTTGACTATGTGGTTTCTAATTGGGTTTATCTGTGATGACTCCCATAGTAAATGTGAATCTTCATCATTATAGCAATGTTTGCTCTTAACATGTACTTGCTGCAATTTTATGCTAGGAAGGGAGGGAGGGAGGGAGGGAGGAAGGAAGGAAGGAAGGAAGGAAGGAAGGAAGGAAGGAAGGAAGGAAGGAAGGAAGGAAGGAAGGAAGGAAGGAAAGTTCAAAAGGTTATATTTTGTAGAAACTCTTAAAGATAGTGTCACACCCTACTGCACATCTTTCTCTCAAGTCAACTTTATCACTGAAAACATTTTGACAGTTGACTCATTTTACTTGTAAACATAGCCTTAATATAAAGACAGTAGGGCATTTGTTCTTGGTATATGAAAGTTTTATAGGAACCATGGTGATGCAGTATAATGCAGTATTGCAGACTAATTCTGCTGACTGCCAGCAGTTCGATTCTCACCTGTTCAAGGTTGACTCAACCTTACATCCTTCCAAGGTCAGTAAAAGGAGGACCCAAATTGTTTGGGGGCAATATGCTGACTCTGTAAATTGCTTAGAGAGGGCTGTAAAGCATTGTGACCAGTATATAGATCTAAGTGGCATTGCTATTGCTATATGATTTTTTTCCAGACAATGACATTTATTCATTTATTTTCAATCAACAGAAAATTGGCACCAATTCTATTATTAAAGGTTGTCCCCCCAGTCTAGCAAACACCACCAATACCAACAAATATAATACATATAAATCTTTTGATTGTGTTCTTTGCTGAATAATTCATCTGACAATAATAATGACCTGGCAAACATATGTTAGCCTCAGGCAACTTTTGAGGACTCACTTGTTTAAGATAATTCTATGAATATTTGAACATATATAGCTTCTTTTCTAGCAATCTCCCAATGAACTTGCAAGTAGTCATTTTTTCACAGAATCAGGGTTGAAATGCTGTAAAGACCTTTTTGGGCTGCTGGGACTTGCCACTTTCCTGAGTTAGAACACTACTGTTTCATTAGGGCAGATGGAAGGCAAAGAACTACATGTGTACCTCATCTAGTAAGGAATTTCTACTTGGCCTTAATGTGCAACAGCTGGGTCTTATTTTGCTTTTGAGAGCAACCAATTCATAATTATTACATGTTTGCATATTAGATAAAATAAATGTGGTTTAGAAAAGAAAATAAGCTATTTTAAATTCTGCATGTGTGGTGGCCTTTTAGAAGATATCTTTTTTTCTAAACCAACCAGATGTCGCAACTATGTGTGATATTCATTTGCAGTAGGTACCATTATATATTCTTATCTCAGAAATCCCAGGAAAGATCAGAGAAAAGTCCTGTAAATATCATAACATTTTCTGAATCAGTAAAATAATAACCCTTCTTTTTTAAAAAAATCAGTATGTATTTTTCAATGGAGTGGCAGGGAATCTGTGTCTCTTTATAGGTTGCTGAACTAAAACTAACACCATCTTATGTTTTTCCAATTTAGCAAGGAGGAAATGTTTTCAAAAAATAATAATGTAGATACTGGAAGCAAAACGTGCAAACCCCCAATAAGAATTTTATTGTTTCTTTCAGAGATCAAATTAAGAAATTGGTAATATTTAGGCATTTGGGTGAATATTCAATAGTTGGTCAAGGAGAATGGAAATATTCATATATGGTGGACTTGTAAAAGGGTTAAAGCATTTGGATTAAAATTTGGTGGAATATGCAAAAAATATTCAAGAAAAGGATAAAGTTTTGTCCGCAATTGTTTTTATTCGGCATTATCACAGATACTACTGTTGTGGACACTAAGCTGATGTTGAATTTAATTACGGCAGCGAGACTTTTAGTAGCGCAATATTGGAAGAAGGAAGAACTGCCGACTATAGAAGAATGGACTTTAAAAGTTTCCAATTTGGCGGAAATGGCAAAGATTTCAGCGTATTTGAAAGACCAATCACAACAAAGATATATTGTGGAGTGGAGAAGATGGATTGATTATATCCAGAATAAATATGGGACTAAAAAGTTTTACTTAGCATTTGAATAAGTAGTGGATTTATATGATGTATAACTAGCTTGTAGTTATTTTATTAAGAGTTAAAGTGCGATAGAATTTAATATTTTATTGTTGTTTGCATATTTTAGATTATGTTTGTTTGTATTTTTATACCCTGTATTTAGCTCTGGGAAGTCGGGGAGGGGGGGAGAGGGGAGGGGAGAGTTGGGGAGGTTTGGGGAGAGGGGAGGGGGAAGGGAGGGGTTTTGTATTTAAAAATGTACCGTAAAACTTTTCAATAAAAAAAAAGGAGAATGGAAATATTTTTGAAATTCATGCAATGCTGTAGAGCCATGACAATCTTCATGAAGACAAACAGAATCCTTTACCACTGACAACATTTTATAATCAAGTTCTTATAGTTCTTTTTAAAATATGTCTTACTGGTGGACAATAGTAAGAAAGCAGCCAAGCACACAATAAAAATTCACTTGTACAAATAATAATGCTTGCTAATATTTGCTCTACTGTGGAGAAAAACTATAAGCATTTTAGATGATATGCAAGACATTTAACCAGGTACTTACCTTATCATAATTTTTAGTACTTTCAGTGGCTTTCTTTACAGAGATGCAAATGCATTACTTTTTGGTTTTTGTGGCTTGATATACATCTTCATCTCCATTTGTACTGAAATGAAAGATGTAATAAGTAAAAAAAATTGCTAACACCAATACATCAATTACACTGCTGAAAAGTGGCCATTTTGTCCTTAAATTTCAGCCATTGATTTTGGGAGTGTGTCTTGAGGGCTACGAAATGCAAACAGGTGGTCTGCTTCTGTGTTTGAATATTTCTGTGTTTGTGTGTGACTTTCAGTCAGTGTTGATTCCTGGTAATTCTGCCGTTCATTCCATACAGCATTAACCTTGTGAACTTCAAGCTTCCTCCTTCCGTTATATATTCAAGATGGACAGTATTTAATATTTATTTGTTTTATAACTACTGGTGCAAAGTTAATGAAATGGAGACTGATAGACTCCCCAAGTTTTTCCTACTAGAGCAAATAAAACTACAATCACAAATCTCCTGGATCACCAAACTAACAAATTTTGTAAGAAGCTGTGGCCTTCCTGTCTCTTGCGTAACAGGAGAACAATCCCAAAAAAAAAAGAGTTGCCCAAAGAATTAAGGATGTAGAAGCACAAAATGATATAGCTATCCTTGGTAAGGTGGGTAACTTGAAAAGGCTGAGTAAATACAAACATACTTTTCAAGTAGACAGCTATTTGAAGTTACAACTGCCAAAATATCTTAGGGAGATATTTACGCGAGCAAAATTCGAACAGGTTGACACAATGGTCACATATGGGAGATTTCACGCTATACCCTACAATGAGCATCTCTGCATTTGCAGAGCAGCAGAGGTAGACGACCTGGCTCACATCCTATTTGACTGTTGCCTGTATAAGAGGGTGAGAGACAGGTATCTTGGTCTATATACCAAACGAATGACCCATTGGGATCCCCCAGATCAAAACAACTTACCTTATGTCCAGCTAGAACTTGAAAATAACATTTCACATAGCACAGTACTTAAACAAAATGGTTTAGTTGAGATCTGCATATGTGGGACTGATTGGGGTAGATTGCAAGGGTGACTCCAAAATACAATTTTAGCATATTTTATCTATATCTTAAATTATTGTACACTATTACAATTTTATTTTAGATTGTATTTTATTCCCATTTCATTTTAAATTGTATTTTATTCTAATTCCATTTTAAACTGTATTTTATCAAATTCCATTTTAAATTGCTTTTATCAAACTTTAGTAACAATTTGTTGCTGGAACTTTGCACTTTGATATGGCTCAAGGGCAGGGTTGCGGGTCTATACATACGTTGTATATAATATGTTTAGGTGTGTATCATGTATGTATTTCACTTTGAGAGCTGGCAACTAAATTTCATTTTTGATGTGTGCTGTTGTGTCCACAGTAAAAAAAATGACAATAAAGGTTATCTTATCTTATCTTATCTTATCTTATCTTATCTTATCTTATCTTATCTTATCTTATCTTATCTTATCTTAACTTAACTTAACTTAACTTAACTTAACTTAACTTATGTTTCCTATGGCTGACAGGGAGTAATTGGGCCAAAGTCACCCAGCTGGCTTTATGTTTAAGGAAGGACTAGAACTCACACTCTCCTGGTTTCTAGCCTGATATCTAATCTGAACAGTTCTCTTATTATTTAAATTATAAGTCAAGATATCCAGGGTTCTCCTTTTCTGTTGCATTTCTTAGAAACAGAATGGTGAATCAATGAAAAATTCATAGTCCACTGGGCAAGCTGCAAGCGAAAAAAAAGTGAAAAAAATATTTGTATATGAAATTCTTCACATACATTCCAGATTTTATAGGATAATGAAATTTCCTGGCTTGGTAGAACTCTTTAAGTTTAAAAGCAAAATAAAAATAAAAATGAAAATATACATGTAGCTGTATTTCATTCTCCAATAGAACATTAGATGATAAAAAGTGCATATTATAAACTGATGAATGCATGTAAGAAATATAATTTTAAAAATAATGCAAGGTGAAAGGCATGGGTAACTTCTTTCTTGTCTGATTATTATGTTATTTAAATCAGAAATTAACCCTTATATTTTGAGCCCATTACAGCAGTGGAATTTAAGACACATTTTTTCATGTATTTTAAATGATGCAAGGGGAAAACAACGACACATTTTTTTTACCTCTGTTCTAGTTTCATTTTCTCTCAAAGTGGGTTAAAAAAATAATAAGGTCATCAGATTTACAAAGAGAAAGAACAAAGTGAATGTCAAAATCTGGGTGCACAACTTAGTCCTATGTTGTTCTTGCTTCCTTTATAAAAAGGAACATCTTGTATTTCTATTTGGTATTTTATGTTGCATATAATTAAATGCTTTTCTACAATTTAACAGTTTGACTTTTTAAAAGAAGACTTTACAATAAGAAGCTACAGTCTGAAAAGTTGTAAAATAATGTCTCTATTACACAATATCAAGGGTTGTTTTTCTTGCAATAGTGGAATTATTAAAGGCAGCATAAGCATTTAATCTTATGTTTAAGATTATAAGCATAACCCTATACTTTATTTACAATTTAATAGAAAATTGGCAAGCTCTAGTTACAAGAAACAACATTAAATGCAACATTAAATTCCTTATTTTACTTGGGTGTCTTCTTTCTTCACTTTGTAAATTGTAAATAAACTAATCAACCAAAATATCAGCAAAGTGCAGAAAAGGGCCATGCTAAACAAGTCACAGACTATTATATGTCTTCTCACTTACATAATTAAAAATGCTGATTTATATGCATTTTTAAGTAAGAAAAAAAGCATTTTTGGAAGCCATGTAGTGATACATGCTTTGTAACCTTATCATAGTGTAAGCCACAGAGTCACTGTATTAGTGAAATGGGCAGCCTAAAAATTTAATAAATAAGTTATGAGCTTTTCTGTATTTCACTCTGATATTGAATATAATATTTTATACTTTGGTAGATGAATAAAATTAAATATTGAAAAGAGAAGGTAGGTCGTTACAAGTATTCATTTACACAAGGCAGCACTGAGAAATCTGAAACTTCCAGATTCCTAACATCTCAGCTATTATAGTTAACAGAGATGGATTCTGGAAGTTGTAGTAAAGAAACATCTCTGTTTCTCCCATAAAATCTCAGTGATTGATCTGAGATGAATGAGATTTGGACTGCACAACTCAAAGGGCTGTTTGGTGGCACTAAACAGAGAGAAAACAGTAAATATCTAACATTCACTGTAAAATATTCAGAGTCTCAGCCCACAACATAACAGCTGCATAGTATGCACATGTGCACATTACCAGTGAACATGCCAGTAATATCACTAGAAGCATTCCTCATACATTTATGCATAAATGTATTATCCAGTCAACTTTATTATTATGCAACTTTATCTCACTCCCTTCTCACTATTGAAGAATTCACTAAGCATTCCATTATTTCTCAAGCATTATTTACTTCGAACAGTTCTTATCATATCCAACAACATTTTTTTCAACTATATATTTGTATGAAACTCAAACTTATTCATTTTATCATTCAGGTTTACTGAATCAATGAATGTACAGTAATCTTCCTCATTTTTGTACATTGCTCAGTGACCTGCAAAAGTGAGAAGCAAAATATCTGGTTAACTTAAAGATGCACTGTACTTTCCAAGATTTGCTCACCTTTCATACCCTTTTGGATTCTGCTAAACTCTTTCACAGGCATACTTACACACAATCTTCTATAGTTTGACATTCAGTTTTGCTAACTTATCCTTTATATTGGTAAACAATCAGACAAGAATTGTCTTTCCACAAATATACTAAAAATGTTGTAACTTATAGTAATATTTTAAGATTTCTCCATTTTTACAATCTACACCTGCAGTCTTATTATGGTTTGTATGTATATGCTTGTATGTATGTATGTGGAGGTATATGTGTGTGTCTCTGTGTGTATGTGTGTGTATATATGTATATGTATGTATGTGTGTGTATTCATTACATTTGTGGCTTCCTTTTCATCATTATTTTTAATAGACATTAGCATTTATAACATTTCAATTACATAAAGTATTTGCATAAAGCAGAAAAGTTCTAAATCAAGATCAGTTGTCCAGTAAAAAAAAATTAATAGGAGGATGAGAAACATGCTTCAATCTTTGAAGGAAGCATTTCCCACTCACTCCCAACATACCAGGGAATCTACAGTAATGCTTCTTTCCTTCTAAATGGGAGTTGTGACCAGGTGATCCAGGTAACATTCCTCCTAATGTGCATTTACACACACCACACTCATGTAATAAGGAGTGGAGCTTGAATTGCTCATTTATGCCTTCCATTTTGAAATTCTTGAATCATGGATTTATTTATCATGGAATTCAAGCATGACTGCATGTTTTCAGCCCATCTCTTCTATAATTCAGCTTAAATGTGACTATTACATTAAACTGACTGGAAATCAATACAAGAAAATTTAAAAATTGCTGTACAAATTTATTCAAGAAATTTTGATAGATGAGTAAAAACAGGAGAAGGGTAAAACACAAATCAGATATCATGATTTAGGAATAAACAGAAAAAAGAAGAAGCACAATGTCAAACACTGGCAATTTTTCCTCCCACATGGATTGTTGATTTTTAAGTTATCATAAAAGTGACAGCTATTGTCTCTGTACTGCTGCTTTACTTGCTGATCAGTAAGTCTTGGAGGAACTTCATATTATTCTTCAGGGGATCTATTCTTTAGATAAGGGATGGTGTTCTTCTGGAGCTTTGTTGCTCTGTTCCCTGCACCTTTTACAAATGGTTTTACAGAACTTCTCATGAGTCACTCCTCTCTCTAAGAAAGAATCATCTAGAAGAGTTATGACAGTATCTTTCCTCATATTTATTATTAGTACAGAAATTTTTGTTCCACAGTATGTGTTGTTTGTTTCTTCTGTAGCCTTCCAGTGCATAGCCAGTTATAGTAACAAGTGTTATTTCCACTCCTGCCACAGTGACTTAGCAGCAGAAAGACAATGTGTCCAGTTTTGTTTACACTGTTGTACATTCTTGGAAAGAAAAAGGTATAAAACCTGTTATGTATTGGGCTCTTGTGAAACACCACGTGGGTTGCGGGAGCAGCTTACGGCTCTCCAGCAACCCAGACTACAAGTCTCCTGTGCTGCAATTGGCTATCTCCAGGCGGCAATGATTGATTCAAACCTATTGGCTGCCACCTAGGGGCTAGACTATATATTGCAGCTACTTGCAGACATTTCCCCAGTACAGTTCCAGCACGAAATAAACTATGAGTTACCCTGTACTCTGTTCCGTGTCTTCATTCCTTCACCAAAGAACCCGCTATGTAACAAAACCAATGAGAAATAGCACAAAATGGGAAGTGACAGCCAGCATATGCTAATGCTCTATAACAAAAAAAAAGGTTCAGGGAAAAAAATGTCACCAGTACAGCACTAGGAAATAACTGTCCTAGCAAATCATAAGCACAACAATTTCAACATTTTATCAAGATGAAGCTCTGTATTTTTTGCTAACCAATCTCTACTTAAGAAAAAAACAACTCTACCCTTTTCTACCATCTAATATCCATCTTTCATTTATCTAGATGAAACAAGTATGTCAGAAACCTGAAACTGATTGTAAAAAATGTAATATTCTCTCTCTCTCTCTCTCTGTGTGTGTGTGTGTGTGTGTGTGTGTGTGTGTGAGAGAGAGAGAGAGAGAGAGAGAGAGAGAGAGAGAGAGAGAGACAGAGAGAGAGACAGAGACAGAGACAGAGACAGAGACAGAGACAGAGACAGAGACAAACACAGAGAGAGACACACACAGAGAGAATAAATGCCTGGGTGCATGCATGTATTAATAGAAGAACATGTAACATTTAGAAACCATCATATTTAAAGACTCTGAGACTTGCTGTCATGAGAGACTGCTCAACCTTTATATATGGCATTTGCAATTAACAGAATCATTTGTGCTCCACAGTCCCCACTTTAAAACAAAAGGTTTGTGAACAGGAATTCAAGTTCTCCTCCCTCTCTTCAGTCTGCTGAACCAGAAAGAAATGGGGAAGAGTGCCTGTTGAAGAAAATGAAAAAAGAAAATTGTCACAGCAACTCTTTTACTTCTTTGGTCATGGTTAAATTTTTAATGCTTCATGCTGTAATAATTAATTTTATTACTGTGATAGTGAGGACAAAATATTTTTTTTTCATATTGCAAAATCATTTGAATGGCAGCCAGAATTTGATCAATTAAATATTTTGCAGCCACTTGCTTCATATTTCATCGTGCATTGAACAGATTTTAGAAAGCCGTCAACCCATGTTCTTATTTCCATCCTTGAGACTAGATAACTATGACATCAGATGGTGATAATCTTAATGTGTTAATCAGAAAACAATTCCTATCCACTATATGATTTTAGTCAGACAGTTTTGAAAAGTACCCTATTCAAACATAGGGCTCTTCAAAAATCATTTTTCATTATTAGTACAGATTAAGTAAAAATTTGAAAGACCTAAAGTCTTGTGAATAGTGCAAGGCTAAAGGAAATAGCGACTGACACACTGTAGTAAAATTCAGCTCTGAATTTTGAAGGCAAATTGAAGAAGCCAATTCAATCAAATTTTTAAACCAAATCAAACTGGAAAATAGAATCAAATTATCAAGTTGAACTAAGAGGCTCTAAAATGAATCAACTATATTTAGACATTCAAATCAAATCAGAATGTGATTCTGAATCAGTCTTGATTGGCCTGTAGAACAGAATTAGACTATTTTTTTGCTTGATATCCAAAGGACTAGTAGGTACACATGGAAGCCTAACCCCTACATTCATGACTATCCTCACAAATACAAAGGGAAATGTAGGTATTGAAATGTATTCACATTCTGAAAGCCAAAATGTGTTTTCATAAGATAGATATGAAAGTTACATAAATCTTACTGGAAACTGTTAACTTTCCTGGGTTTGGGAGAATTCAAAACTGTGAAACATTAACATCCACTCTATGCACAAAGTGCTATATACAAAGAACTAAGAATAAATTCATATACAACAGAAAATACAGCATTGTAGTTTGATAAGGACTCAAGTGATAGAAAATTAAATGCATATGTGATTATGGATCATTTATGTTAAGAGCCTTGGTGGAGCAGTGGGCTAATGCCTCCTTAAGTAACACCAGCTGCCTGCAATTAGTGCAGGTTCAGGTCCCACCAGGCTCAAGGTTGACTCAGCCTTCCATCCTTCCGAGGTAGGTAAAATGAGGACCCAGATTGTTGGGGGCAATTAAGCTGACTTTGTAATAATGCTGCTTGGGGTGTGTGTGTGAAAGCCCTAATAAGCAGGCAGATACATAGAATGAAGGCTACTGCTAAGTTTGTAAGCCGCCCTGAGTCTTTGGAGAAGGGAGGGATATAAATGGGATTAAAAAATAAAATAAAAATAAATAAAATACGGTAAGATATCCCAGGGCTTGCTTGCTTTGAAATATCTTGAATTATTTGTGCAACAAACCAAACTTTACTGTTTAGTCACCCTAAGATTAATTTTATCATGGATAAATGTCTGTATATTAATCAGTCTGTATCTTGCCAGCTTTTCTGCAATTAGTGTTACAGCAATTTAAGTTCCAGTGTTATCCAAAGGATAGATACAACATAGTTCTCTCCTCAATTCCTATACTTTTGCATAACTATTTTTTTTATATTGTGGATGGAACAATTGTCAACAGTAATATGAAGTAATCTGATATGTACATTTTCAAAAGGTAACCAATTCAAATCTGTAATGTGTGCGTATGTCACAATAATGTGAAAACAGAAAAGCAATTTCCTCTTCTGCTCGGCATAATTGAGTGTCAAAACACTCTAATATTTTTGCTTTTTCTTAAAACCATGTTAGAAGTGGGAGAAAAATTGACTATAGATCTCGAAATTTGTGTGACACAGAAGAGCAAAGAACCAAATCCCTGTAACACAATGTGTAAAAACAGGATTTGTGCACTCTGTTATACATTTTTCACTTTCTACTTGACCTAAGACTGACTAGTACCCTATCTAACTTCCCTCTAAGATATATTTCTCTGTTGCTGATCTTAGTTTTATGATTCATTTCTCTGTGTTTGAAACTCTGTTTTACATAATGTGACACATAAATTGCACACTGGTGTCAAAATTGCCCGTCTCTGTGAATGAGACTATTTTAATCTTCTGAGTTTTACTATCTGTTAAAATCTGTTTGAATATAAGTATTTTTGTCACTGCTTGACATTTATGACAAAGCTACTTTACAGTGTGGTAAATATGTATAACCAGACATACAGTATGACAAAGACTTGTGCTTAAACCATATGCAACATTGGGGGGGGAATGACCATAGTTGTAGAATATATATTGTGGTCTTTGTTGTTCACATATACTTTAAAGATCTGTGGCGAGGTTCAAAGTTCTAACTAGAAATATGATCTGGAGTTCAGGAGCTTATAAAACTAAAATCACCTTGAAGAGTATGTGAATTTGACTAGAGGAAGCAAGCTGGGGAAAAAAAGACTGCTTTAATTCTTTGATCTTCACATTTTTCAAAGTCAAAATGCATTCCTCTAAACATAAAGAAAATGCATATAAATGAAGACCTCTCTCCTCCCCTTCCCTCCCTTATCTTGAGGGAATTTCTTCTGAGCTGAAAAATTAGTGTACGGTTTCTTTCTTTCCTTATTTCCCTTATTCCTGTGTTATTAGACTAAGTGGATTTTTTTATTGGGATGGAGGATTTTTTTAAAAAAGCAGACACACACACACACACACTACTCACACATACACAGGGACAAATTTACATTTATCTGCTGTATTATAAGCAATCTGATTGTAGATATTTTCAATGCATTAGAAAATTTGGATAAGTATTACTTCACTAAAGTGGACTTGTATCAAAGTTATGAGACACACTAAACCCTATCAGTTAGGGCCTTGATTCAGTACTAGCGAAACATCTCCTCTTTTCTCTTTTGCCTGCTTACTTACATGTCTAAAAATCTACATTCTGGAATAATGTTGGCAGGAGAGAGAGAGAGAGAGAGAGAGAGAGAGAGAGAGAGAGAGAGAGAGAGAGAGAGAGAGAGAGAGAGAGAGGGAGGGAGGGAGGGAGGGAGGGAGGGAGGGAGGGAGGGAGGGAGGGAGAGAGAGAGAGAGAGAGAGAGAGAGAGAGCAATAAAAGCAGAGCAAAAGTATATAAAATGCTAAATGCAGCACAAATCACAAACAGAAAGTAAAGAGAATAAAAAAGCAACCAAGCACTTGCTCTGCCCCACCCCCACCCCATTCCCAAAAGTCCCTGTAAAAAAACAGTGCTGGAAAAAGCTAAGGAAATTCCAACGATTACTAGATAGCTACAGTTAAATCTTAGTTGATAAAACTGTTACAATATCAGATCCCATGGTAATCATAAAATAAAACAAAATCAATGGGTATATAAATAACAAATAGCTGTTTTGCTCCTTGTTGGCAGAAGTAAAGCAAGTCAGAGTTTGCAGGGGAGTTGCAGTCTCTCTGTTTTAGATTTTACGCTACTTTGAAAAGGAAAGATTCCTCTGAATTGAACAGCTCCTATCCTTGAGAACATTCCACAGTCCATTACTCAACTTTTAATTAGGAGCGCCCAAAAACATTTGGCCAATAGTAGTTTGTTTTGAGCCTAGGAAGGTGGTTGCATTTTCTCCCTCTTAGAGTGGATTTGGGGGCTGCTACTAAAAGTTGGAATGGTAATACTAATAGAATTTCTGGTCCCCTCTTGCTTTATTCATACAAGGTCACAAAAAGACGATATTATTTTTTAATATCTGGGCAAGAGACATTTGTTCTAAAATTCATTTCCAACTCTATTTAATCTTTAAAAGGCTGGAAATAATAAACTTCACATGTTGAATTGTATAATGCTTCCAACCTAAGTGCTTGATGCATGACAAAAAAAAACAACACACCCTGGGATTTTTTTGAGCAAGAAAAGCCAATCATCGCAAGATTTAAAATTACAGGGAACATTCTGCATGAAGCTTCAATCCATCAAGTAGTCTCTGAAAAATGAGGTAATTTCCCTCAATAATTTGCATATTAAGAGCTAATTCAATATTACAAAGCAAAGTCCAGTTGCACATTAATTGCAGAAGCAATGCACAATTTCCTGATTAATGTTTCATGCCTAATATTCCTCCATGCTTTGTGAGATGCTAAATAACAACATGGACAATCAATCTAAAGAAACCAGAAGAGTGAGACAAGGAACAAGCTTACTTCTCATAAATCACTGATTGAACGTCCATAACGCCAATGTTGTTGCATGCCTTTGCAGTGTATTTTAATGTTTTAAAGCAGTTGTCTTATCAATAACAGTTGGAGCAACATGGAACAAAAAGACTGAGAATCAATCTCCAATTGTATGATCATTCATCTGGGGAAGGGATTTCTATTGGAAAATGGATTTTTAATGCTAATTCTAGTATTTCTATTGCTTATTGGAAGTCAAGTTCACTGAAGAAGTTAATCCATTTTTACTAAATATTTACATTTCTATATGCCAGATGTATTATTAAAATATTTATATCTTTGATTATTATTATACATCATCACACCATTGTCATTTATTAGTGATCACTTAGATTTTTCTCCACAGTGATCTATCCCTAATCTGGTCCTTCATATTTTCTAACCATTGACCACACCTTGTTGCTGGCCATCTTCTTCTTCTCTTTGCTAAAAAATATGTTTTGGTGCCTAGGCAAATTATCAAATACTTCTTTTTTGAAAACGTAGTCAGTAAACAACATGGTATCACAGACTATCTTTCTTTTATGTTTAGGAAGTAACTTCAAATGATGCACTTGGTTGATCTCTATCAAAAGATCAAAGGAACTTGACACAAACCTTCCCAACTCATTGTGAAGAAAGACCAAAGCAAACTGAGCACACAAAGTCCAATATATAAAGCTGACCTAATATATGAAATGAGAGCACCTTTACAACTTAAGGTTAAGATGACTTTCTAAATTTGCAACACACTTATTTATATTTATTTATTTATTTATTTTAATTCCATTTATATCCCGCCCTTCTCCGAAGACTCAGGGCGGCTTACAAGCTTAGCAGTAGCCTTCATTCTATGTATATGCCTGCTTATTAGGGCTTTCACACACACCCCCAAGCGGCATTATTACAAAGTCAGCTTATTGCCCCCAACAATCTGGGTCCTCATTTTACCTACCTCGGAAGGATGGAAGGCTGAGTCAACCTTGAGCCTGGTGGGACCTGAACCTGCACTAATTGCAGGCAGCTGGTGTTACTTAAGGAGGCATTAGCCCACTGCTCCACCATCTTAACATAAATGATCCATAATCACATATGCATTTAATTTTCTATCACTTGAGTCCTTATCAAACTACAATGCTGTATTTTCTGTTGTATATGAATTCATTCTTAGTTTTTTGTATATAGCACTTTGTGCATAGAGTGGATGTTAATGTTTCACAGTTTTGAATTCTCCCAAACCCAGGAAAGTTAACAGTTTCCAGTAAGATTGATGTATCTTTCATATCTATCTTATGAAAACACATTTTGGCTTACTTACTTATTTAATTACATAGTTACTTACTATGGCTTCAATACTGCTCAGTTCCAAAAAGCCCAAGGCAGATTCTGAGCCATATAGGGCAGGGTAGACAACCTTGGCTCTTTTATGACTGGTGGACTTCAACTCCCAGAATTCCTGAGCCAGGAATTCTGGGAGTTGAAGTTCATGAATCATAAAAGAGCCAAGGCTGCCTACCCCTGATATAGGGTTTAAATTTCATTGCACTTTGAATTTCATGCAAAAACATATTAACAGTGAATGCAAGTTCCATCATAGTGGAGTCACATGTCCCATATCTATCTGGATCACCACAGGCTACACCACCAGGTTTTCATTGACAGCCCCAAATAGAACAAATTGTAATAGTCTAGTTATAGGGTGACAAGGGTATGACTGAATAATGTCCAACAATCATAATACATAATGCCACATAACAATGAGTTTTGGAAAGCTATGCTTATCATCTCTGTCTGTCTGTCTGTCTGTCTGTCTGTCTGTCTGTCTGTCTGTCTGTCTATCTATCTATCTATCTATCTATCTATCTATCTATCTATCTATCTATCTATCATCTATCTCAGATATTTTGATTCATTACTGTAAACCACCAAGAGGATTGGGACTACATCACTAATCATTTAAATGACCAAGCTAGCCCTGTTTTGTGTGTGTGTGATTGAGTGTGCATGTTTGTACATGGATTGTCTTCCCAGTGGGATTTTGGCAAGCATACACGAGCCCACAAGGCAATGTCTATATTAGAGATACCAGCCTGAAGAAAATAGAGGCTATATGCCTCCAATAAAATTGGGATTTGGTTGTGTTTTTGATAAGTAATGGAACATTAGCAGAGAATTTTCAATATCATATCATGCAATGAAGACAGAAAACCTATTTTAGGCCATCTATATTATTAAAATGTATTATTTAAAACCAAATTGCCCACAGCTGTGATAACAGAAATCAGTAAGGGAAGTCAACTTGCATAGATCTATCTGGTGGTGATCATGGCATATGAGAAATTGTGACTTGGACTATAGATAAGCTAAAATAAATATAATAAAGTAATAGATGCTTCAGGTGTAATCCCCCAAAATTTGGAGCAACATTTGAACACAAACAGCATTATCAAAATCACCATCAATTAATTGCAAATTACAGCTTTACTTGGAACAGTTTACATTCTGTAATGATACCTTTAACATACTCAAACAACATCTGCCTATGCCAACTCCTTGGAAAGGAATTGATAGGTGGATTAAAAAATGTTAAATCCAGTATAAACATCTGGCTGACTGTGTCACCAACCATAATAATAAACCTGCATTCCATCCTAGTCTCAACAGCTGTGATATGATTTATAAGATGTACAGTATAATTTTATATGATTTCATATCAAAGCATATGATATAAAATGACACTGAAGTCTGGAAGGAGTATTATAGAAATTTGTGTGGGAATAATGAATGTTGAAGAGTAGAATTTATGCTATGAAAGTTATAAAACAAGATGAAATGAAAGTTATAAATGCATCACAACTTGTTTATCACATGTACACAGGGTACATTTTTGGTTGATGATGCGAGGAATGTCACTCTTGCTTCCTTATGCAAAGGTAGCAAAAATGAATACAGAAACTTCAATGGCATTAGTTTATTAAGAGTGTTTGGCAAGGTGTTTGGCAGATTTCTGATGAAAAGCATATTAGAAGTGACAATGAGCGAAATACAGGAAGTGCAGTGTGGCTCTATAAGTGGCTGGAAAACATCCCTGATTCTTTTACTCTAGCTCATTATTAAGAAATATATATTAATGTGAGAAAGTGAATTTTACATTTTTGATTTGTATAAAGCATAGGTTTGAATTATGCATTGCTTTGGGTGAAGGTAGAGTTGACGTTTTGCTATTGAAAGCTACAAAAGCGGTATAAGATGGAAGTAATTATGTATGAAAACAAATGGAATGCTGTGTGAATAGCTCAATAATGAAAAGATAGTAAGAGAAGAATGTGTGATGTCTCTGACTGCCTTTATGAATAAATGTACAGAGAATGCTTGTAGTGATATTAGCAATGTGTTTGTTAGGTGCACAAATGTGAACTATTTTTGTATGCAAATGATGCCATGCTATTGGATAAAAACATTAACAATGTAATTAAAGTTACCTAGTATGATGTAACTGAAAATTAATATATCTAAAATGATGACATTGATTCCAAATAATGTGGATTAAATACAAAAATGAACAAACAATACCAATGAAGGACATTCAAGTGGGTAGGCCATATAAAGAAAATGAATGAGGACACAACTACAAGACACATTTGTGAAGGAGAGCTTTAAGATTAAGAAAGTCATATTAGATAATGCTGATGAGATTTGCAAAATGAGAGGGATCAGACATTGAAAAAAACCAAAAGATAATGGATGAAGTATGGTAGAAGCAAGGGCAGTTTGCAAGAAGTGAAGGATTTGGAGAGATATAATTAATTCCGTTGATCTAACCTAGATTTTTTTTCTTATCTCAGGCCTTACTATTGGTTTATTATTTTTATTCCATTTCCCACATGCCATATAATGTTTCCTACCTCTGAAATGGAATTCTGTAGTTTATCTGTAATATATTGCAATTGGCAAGTCAAGTGGGAAGAAGAAGGAATAGTAGAAGCAGCAGAAGAAAATTAAAATATAATAAAATATGCATGCATTCTTTCAGCACATATGGAAGAAAGATTTCTTGTTTACATGAAAAAAAATCTGTATAAGTATAAGCAATGCAAGTTATCCATCAACTATGGTTTTATATATAAAATCAGATTCAGAACAAAATGAAACTATCAAAGAACAGATATTTGAAATTTTGGATCCTCCACCAGGCCAAGGTGAATTCAGCTGATGACTTGCTTGGCTGATTCAGAAATTAATTAATTGATGTTGGTAATAGTAGCAAGCACCTGCCACTAAGAAGGGGAGGAGATTTTGCAAATGGACCTTTAGCAAAGAAATTTGGCTTGGCAAAGTACATATAAAGGTAATGGTTGTGAATTGCTTCTTCTATACATTTATGAATAGGCAAAAAAAGAGACACCTCATTTCTATTAATGTGATTTTTGTACCATTGGCTAAAGAAAATTGTGATGTTTCTAAATGTCTGGGAAAATCTTGTCCATTATTGTTTCAAACGTCTCCTTAATGCATTCAGTTAAAAGACAAAATCAAATTGAAAAGGGATTAGTTTTGCTACCTATAGAACAGAGATGGACAACCTTTTGGTAGCCAACTATACTGATGTTTGAAGAGACTAAGGGTAACAGAGAATTTAGCCATGATGCCAAATAGGCAAGGCCATATCAGATATGGACTGCAAGAATCCAGAGAATTAAGAGACACTAGGGAAAGGTTTGTGTGTTCTATATGTCTTTGCTGCTGTCTAGTGGCCATCAAGATCATTGTAGTTCAGATTTGTTTACTGTATCCAATAGCAATAGCACCTAGACTTAAACTGTACCATAGTGCTTTACAGAAGTTTTCTGAGTGGTTTACAGTGTCATCCTATTGTCCCCTAACAATCTGGGTCCTCATTTTACCAATCTTGGAAGGATGGAAGGCTGAGTCAACCTTGTGTCAGTGAAGATCAAACTCCTAGCTATTGACAAGAGTTAGCCTTCAAATCTGTATTCTAACCACTGGACCATCACGGCTCATAGGTTTTAGCTGAAGCTAATATTTGTTTGATGTTGTATGTGTTTTGGAATATGAGCTAAGGTTTTTGTTTGTTTTGTTTCACAATTCACAATATAATTTTCTGCATTTTTCACTCAAAAAAATAGAAGTAGTTTATTGGATTGTGTGTGTGTATGTGTGTGTTTGCACTATTGAACTTCAGCAACTGAGAGTTAGTAGGTTTTAGGATGTCCCAAAAAGAGATTAAGATTGCTATAAGGATAGCATGAGTGATTTGAGAAGACAGCCTTTCATAGAATAGAATTTCATATGATTTCATGCATATGGAGAAAGCTTCTTTCTTCTCTTTCTCAAGGTCCAAGTTTTCTTTCTTTCTGTTCAGAAAACTACCACTGAGGAGCTTTGCACAAATGGAAAGATGATCAAAGTTTAGATAGACAGGCACATGGATAATTCAATTAGTCATGACTTCTCCATCACTTTAGTTATTGATTTTAAGATCATTTGATTCATTTTCCAATAATCTTCTGGGTATGAATTGGAAATCTAAGGATTTTAATTCTGGGCAACATATAGATCATTGATATTCTTTCTAAATAATAAATAGAATAATTATTATCAGTATTATAAGGAAATATTTATTAGAATTAAGTTTAGTGGTATTCAAGGCAGGTGGTAGATATAAAGCTAAGCTATTTAAGATAAACCTATAATTCAGAGTCATCATAAGGATCTGAATTGGTTCCAGTATTTTGGAATAGTACTATAATAATAATAATACGAAGAAACAGTGGGCCATGTTGTTAGATGCTTCAGAGATTGACTACAAACAACGGCAACACAAAGTAGCAAGAATGGTCCATTGGAAATTTGAAAGAAATACAATTTGCCTATAAGCAAGAACTGGTGTGACTACAAAATAGAGAAAGTGGTAGAAAATGAAAAAAACAAAAAAAAACAAAAAACTAAAGTGGTCTGGGACTTTAGAATTCAAATAGACAAGTATCTGCCACACAACACCCCAGACTAACAATTGTTGATAAAAAGACAAAAAAACCCCTGAATAATGGATGTTGCAGCACCTAGAGACAACAGAAGAGAAAGAGAAACAACTGGAAAAAAATCATAAAACACAAAGATCTGCAAAGAAAACTAGATGTCTGTGGCAGAAGCAAGCAAAGATAGTCCCAGAGGAAATAGGTGCCTTGGGTGAAATCCCAAGACATCTGGAGCATCACTTGAGCACCATTGGCATTGACAAAATCCCAGTCAGTCAATAGCAAAAGGCACCTTTATTTGGAATGGCTTATATCCTGTGGTGATACCTTTCACATCACCAAACAACAGCTGCCTATCTCAGGCCCTTGTGGAGAACTCAGGAGGTGGATATCCAATCTAAATATCTAGCTAACTATGATCAATAATAATATGTCTTTTATGCAAATGGATAAAATGTAATCAAGAAGTACTTTTATTGAATCTACCCTACTCCAAAGGTCAAAACATATTTAGAATCATTTGCTTAGTAAAGGCAGGTGTTTGGTTTTTGAGGATGGAAGTTACACTTAACATTTTTTATATATAGTATATAAAGCTATGTTCTGTTGACAGCCTCTTCAATGGCCTTCAGAAGTATGGACCTGATCTTCCAGTGTTCATAGAATTGGTCCACAGATTGAGACAGCATTTCAACTAAAGGTACTATTTACTTTGACAGCATTCTCTAGTATATAAATTCAAGATTAAAGGTTATCTGAAAACAAATCCCTGGAATTAAAACAATATATTGTGTTGCAGACAGAAAAAGACTTCCAGTGGTTCATCTTTTAGGACTTGAATCTGCAACTCAAGTTTTGTCATCATCAAACTAGCACAATTTTCAAAAGCCACTTTTATGAATGTTCTAAACTCTATAATCATATACTGTATATTCTTAGTCTTTTAGTTTTCAGGCTCAGATATTTTTGAATTCTAATGGAATTCTAAGGATTGAAATACAATAATATTATTTCCTTTCTCTAGTTGTAACAATTACATGCACACATATGCCCAAACAGATACTTGTATAAGTTGTTTTTTTTAAAAAAACAAAAAAACCAAAAAACAACCCTCTATCTTTTAGTCACCTTACTGTCAGATGAGATATTTCCAACCTACCAGCCAAGTATTTATGTTCCCTCTCTTTAGCTGCTCCTTCAATCTGGCATTCAAAAGATTCCTTTAATAGCATCTTTTAGAGAAGGACCAACATTTTAAATATAGTTTGCATTTATTTTTTTTTAAAAAAAGCTCCCTATATTAAAAGAATATTGTCCTGATCCACAAACATTTTGTTCATAAGGCATTGGAAGGAATTGGGAGTTATATAGTAAAAAAAATACCTGCAAGAAGCAGTAAAATGAACAAGAGAGGAATGAAATTACTACTGGCTTGCAAGCATTTCAATCTGTTACAGACAGCTTTTCAAGCTGATGTTGAGCCTTGGTTTTAATGAACACTGCTCAAAAGTTTCTGCAGCTAATGCTATAAGCACTTTTTCCTATTCTCACCAATGAATCTACTTAGAAGATGGTGGCATACAGCACAACAGGCACTCTAAGTTCAATGTTTTCCTGCATTATAGTTGCTTTATGTTGTTAAAGGTAACTCATTATTTGATTCAAACTGAAAAAGAAGAATCGGGAAATAAATATTTCCCCTTATTAATGATCAGTGCTTTGAATTTCACCAACCTCAGTGCACAAATAGTGCCTATAAAAGTATATTTACAAAAATAATTTGTCCTATTTGGCTATTTCATCTATACACCTTTCTTCAAAATTAATAACCATCATCATATACATTATATGTAAGTCTAAAATAAAAATAAAAATGTAGAGCAGACTGAAATTCTTACTGTGTGAGTCTCTCAGAAGGTGATATATTATGTCTTACTCTTCAAGTTTTGCCTACTCCTTCGAGGGTAACTTTAAATGCCAAATGAGATAATTTTTATAGTATAAAAAGGTCGTATGGCATTGATGCCCAATGTTTTTCAAAACATCTAGATATCTCCCATTATCTCAAAGGTGCTTTTTTTCTACAAAAGGCAACTGGACTGTTTTTTCCTTGAGGAAAAAGAAGAAAATGTTTTGTTTCTTATCCAAGATGCTTCACCAGTTCTGATGGTGGGGGATGTAAGGATAGGTACTGACAGTTGAGACTGGATGGTGGGGGGGGGATGGAAGGATAGGTTCTGATAGGATGTTGGGGGGAAAATGGAAGGATTGTATTTCTTTGTAATCATCTAGTCATTAATACTCTTTCTACATGACTGCAAAGAAATACACAGGGGAAAAATCTTTGAGAAAACTGGATGACTGAGAATCTGCACAGACATATTTCCCATTAGATTGTATTAATTGCTACAGGAAAAAAGAAGAAAAAGAGACAATTGTTTGAATACCTGTGGAAAATAGGAAGAATTTTGAATTAGCATGCCTAATGTTGATGAAATCTCTTACCTATAAAAATATATTGGAAGTCCTCACTTTCTCATTGCTGTTATAAAACTGCTCTCACTTGTTACATTTGTGTAATTTATTTTCTAGAAATAACAAAACAACATAGAAAAGATGTTTCTTTGGAATCATCAGTGCAAACTGGGGAGGTTTATGAAGTCTATATAATTTTCATAAAAAAGAGGTTGAGTCATGAATTCTGGGACTTTACTCCATCCCTTGATTATATACTGTATAGATTTGGGGGATTTTCTTCATCCTATAACCACCCAATTTGCTGTTTCATGGAATTGGATTCTCTTGGTGAAGAGTACAATATTTGTACTCAACCATTCTACTCAGTAACCAGGGTTACTCATGGAGATAAAATGAGAGGAAATCTTTATGTCAGCTTCCCCTTGAACTCCTAGAGGAAAAGTGAAATGGAAGTCTAATAAGTAAATAAGATTTGCCTACAATCAGCATATGTGTGGGGTTGAGAAAGAAGTGCCAGCTGGGTGCCAGCCCAGTTCATAAGGTTGTTGAGGGGATGATAGAAAGATGAATAAGAATTGGTTATGTTCACCACTTTGAGTTATTTATAAAGTGAATAAAGACAGCATAAAATTTTAGCAAATAAATAAATAATGCATAAAATATATTATGCTTTATTATCTAGAGCCAGTTTGGTCTCATGGTTAAAGGCACATGTCTAGAAAGTGGGAGACCGGGAGTTCAAGTCCTGAAAACCAGATTGATGACTTTGGGCCAGTCACTCTTTCTCAGCCTAACCCACCTCACAGGGTTGTTGTTTTAGAAGAATAGGGAAAAAAGTATGTAAGATATGTTTGTTACATCTGGATCAGAATGGGACAATTTTATTTTGGCCTGGAGCTATAATCCCTATACCCTGTAGTGCCTGAAAAAGTTTTCTTTTCCTTTTTTTGATAAAATTTTGGTATGGAGTGGTTAAGAGATAAAATGGATGCAATTTGAGGCATCAGTTTATCCACAAATACTATAAAAAATAGAAAAGAAAATCAGCTTTGCTTGCTATAGGGCTACAAATAGGGTGCTAGTTCTCCACTCTTGATTTAAACAGACAGAAACATCCCGACTGTCCAACAGACATTTGGCTTAGATCAGACATGTCAAACTTGTGACGTCACGTGACATCATGTAATGTATCAGAGCTTTTTCCCCATTGCCAGCAATGGGGTGGATGCGGTTTCCTGGTGACGCATCTGGCCCGTGGGCTGGCAGTTTGACACCCCTGGTTTAGATTAATTACATACTTTCAATGGGATATAGAGGAGTGAGAAACCTTTTAAACTATGGAGCATGAAATTCCAAGAAAGCATAGTGGGAGCTTCACATTATAATGAATAGGCTCTCTTCTTAATTGTACTTGTACATAGAACCTTATTAATGTGCTAGATACTATACATTCAGAACTGTATAATTATCCATCACTGACCTTTTTCATATGCTCAAACCTACTAGATCTGTACTAAGTAGCTATACTTACCAAAATGTACCACAATTATCTTTTTGGAGGAGATAAGCAAGATGACTGTCCTTGTTAACACACTATGCATCACTTCAGATCCCTCATCCAGCAGTTCTAGTAGCCAGAAGAGGCACATATGTTTCACAAAGACAAGAAGTCTTTTCCAGCTATTAAAACTATCATATAAGGCAGGGGTCTTCAAACTTGGCCCTTTTATGACTTGTGGACTTCAACTCCCAGAAGTCCTCAGCCAGCATGCCTGGCTGAGGACTTCTGGGAGTTGAAGTCCACAAGTCATAAAAGGGCCAAGTTTGAAGACCCCTGATATAAGGGTTTCAAAGTCACATGAAATGAAGCTATCTGGCTGCTTCATAGTAAAATCAGGGATCTTGCTTTCCTATGCAGATTCAAAGGAATGTTTTAGATCATTATCATGAAATACCCTGAATAAATGTGGATTTCTTTTTTTTTAAAGACTTTTATTGGATTTTATAGGGTTGGGGATAAAATGGGATCAGGATTAGGGTTAGGGTTTAGGCTGGGGTTGGGGTTGGGGTCAGGAATGGGGTAAGGGCAAGGTTAGGGTCAACATTGGGGTTATCCCCCAGTAAAATTTTAAATATTTAGCAAACCGAGTATTGTCTGGGTACATATGTTTAAATAACAATAATTAATATAGTAAGAGATAACAGTAGTAAATATGATTGGTTATCATAAACAGTATTAATTAATCAAGCCATAACATTCTTCTTACTAGTATGTATCCAAAATTACATATCACATTCCTTTCTCCCTGATTCCTTTTCCTAGCCATTGATAAAAGTTATCCCATGTTCTAAAGTAAACTGAATCTTCTTTCTCTTTAATCTCTAAAGTCAATCTATCCATTTCTGCACATTCTAAAATTTTCTTGATTAATACTTCTTAGAGTTGGTAAGTTTTTGTTTTTCCAATACTGGGCAAATACAATTCTAGCCGCTGTTAATACATGTAATATTAAATATCTGCTCTCCTTCTCATAATTAGCTCCTATTATTCCTAGTAAAAACAATTCTGTTTTAAAATCTATCTGTTTTTAGTCATCTTTTCCAACCATACATGTATCTTAACCCAAAACTTTTTTGCTGGGCATATCCACCAGATATAATAATAAGTACCTGGCCTTTGTTTACATTTCCAACAATTATTTGAACTTTTTTACACATTTTCGCTAATCTCACTGGTGTCATATGCCATCTGTAAAACATTTTATACAAGTTTTCTTTATATGGCACTGCTTTAGTTAGTTTAATATTTCTGTCACATAGTTTTTGCCAGTCTTCCAATTCTATAGAATATCCAAAGTTCTTTGCCCATATTATCATCATTTCTTTTACTTGTTCTTCTTCCATCTTTAAATTTAGCAGAAATCTATAAAGTTTCTTAATCAACTTTTCATCTGTTTTAACAGTATTTGATCAAATTCTGAATATAAAGATACCTGAATGGCTTTCAACAATGGAAGCTTTTGCTTACCCAGATTTAGTTAACTATGATAAAGTTGTGACTTATAAAGATATCCTGGACAATGAAGGAAAACTGAAAGATAGATAAGATTTAAACATGGATTTCTTATGGATCAAGGAGCAACGCCTCACTACCGGCCAGCAGAGCCGCGTTGAGTCCCGGTGGCCACGCGCCGGAGCCGCCAGCCAAAGCTGCCAGCTGCAACCACCCTGGAGACGCGGTGTCGGGCTCCCGCCGACCAGCTGGTAGGCACAGCCTCGCCCGGCCAATGTGTTCAACGCCGGGTCCCCGCCTTGCAGCTGGCTGGCACACTCACACCCGGGTGGCTGGGCACGCTCTCACCCCACCGACAGGGATGGCTCCGGACACCCATCGGTCAGCCGGTGGGCACACCTGCACCGGCTGACCCCCGGCACCCCGGCGGTTGGGCCCAGAGCCACGAGCTGCGCCCGCGCCCGAGTCCTGGGAGCGACGCCAGCGCCCTGCTGGGCCACGAGAGCAGCCGGAGCTGGGTCGAACAATGGACGATGGGGGGGCGGCCGGGGGAACCGACCTGCCACGGGCAGCCATGGACGGGGAGGTGGCCATGTCCACGCTGCCTCTCCCTCCCTCGTGTGGGCGTGCGGGGTGGGAGTGCACGGTAGCAACATCAGGTCGGACAGGGAGGCGCACGGAGACGGAAGGACGGGCCCGGCGGGCCGCAGCAACACACGTGGTGGGTTGTGGGCGTGCAGGATGATGGGTGGAGGCTTTATGGGGAGGTGGGCGGATGCCGGTTTGCTCTGAAGGGGTGGGGTTAGGGTGGAGCAGTGTGATGAAAAAGAGCATTGAGGCTGGATGCCTCAATGCTGACTTTACCGCGGTTTGATCTGTGTGAGCAATAAACCTGGTCACACGTACCTTTGGACTGCTTGTGATTCTTCGCAGAGGACGTCGTGACACTATCTATCTATCATCTATCTATCTATCTATCTATCCATCCATCCATCTATCTATCATTAATAAATAAAATGAACAAGCATTTTTCTTGTAAAAAATGCAACCCTTTCTTTTTGAATTATGTCTTCCAGCTATTCTTTATTAGATACAGATTGGCATTACTGAGTATGTCATTAAGAGGCTGCCTTATAATCTGGCACAATAGTAGAATCTCTTCTGTGATAAAATTCAATAAGCTATATCAGAGTGATCATATTGTAAAAATGAGGGCATGGAACAGTTAATTCTATGAAGTAAATTAAAGGTGTAAGACTTCTCAGAAGAAACAGTATTAATATTTCATTAGAAATAAATTGTAAAATAAATACATTAAAGTATTAAAATTGT
This sequence comes from Vipera berus, assembly GCF_964194415.1. Lineage (NCBI taxonomy): Eukaryota > Metazoa > Chordata > Lepidosauria > Squamata > Viperidae > Vipera > Vipera berus. The sequence goes on along the minus strand of NC_138203.1, from coordinate 185,786,596 downwards.
GAGGAACTAATGTTTTACAAAAGCTGTCCCATTTGAAAACACGCACACAGAATTTTTTTAATAACTTAAATACAACACAAAATAGAAAGCCCTTTTTTAAAAAAAACTGGAAAAATAAAATATATTTTGGATCATATACATTGGGAAGCATAAAAAATAGATTTTTTTCCACTATTCATTCTTTTGCTGGAGTTTGTTGAATGGCAGCTCAAGGTGTTAGAGTTCAACAACTGATTCAGCTCTGTGTTCAGATGGACTGTAGTAATGAATGACTCCCAGAACAAATAGAAAAAAGCAGGAAAAGCTAAGCCTTCATTATCAGGTTGGGTGAATGATGGAACTTAACTGTAACAAAGAGATACCATCTAAGATATTGATAGGACATTTCAGTGTTAGAAATATCATAATACAGTGCTATTGCAGCCATTCCAGGATCCTGAAAAATATAATAGCCAACACACACACACACAGAGACAGACACACAGACACACACACAGAGACACACACGCACACACACACACACAGAGAGAGACATGGAGTCAGGAGAAAGCAACAAGAACCACTTGTGAAGAGTCTCCAAAGTATTTCATTGCCAGTCAACTATGTTACACAAGTCTTGCCAGACTGATTGCATTTCCTTGGGAATGCATTTCCTTGGGTTTCTGGGGGAGATCTGGCCCATGCTGCTTACTACTGTGCAAGGACACTAAACCCGATCCCTCTTTTCCTCTCACTCCAGTCTAGCTGGAGATTCCAACATAAACACACACACAGAAAAATAATATCAATTAAATGTAAGCTTAAAGAAAATATAACTTCATCAAAAAATAAACAAGCATATTTCTTCTCAATTTCATGAAAATGGCTTCCCATTGGAAATATTTCCTATTAATTGGGAAAACTTCTATATCACATGGCACTGGCAACTTATAGACATACAAGTTGTAAGATTCTATCAACATGACCAAAAACAAATCAAAATAAAATTGAGTGGTCAGGTGACTTAATATAGAAAACCTCTATGAACACACTAGTTAAATTTTCACAGATATTCTAAAATAACAATGATAAAAAGCTAATGTTATTTGGCTAGAATTATGCATTTCAATTCTTACCTCCCTTAAGGAACATTTGACATTCACCAAAAAGTTTTCTAGGCTTAATAGATCTTTAAAAGGTCCATCAGTTTGATGAAGGCTTAAGGAAAGCACTTCTTCAATGCTTCTTCATGATGTAACATTGCCTCTTTATTTCTATGAGGAAGCCAAATGGTCCACATTGATTTGCTTGCTCGGCTGCTTTCTTCTCCTCTGAACTTGTGGTAGCTCTAAGGTTCCAGTTAACTTTTAACCTCTTTGCACTAACTTACCTGAGACAACAATCTGGCACAAAGTATCTCATCAAAGCAAATAGTGTTATCTCTTTACCTTGACAAAGCATATTTTTGTCATATTTTGCCATATTTTCTCTGTGGTGTGACATTCCACATCAATGGAATGAAGGTACATTCTTGGTGCACAATGCTGGGGAATTCTCACTCCAGTCAAGAGTGAGAGATGTCTTACCCTTGCTATGTTTTTTTTTTAATGGAAAGTTTCCAAGAAGCATTTTTGTACGAAGGCAATGTCATGACATTCTCGGTGCAAAAGTTAAAGGGGGGGGGGGGAAATTTAAAACAAAATGGAATCAGCAAAGTCTCTGTCTATGATTGCATTCCAAAAGCAAAGAAGTCAAATAGGAGTGAACCAGTTATCCCAATCTGGTTGACTGAGAACTCAGGAAATTGGAGTTCCAGAAGACAGCAGATTGAGAAAGGCTGAGATAATCAGCTATATATTAGACAAATGCATTCTGAGGAAGGTCCTCTTTACTCATTTAAATGAAGCCTCATGTTTCTAGATCTTACTGTCAATACATATTGACCTCCACTTCATTAGAAGGTTTATATTTTATTCAACCAAGTACATTACTTAGATGTGGAATCTGGCTCTGTTTTTTTTAACCAAGCAAAGCAAACTGAAAATCTGCTGGCACAATTATGTACTCAGATAATAAGACTAAGGCTGCTGATTAGTTGATTTATGCACTTATACTTTGTACCTCTCCAATTTAGCAGTTTAGTCAGGAGCTCAGTCATAGCTGCTGCAGTTATTCCACAAACTTACTGATTTTTTTTCTTACTGAAGATTTTTGAATAAGCAGCACATTCTAAATTGACAATAACATACAAAGCAAACAGGAAAAGAAAGAACAAACAAAAATATGTATTCAACAAACTTTTATTTTCCTCTCTTCTGTCCAACCACCTCATTCTAAGAGGCTTAAATTATCTCTGTTGCTTGGTTAAGCTGAACTAAAAGTATTTCTATACTTTTTTTTTGAGTGCAGACTCCATCCATTTGTCAGTTTACAATAAAGCTCTCCATTCAGTCATGTACAATTCTCAGTGATTCTATGGACCACATAAATGTTTAATAATTTATTTGTTACCACAACAACAATAAATAGGAAAAACAATTAGATTTACAGAAATGGCTTTAAAATAAACTTAGAACATTATCTCTTTATCATCACTACACTTCAATACTACAAACATCATTATCTCTATAGAACAAAATCCCTCATCTAGCTTGACCATTTCACAGGGGCCATTAAGATCAGATAATACAAGTGAAATTAGAGTTTTTACAAATTTAAAGGATGAAAGAGTAATGTGAGGTTCTGAAGAGTGGGAGAAACAAAAGTCACTTCTCCTTTTATTCATCCTAAAGATACGCTAAAATACAACAGGATGGATTATTACAATCTGAGAGTTAGTAATGTATATTTTACTATGACCAGGTGCCTCCATAAAGAGCAATACCGACCAAGAGTCATAAAATATGTTTCTTGTCCATGAAGCTACTTGGCCAACTTACAACTATGGCATTCTTGAGAAGGAGTAAGATAAGCAATTTAAAAGTTGGAATTGAGAATTATTTATCTAAAATGCATCTTTCCTACCATTTTTTTCACTTGCATCATCCAAACCAACATACCCTGCAAGTACTAATTCAAAACCTGCACATAAAAATGCTTTAGTACTTCAAATTATATATTTAAACAGAATACTCTAAGATACTTACTGTAGTACTGACTTATTACTCAGGCTGAATCCCTAGTCAGGAATGGAGCCACCTCTAACCCTGAACAATGGAGAAACTTGGGAGAATACTGTGGCCAATAGTGTTAAAGTGATCAAATAATAACAATATGATTGAGTTGCATCAATTATCTTTCTTGTTTTTTTAAAAGTACTCCAGCTGGAAATCTAGATATAAGAATAGATTATCATGGGGCTACATAATTTGTTTCCTTTAAAAGTGCTAGAATTGGACTATAGCAGCTCTCTCTAATATCCAAAGGAGGTGGGTGGTTAAGAAATATAAACAAACAATAAAATAAAATTAATATAAAATATAAAACAAAATAAATCTTCCCTTGAAAGTGAAGTTTTATAATTAGTACAAGTTGTTTCTTTCAGTAGTGAGTTGCACAGCATCTATTTTAAAGTAGCAAATATCATTCCAAGAAGTGACATTATCATTACCCTAATCTTAGTCAATAGGTATAGGTTAAGAATACATGCATATATATACAGTTGGACAGAAATCTGCATCATGTCTACAGACGCCAGGTGCCATAGCTGACACTGAAGTCTCATTGCCAGAAAATATGCTGTATCTCTATCTAATATGAATCTGTCTCGTAGAGACAAATTATATTTGTGTTTGTGTGTGTGTGAATAGTGTGGAAACTATTGGCCACAAACAACTTCTTTCATAAGAAGTTAGAAAGAAACAACACATATATACATACATATATACACGAACACAAATTTAATTGGCATGTTTTGTAAATGTGCTAATATTAGTATCAATGTTCACTGTTCAGAAGCAGCAACACTAGATATGACATGAGTGATGCAATTAACAATAATGTGATAAAAAGAGGAAGGAAGGTATAGAGCAGGGGTCTTCAAACTTGGCCCTTTTATGCCTCATGGACTTCAACTCCCAGAATTCCTCAGCCATGCATGCTGGCTGAAGAATTCTGGGAGTTGAAGTCCATGAGTCATATAAGGGCCGAGTTTGAAGACCCCTGGTATAGAGAATGTTTTTTTGTTAATTTATTCTTTTAGAAAGACTTTTTTCCCCCTTCTGATGCTAGTAGCAGCCATGATGCAATCAGAATCTACTTTGTAGGCACAGGACTACAACCAACATACATTGGGTGGATCAGATAACTTATGGAGTTCTTGGGCTCTTGGATTAGATTGGGTGTTCCATACACCCTTCTGGTGGAATGAGCTGCTGCATATATGCAGTTCAGGTCTGCAAAGGCTGAGACAAACCAGGCTTATATGAGTTTGTTTTGTACAGAATCTACTCTCATTGTGTGTGGGAGAGGGGGAAAGGGGAGTAGGAAGCTGAATCTGATTCTTTTTCTCCTATTATTAGAATGAACAAATCAGTAGTATCACCTGCATAGATTGATTCTTCAAGATGAGGCCTGGATTTCAAATCAGGAATAAATATGCAAAAAGAAAACCCTTCTACTGCTTTTGGGTGATTGTATTGCTTCATTTAAATACTGTTCAAGGAAAAAAAAGTATGATTGCTCTGATATTCCCATTCTCAACGATCTCTGCCAAATACCTGGTTCATTTTTCGGTGAAGCTATCAAGTCTAGCAAAAGCCAGGCAGCTGACCAATGTCTCTGGTGGTCCCAATTCAACAAGCTGAGCTTGGGATAACAATTCTTCACTGAGGATTAGACCTAGTCCAACAATAACTTTGAATGCCTTTTTCTCATCTCAAGAGACAATGACAAACTTTTTCTTATTTACCCCTTTATAAACGAATAAGTAGTTGTATGTTATTTTTATTTTTACAACAAGCATGTTCATTAATAAAAAATACCCTAAAAAAGGGAACAACCTTGGGGTAACCTTCTTGTGCCTCCACTTATCAAATATTTGTCTCTGCAGTCTGGACAGGAAAAATTAATCTGGCACACCTAAAACATACTCTCAGAACTCTGATTAGTAATATTTAGAAGAAGGCAAATTAATATTAAAAGGTAAAGGTAAAGGTTCCCCCGCACATGCGTGCTAGTTGTTTCCAACTCTAGGGGCTGGTGCTCATCTCCATTTCAAAGCCGAAGACAAAGCTTGTCCGAGGATGTCTCCGTGGTCATGTGGCCGGCATGACTAGATGCCAAACGCACAGGGAACACGGTTACCTTCCCACCGTAGTGGTACCTATTTTTCTACTTGCATTTTTACATGCTTTCAAACTGCTAGGTTGGCAGAAGCTGGGATGAGTAACAGGCGCTCACTCTGTTACGCGGCACTTGGAATTTGCCCCCCCAAACTGCTGACCTTCTGATCGACAAGCTCAGCGTCCTAACACACTGAGCCACCATGTCCCTTAAATTAAGATTACAATACAAGAATTCCAAGAATAGCTTACTTTCAAATAAGGCATAAGTATATAAGCAATTTAGGATGGCATTCTAAACTGATTTTTTTTCCCGTCCCTTTTAGGTGAACAGGGCTGGAAACTGTCACTTTTTAAAAGTGAGGGCTTGCTTGCATGGGTTTCTGTTGGTAAGTGCTATTCAATTTATCAGTGTGAGAAACAGCTCTCATGCTTTTAAAACATGAAAAAGCTAATCAAAAGCTAAAAACAGAAACAGTGGCACTGATAATAAAAAGCAATAAAAAGAAACCTCTGGAAAACAAGTATATCCTTTAAGAAAAAAAAATGTCACTTTTGTTGTGCTCATCCGTGATATATCCCAGTGCTCAGAAATAATCAAAATGTGCTCTGCTGTTTTTTCCATACTGTCCACTCCATTGTTACTTGGTCAAAAGACTCCAGATTCTGTGATTAAAATGTGTGACACTCAACAGATTCCTGGAACTCTGTTATAGTAACACAATAGCAAAGACTAAACCCTCAAGACTTTGATCTTTCTTTTTATGTATTAGTATTTACCATTCAATAAATCATGCTGTTTATTGCAGTTCAACAGTGACTGCACCCACTGTTATTTAACTACTCCAAATAATGCATTCTCATCTCTGTTGCATTACTGTTTCTACCAAGGCTAATGATTTCCTGATTTCCACATGCCACTGAGCTGGCAGTAACAAATGATGTTGCTCTCTTCTGCATGTTGCAAGTACTTTAAATTATATTTTACATACTCATTTAAAGGATCATTAGCTAAGTTAATATCTTTGCTATTCAGGAACATCATGCATGTTGGCAAAGGATTGGCTTGCTCACTTGTGTTCTCTAGTAACTTACAATGCAGTCTGCCATTCTAAACTACATATTTTAAATTTTCACTGGTTTCCAATTCTGTTGTGATCTCCTAATATTATTGACTAAAACTTTATAAGTTAGTTATTTTTTTATAAATCTATAAAATTGCTTCAGAGTATAGATTCTAGAAACATAGTCTTTGGTAACATGAAACAAACAGCTGTCCCCCCAAAACTCAATTTTGTAAAATATGGAAAGTGTGTCATATCCTGGTTGTCTACAAGTTAAGCATGAGGCAGTAGCGTCACACAACTGCTAAAAACAACAACTCAAATCTTATATTTATTTTATTTTTTATTTATTTTAATTCCATTTATATCCCGCCCTTCTCCGAAGACTCAGGGCAGCTTACAAGCTTAGCAGTAGCCTTCATTCTATGTATATGCCTGCTTATTAGGGCTTTCACACACACCCCAAGCGGCATTATTACAAAGTCAGCTTAATTGCCCCCAACAATCTGGGTCCTCATTTTACCTACCTCGGAAGGATGGAAGGCTGAGTCAACCTTGAGCCTGGTGGGACTCGAACCTGCACTAATTGCAGGCAGCTGGTGTTACTTAAGGAGGCATTAGCCCACAGGGTCCAAATAATAGGATTTAAATCTTCCATTCTATTTTGTCCTGGTCAAATCGTATTTGAAGCATTTTGTCCAGTATTGGAAACTACCATTCAAAAAAGATGCCTGATAAATTGGAACAGATTCAGAGCAGGGTTTACAGGATGGTGAAGTCTTTAGAAACCAATCCCTATGTTTAAAATATCTGGATATACGTATTTAGTCTATAGAAAAGACAACTAATGATGGATATGAAGCAGTTGTCCAGAAGAGGGAGTTGAGTTACAATATGTTCTCCTGACACAGAGGCAGGACCAAAACTAATTAACTAAAAGGAGGAGATTCTGGTTATATATCAGAGTAAACTTTAACTGTATGAACTCCCTGAAAAATAGTTGATATATGACAGGAGTCCCCAATCCCGGGTCATGGACCAGTACTGGTCCATGGCCTGTTAGGAATCAGGACACACAGCCAGAGGTGAGCAATAGATGAGTCAGCGAAGCTTCATCTGTCTTTGCAGCTGCTCCCCAGCGCTAGCATCACTGCCTCATCTCCACCTTAGATCATCAGGCATTAGATTCTCATAGAAGAATGAACCCTACTGTAAACTGCACATGCGAGGGATCTAGGTTGCACACTTGTCCCCGCCTGGTCCGCGGAAAAATTATCTTCCACAAAATCAGTCCCCGGTGCACAAAACATTGAAGAAGTCTGCTAAATGATATAAGTTCTTCTTTGAAAAGAATCCTCAAATAGATCTATCAGAGATGATTCATTGCCTCTTTCAATGAATAAAACTGGACCATACAATGTTAATAATCACTTTCAACTTTATTGTTTATGTATTTCATTTATTTATCTGCTATTAAAATTGCAAATGCAACTGATGATTTGGTGGGCAGGGATTAAGAGGTGTTCATGTTCTTGGAGAGAGAGAGAGATCAAAGGCAACAAGTAGTCCACTTTCTTCCCATTAATGTGCAGTAGATAGCTGATAACTGTTACCTTTGTTAATGGAGACTAACTGTCCCCAAAAAAGGATAAATGAAGAAGGGAAAACTCCCAGGAAGCTTGCTGAAAATGAGCATCAGATCTGAAGAGTTTTGACCAACTTGTTTTTCCATCTCAACAATCCTAATCTACATTCAGTGGTGGGATTCAGCCGGTTCTCAACGGTTCAGCAGAACCAGTAGCTAAATTTTGCTGCATTTGGAGAACCAGCTGGCTTCCAGAAGTCCAGCCTAGGCCTCAGAGGCCTTGAGGAGGCCTCCCAAACCTAGAATGGCCCACCAGAAGTGTGTGGATGCCACTTCTGGAAGTCTGTTCTAGGCCTCGGAGGCCTGGAGGGGGCCTTCCAGGCCTAGAATGGCCCTCTGCCCACTGCTTCCATGCTATCATTAGCAGTAAAGAATCTACTATTTTTTATTATTATTATTGATCAGCTGCATAATAATTAGATAAAGGAGAAGGGGGTTACACAGGTAAATCTGTTGGTGTCCTGGAGAAATAACCTGGTGTCTTTTATAAAACATCTCTTTATATACCTCACTGTACCACTTTAGAGTTTCTTAAGCTAAAACAAAACTCTTATAGAGATTCCTTCTTTTTCCCAGCCAAGTAAATAACAGGTTCAACACATTACTCTTATTCAATGCAGCCTTGTCTCTATAGCAAGAAAATCAATTATTTAAATGTAACCCTGGGCCATCAATGCTCCTTTCCCCCCCTTTAAGCTACTGCTTTTTATAGGCTTCAAAGCCAAGGTCTTGCAACTCACTAGAGTTGCTACATAATCAGAACAATTAGCAGATCAATGGCTTGAATTTAATTAAAAATCATTCCTATTAATCAAAATTGATCACCTGGTCTTCTTTAGTTCAATTATTGGAGAGAGAACTGCCCTCCCCACCTATTACACATATTCATATATGTGTGGGGTCTGACTTCTCAATATTACAAGCTGAATAAATCATCAGGTATACTTTTAATTCCATGTATTTCTCAGATGTATTCTTTTGTTCATATTCAGATCTGGTGCATTGATGAATTTCTGACTAAATTTAATGGGAAGTGTTTTTATCAGTTTATCCATAATTACCGTAATTAATACTAAAGAAATATACCTGAAGAAAGTAAGCATCTCTCTCTCTCATTTATACTGATTTCCTAAGTTGGTTCATGTGTCGCCTGCTAAATGTTATGTCACTTCCTGCCCAGCTGAAGAAACAATAGTAGCTAAACAATCAAAATGACAATGGGACAAATGGTTCCTCTCAGCTAAGAAAATTCAGATGATTCATATTAGCTGATTCCCTGCTTCTTTCTGACCACTGAAAATCCTCTGAGACAAGTCATTCTTGATAATGCATTAGAGCTGCTTTGCCCAAAAATATCTTTTTATGAATTGGATCATTAAGAGAAAAAGTAGACTAACCGGTATGATTTATATGCAATTATAAAGTCTTTCTTCTCTCAGGTTTTAATCCCAAATCTTTCTCTTGGGCATTTGTAGTTGAACATCTGGGCCAGCTTTAATCTTCCCCATGACTTTTACTATTTTACTCCCTTTGGTTCATTTCTCTTCCCCCTTAATTGCTATTTATTAGCACTAATTACTAATTTTCATTGTTCACTGTGCATGTTGCCTATAGTAATTTTTGGTGCCCTCCCTTGCCTTTTTTTTACAAATAATGTGACAATGTGTAATGCAGAACAATTAGTGTTTATGTCTAATTATATCTCTTGAAAGAATAATTCTCTTTTTTTAATCCAGTGTTGCCTTCAAAAGTCTACCAAGATTTGCCATTGTTGAGTAAAATACTTGTAGACATTATCCTATTCTTAATCCTTTTCAGAAGATGTTGAATAGCCAGGTTTAATCATAAACCACATTACTGTTTTAGAACTTTTTCTCATACATAGCTATTGTTGTTGTTAGTTGCGAAGTCGTGTCCGACCCATCGCGACCCTATGGACAATGTTCCTCCAGGCCTTCCTGTCCTCTACCATCTTCTGGAGTCCATTTAAGCTCACGCCTACTGCTTCAGTGACTCCATCCAGCCACCTCATTCTCTGTCGTCCCCTTCTTCTATTGCCCTCAATCTTTCCCAGCATTAGGCTCTTCTCCAGTGAGTCCTTCCTTCTCATTAGATGGCCAAAGTATTTGAGTTTTAGCTTCAGGATCTGGCCTTCTAAAGAGCAGTCAGGGTTGATCTCCTCTAGGACTGACCGGTTTGATCGCCTTGCAGTCCAAGGGACTCGCAGGAGTCTTCTCCAGCACCATAGTTCAAAGGCTTCAATTCTTTGGCGCTCAGCCTTTCTTATGGTCCAGCTTTCACTGCCATACATTGCAACTGGGAAGACCATAGCCTTGACTATACGCACTTTTGTTGACAGGGTGATGTCTCTGCTTTTTAGTGTGCTGTCTAGATTTGCCATGGCTTTCCTCCCCAGGAGCAAGCGTCTTTTTATTTCTTGGCTACAGTCCCCATCTGCAGTGATCTTGGAGCCCAGGAAAATAAAATCTGTCACTACCTCCATTTCTTCCCCATCTATTTGCCAGGAATTGAGAGGGCCAGATGCCATGATCTTGGTTTTCTTAATGTTTAGTTTCAACCCAAGTTTTGCACTCTCCTTCTTCACTCGCAACAAGAGGCTCTTTAGTTCCTCTTCACTTTCTGCCATTAGAGTGGTATCATCTGCATATCTTAGGTTGTTGATGTTTCTTCCGGCAATCTTAATTCCAACTTTTGATTCATCTAGCCCTGCCTTTCTCATGATGTGCTCTGCATATAAGTTAAATAGGCAAGGCGACAGTATACAGCCTTGCCGGACTCCTTTCCCAATTTTGAACCAATCAGTGGTTCCGTGTCCAGTTCTCACTGTTGCTTCTTGGCCTGCATATAGGTTTCTCAAGAGACAAATAAGATGGTCTGGTATGCCCATCTCTTTAAGGACTTGCCAGAGTTTGTTATGATCCACACAATCAAAGGCTTTAGCATAGTCAATGAAGCAGAAGTAGATGTTTTTCTGGAACTCTCTAGCTTTCTCCATGATCCAGCGTATGTTAGCAATTTGATCTCTAGTTCCTCTGCCTCTTCGAAATCCTGCCTGTACTTCTGGTAGTTCTCGATCCACATACTGCTGGAGTCTAGCTTGTAGAATTTTAAGCATAACTTTACTAGCATGAGAAATGAGTGCAATGGTGCGATAGTTTGAACATTCTTTGGCACTGCCTTTCTTTGGAATTGGAATGTAAACTGATCTTTTCCAATCCTGTGGCCACTGTTGAGTTTTCCAAATTTGCTGGCAAATTGAGTGAAGCACTTTTACTGCATCGTCTTTTAAGATTTTGAATAGCTCAGCTGGAATACTGTCACCTCCACTAGCTTTGTTGTTGCTCAGCTTTTCTAAGGCCCACTTCACTTCACATTCTAGGATGTCTGGCTCGAGCTCAGTGACCACCTCATTGTGATTATCAGGGACATTAAGCTCATTCTTGTATAGTTCTTCTGTGTAATTTTGCCACCTCTTCTTAATCTCTTCTGCCTCTGTTAGGTCCCTGCCATTTTGGTCCTTTATCATGCCCATTTTTGCATGAAACGTTCCCTTCATCTCTCCAATTTTCTTGAAAAGATCTCTGGTCCTCCCTATTCTATTGTTTTTTTCTATTTCTTTGCATTGTTCATTTAAGAAGGCATTCTTATCTCTTCTAGCTATTCTTTGGAATTCTGCATTTAATTGGGCGTATCTTTCTTTTTCTCCCTTGCCTTTCGCTTCCCTCCTTTCCTCAGCTATTTGCAAAGCTTCCTCAGACAGCCATTTTGCTTTCTTGCATTTCTTTTTCTTTGGGATGGTTTTGGTTGCTACCTGTTGTACAATGTTGCGAACCTCTGTCCATAGTTCTTCAGGCACTCTGTCTATCAGATCTAATTCCTTAAATCTATTTGTCACCTCTACTGTATATTCAACAGGGATATGATTTAATTCATACCTGACTGGCCTAGCGCTTTTCCCTACTTTCTTTAATTTAAGCCTAAACTTTGCAACAAGAAGCTCATGGTCTGAGCCACAGTCAGCTCCTGGTCTTGTTTTTACTGACTGTATAGAGCTTCTCCATCTTTGGCTGCAGAGCATATAGTCAATCTGATTTCTGTGTTGACCGTCTGGTGATGTCCATGTGTAAAGCCGTCTCTTGGGTTGTTGGAAAAGAGTGTTTGCTATGACCATCGTATTCTCTTGACAAAATTCTATCAGCCTGTGCCCTGCTTCATTTTGTACTCCAAGGCCAAACTTGCCTGTTATTCCAGTTATCTTTTGGCTTCCTACTTTAGCATTCCAATCTCCCATGATGATAAGGACATCATTTTTGGGTGTTAGTTCTATAAGGTGCTGTAGGGCTTCATAGAACCGGTCAATTTCATCCTCTTCAGCACTGGTGGTTGGGGCATAGACTTGGACTACTGTGATATTGAATGGTTTGCCTTGGATTCGAACTGAGATCATTCTGTCATTTTGAGGGTTGTATCCCAGTATTGCTTTTCCTACTTTTTTATTGACTATGAAGGCTACTCCATTTCTTCTGAGGGATTCTTGCCCGCAGTAGTATACCTGATGGTCGTCTGAATTAAATTCACCCATTCCTGTCCATTTTAGTTCGCTGATACCTAAGATGTCGATGTTTAGTCTTGTCATCTCTTGTTTGACCATGTCCAGCTTTCCTTGATTCATGGATCTTACATTCCAGGTTCCTATGGAGAAAGAATCTTTACAGCATCGGACTTTCCTTTCACCACCAGACATATCCACAGCTGAGCGTCCTTTCGGCTTTGGCCCAGTCGCTTCATTCTTTCTGGCGCTACTTGTACTAGCCCTCTGCTCTTCCCCAGTAGCATATTGGACGCCTTCCGACCTGAGGGGCTCATCTTCCAGCGTCATATCGTTTTGCCTTTTGGTACTGTCCATAGGGTTTTCATGGCAAAGATACTGGAGTGGGTTGCCATTTCCTTCTCCAGTGGATCACGTTTTGTCAGAACTCTCTGCTATGACCTTTCCGTCTTGGGTGGCCCTTCACGGCATAGCTCATAGCTTCATTGAATTACGCATGCCCCTTCGCCACGACAAGGCAGTAATCCATGAAGGGGACATAGCTATTAGACTAAGTTATAGTAGACTATAAAAGTAGGTTATTAAATACTGCAAAGATAAAATAAGATATAAAAAAATAGAATCAATGAAATATTTTTATTTACATTTAATGAGCCTGAAATGGGTGGCTTCTGTGAATGTGTGTATATTTGTGTGTATAAGAACTTGAACACATACATACCATATGCACATTTACAAAATTTCCATCTGTCAGTTACAAAAGGCTACACTGCTTGAAGATACATAGTAAGCCGATACATTATCATATCCTAGGAGGGTTCTTGGTGTAACTCAATGCATATGAAGACTAACATCAGGTAAAGAACTCGAAGCTGTGATTTCACTTTTTTATGTCTATAATAATTCCTTTAGTTCCATGAATTCTGATTTTTTGCTCTTTCAGGTCCTTTTTATATAGAAAACTCTTAGAATATCTATGACATATAGACACTATACTTCCACCCCAGTTATGACAAAAAAGGCTATCTATCTATCTATCTATCTATCTATCTATCTATCTATCTATCTATCTATCTATCTATCTATCTATCCATCTATCTATCCATCTTCTATGCCAGCCATCTCATTACAAGAATAAAGACCCTGAATTTATGGTTTAGTTAAAGCTTAATTGACCAAGATAGAGAGGAAGGGAGCAAAGTGCACATGGGGAGGTGGTAAGATCTGTCTAATCCATTAATCACCTCCAGGATGTCAGTCATCCATTGGGCCCCTGGGCTGGCTGGCAGAGCCAGGTTTTCAAGCCTTTCAGAAGGCAAAACAATGGGTGTGGCATGATGTTCCAGAGGGTAGGTGCCACGATAGAAAAGGTTCTTCTTCTGGACCGAGCCAACCAAAATTTGACTATCCACAGCATGCCTATCATGCTGGCACTGATGGGGTGGACTAAAACCATTGGGATAAATTGGTTCCTTAAACAACCTGGACCTTCGCCATGAAGTTCTTTAAAGGTGACAACCATCATCTTGACTTGGACCCAGAACTGAACTGGCAACTAGTGCAGCTCATGGAGCAGTGGTATGACATGGGGCACCCCTGGACCCCCAAGAACTCCCTGTGCAGCTGCTCTCTGTACCAGCTAAAGCTTCAGGGTCTCTTAAATTTGTTCATGGCTATTGACTAAGGCTCAGTGGTGCCTTTCAACTGCATGCCGCTGAAATAAAATCATGTTTCATAGATGTAGTCCTCCAAAATATCATTATTTCCCACAGCACCTATTTTTTTAAATAGCCAACTTGTCATCTAAGACCTGACTCCATTTAATCCTGCTTTGCTTGCAATCTGATGGTATCACAGAAAAAGCTGGTATTGCTCCAGGCAAACTTTGTTAAGCCACAGAATGTCACAAAAATATTCCAGCCTGCACTCTCAGCTTACAACAGCTTCAAATACAGAGAGGGATTGCTGCCATCTCCTCTGCTGCATTACAGATATATGTGATTGGAAAATGGTGCTTGAAGGAATAGCTTATAAAGTATCTTGTGCAGATATATTCAACATAGAGATGTATGAATTTGCATGCTTGCTGTTTTTAGTCTAACAGCAGTTAGAAAATGAGATACATAAATCAATCAGATATATTTCAATATGTATTTGTTTATAATTTAGGATCTTCTGAAGGCAGTTTTGATTAATATTTATATTTGGTGTCTGTGGATCCATAAAGCATTTTCCTAGAGATCCTGAACAAAATTGACCTTTGTTAGCTTTCTGAAACAACTAGAAGACTTGCTTTTCCCATAGGCACTGTAACCAGATAGTTAATAGAGCCTGACATATATGGCGGGATATTGGTAGGATTGTGAAGTAAATAATCTTTTCCACTTGTATTATAATATCACATACATAGCCAAAAGGGGAAGAGTCTGGTGTGAAGGCTAAATACATTTTTACCATTTTGACAACAGCAGTGACTTTCTATGGGTACCACAAATTAGGTATATGTCTGTTTCTTTGCTACTACATTTAATGGATGTTTAATATCACAGTCTTATTAAACACAGCATCATCTATCTTGGATCAGAGCCTAAGATTTAGAATAATGAGTTTTGTTGTCTGTCTTCCTTCCTTCCTTCCTTCCTTCCTTCCTTCCTTCCTTCCTTCCTTCCTTCCTTCCTTCCTTCCTCCCTCCCTCCCTCCCTCCCTCCCTCCCTCCTTCTATCAAAAGAATTGATTTCTTTTCTCTAAGAAGCAAATCCTTGTTCCTTCTATTAGAAGTCAGCACCTTCTGGTCATGCAGCATTTCCAGCTTTAGCTGTCTAAGGTCAGTGAAATACATTCTTGAATTTATATTAGTGAAAGTGTGATATCTGAGTAAGTATCCTTGATTCCCATCCATCCCACAACTCCCCTCCACTGGTCATATAGCTGATATTGGCAACTAGGTTTGAGAAAGACTGCTGACATCCCTGTAATAACCAATTCAGTTCTTTTTCACCCTCTATTGTGTTCATTTCTGCCATTTTTCTTATACTTCTCCACTTGAAAAACTCTTGCGGAGAATTGGAAACAGGGATGTTCCCCCACTTCTTAATTTATAACAATTGTCTTTTCTAATATTCTGTTCTGTTTATTCTTTCAGGTCCCATCTACACTGGCAGCTTCAAGCAACTTGTCTTCAATACTGAAACATAAGTGAAATGAAGCCAGTTTAAGAAATCACTCCATGGATTTCAGCCCTTTGTTCAGCATCATTCTCACACTCTTGTGATTATGATATGGGTTACCCATCTTGCAATTATGACTTTGCAGCAAGTAAGGTTGATCTGGTTGCAATTTCTGACATTCCAGGCTGGCTTCCCAGCAGGGTATCAAACAAAATCAACAGGGAAGCCAGCAGGAAGTTACAACTTCCAAGTCACAATCATTTGAAGTTCCTCGCTTAATGACCTCTGTAATTCTGGCAACCAGAACTGCCAGAATTACTGTGGTTAGGTGACATAGTAATATAATGTCACACCTTATGAATGCATCACTTATTGGTGGCAATTTGAATTGCCACCATAACCTGAAGACTACCTGTACATGACTTCCACTGATATACATTTTTAATAATGCACCTCCCCACTTGTATTTCACACACTGTCTGCCACACCACCACTGAACTAGTATGTGGGGTGGGGTAGAGGGAAAGGATATCACCATCTCACCTTTCTTTGTCACTGGAAGGAAAAACAGGGTTGTTTTTTTTTAAGTCATTCATTGATTCACCTCTGACCATTTTCCCTTTGTAGTAACAATTAATACCACTTCAGTGTGAGGATAGGAATGACTGCTTTAGATCAGCATGTATTGATATGTGAAAGAAAGCCTCATAAAGCTTGAGGCTTTTGTGAAAATAGTAGAACCTTTATGTGCACATATTCCTGTTCTGGGATGAAGACTTCCTGAAAATGTCTAAATAGAGTAGTGACCAGAAAGGAATATGGACCATTAGATCACCAATACTGACCAATTGGCATTCAAACATCACAAAGACTGGATTAAAATGATATAGAAAAACTGAGTAGCAAAAATTACACTAGTGTGAGTTGGAAAACATCATTTTGAAGTGAAGCAGAAAATCATGGTTGGTCAAGTCCTATTCTAGCCCACCCACAGCCAGAAAGTTGTATGGAGGAGCCTTTAATCACATGGTTAATTTTCTGCTATTTGCCTCTTTTCCTTTCTAATCTTGCTATTTTCTGCCTTTTTTTTACTCCTCTTCAACCCTATTCTGGATTGTTTGTTCTTGTGTAGTTCAGTCATTTTTTAAACTCTTTTTTTTTCTGGGAAGTTGGCCTGGCTAGCAGTTGTGTATTATCTGCTGAGTATGCCTTCAATTCTTTATCCCTGGTGGAGGGACAATCAGAACCATATCTACTTTTTCCATATATCCAACATCTGGAACTCTATTTTTGCTGTTTGCATGAAGCCTGCTTTATGTCAAAACAGTTCTGAAATCTACTCATCTTAGGAGCTTTTAAACTTTCACTATTTGCTCAGGCTTTTCCCACTGCTATTTTCCCCCTCTTTTCCTTTAATTGCTAGCACTGTTATGACTCCCATTCTTCTTCCTTTTCACAGATTTCATATCTTTTTGGTATATCACTTTCTTGAAGGGCAAGATATACAGCACATACAGACACACACCAAGGGACAACTTCCTTTTTTCTTTCTCTGTAATCCCCATGTGCTTTTAAATGCAAAGGCTGGAAATATCCTCTAGAAGAGATTTTAAAGGTCTGTGTGAGCTGTGTGAGGAGAAGATTAAATTGCTCCCTCCCAGTTTAATCAGTGGAAATACAGCATTGCAGGGTGTTTTTTTTAAAGCAAGAATACATCTAAGAGATAATAAGCAACAACAACAACAACAACCTGGAAATGATTTTAGTACAGAAATAGTGAGCAAAAGATGGGTGAAGTAGTCCCCAATTTTATTTTCTCTAAAATGTTCCCCAACATGACATTATCATTTAAAATTCAATACATGCATGTAAAGAACAAATATGCATATTAAAATGGAGTGACTTTTATTTTAGAAGTTATTAATGCCATAGCAATCCTCACATCCGTGTTAAATACAAATGACAATACAAAAGGGACATTTGAAGGTAAATAAATCCCAAAGCTGAGTGATCACACTGACAACTGATGAGAGCAATAATATATATATATATATACATATCCCTATCATCTAAATGAAATTTATAGCAATGTCAAACATGAATTACTTGTTTATCAGAAGATGCCAAGCAAACTACTCTTAAACCTTTTTCCCCGTCCAAATAATCCAGCCAGATTGAACAAAGGACATTCAGGTGGCTCTAATGAGCATTTATGGGTTCTAGAAAACTTATAGGAACAGAGATCAGGGATTGAATTAATTTGGTTGCAAACAGAGCAGTTTGACTTTGTTGTGCTGTGAATAAATATAGCACTATATAAAAATGTCATGATCAGTAAGCACTAAACCTCCATTGGGCTGACACTGAGTAAGCAATTAAAACACACACACACAAATATACATCCTCATATGACAACTCTCATTGTCAGAGAAAAAATGAAAATGAAGAAAAGAAAAGCAAGTGATGGAAACAATTGAGCTGTTGTTTTTTAATTCCATTAAAAATTCTAACTATACTATTAAAATACAAACTATAAATATAAATATAGGCAATCCTAAATAGATTTACTGCTGGTACTACTACTACTACTTATTATTAAGAATCACTAGTTAATCCAATTTTATTGTTATTATTTAACAGCTTTGTGTGAACTGTTTATACAAAATCTGAGGGAAGTTCATTTTTATTATCTTCCTGACTCAATCAGTATCTTTTGCCAAGGAAGAACTTCTCTAATGTTGACTTATATTATTAAGCATCTGAATGATTAGCTTTTTCCAACAAACAGGTATCCTGATTCATCTGCTACATTACTTGATAATGCAGTCTTTTCTTGAACATCTGTATCATCTTATCTATGGTATTTATCAAATCAGAATCAAATCAAATACCTTTATTATGGTCTTTGACCAGCTTTTGTAGTAAAAAAGAGAAATAGTTTGATGCAACAATTCATTGTTGAGCAAAAAATTACAGGACAATTAAATATCTAATTAAAAATGTTATACAGTTATGTGACTTCGTGAAGGTATTTGACATCTGATATGTGAGTGTGGGGTTAGCATCCCTTAAATATAATAAACATAAAATTTAATTTATACAGTATATAAAATTTATATAGTCACCATCTCAAAAAGTGTGACTTTGGACAGTGTAGAATAAACTGGAATTATTTAAAAGAATTATTTTAAAAAAGCAAAATTCACATCAATCAATATTAACTTTCTTGGACATTACATGTTCCATAGTCATTTGTATCTATTCATCCTGTTATATCCAGCAGTAGAACCATGTTTTATTATTAATATTACCATTATGAACTCCAAACACTTGATCCAAGTGGACAGACTTGTCAGAAATAAAAATTACCACAAGATTGTGGGTCTCTATCTACCTGATATTCTCCAGCATTTCTGCCTTGGCCTAACACCTAACTGGGTTTAGCTAGTGTGTCCTAACTTATCTCACACTTGTGGTAATCTATATGTATCAGTGGCAGAAATGTGAAATTGACCATCTCAGGAAGACAACATACATACATACATGTGTGTGCAATTTATCCGTTCGTTCAAAGTTCATTTATTAAAGCTAAAAAATGTGTAAAAAGCTCATGTTTCCTTCCCCCCATGAAAGCTGATAGGCTGATCTTCCTCACTGTTTAGAAAAGGTAAATTACTTTGCTCAGTTCATCTTGAAGAGCTTTGTTTACTTTAAAAATATTTTGTTCATTTGCTCCAAGTTGCTTATGGTTTTCAAGGTCAGTAATTCTTGCTGCTTTTCAAGCAATTATCAGACTATTCCTTTGCCTAGTTCCTTCACCTAAAGCATCACATTCTGATTCAGATCTTCAAATTTCTGATTCAATTTTTCCATTTCACTTTTACCTGCATAAATGTTGTTTGTACATTTTAAGGAAACATTTTTTAAAAAATGGATACTGCTATTATGATGCTGTTTAAAGAAGAAGAGAACAAATATTTCATTCCTGGAGATGAAATCTCTTCAGATTTTAGTTCAACAATGATTTACATCTTGTCTGTAACATCTAAACCAGAGGTAGGTGTTATGTATGCAGGCACCTGCATAGCAACAGCCACCAGGGGGCGTTGGCCTGAACGGTTTTGGCGGGAACCCAGTTTTGGCGGGAAACCTAGGGCCAACCCCATTGGCTGTCCGCTTAGGTATTTAAGGAGGCCAGGTAACCCTCATCTCTCAGTTCACTACCCCCCTCCAATAAAGAGCTGAACTCACACACCGGCTGGCATCTCTTCCTTGCGTCGGACCCACTACACAATAGTAGGCAACCTTGGCTCTTTTTTGACTCATGGACTTCAACTCCCAGAATTCCTGAGCCTGCCATGCTGGCTCAGGAATTCTAGGAGGTGAAGTCCATGAGTCATAAAAGAGCAAAGTTGCCTACCCCTGATTTAAACAATTGGAATTTACCTACAAGGGAAGGATGTGGTGGATTTTGTTTAACTGGTTGAGTAGCTGGGTATGGAAATGCTAAAGTCTTTGAGAGAAAATGTTCTGCGTGTATTTGAAGATGGCAGAATCAGTTTTATAAAGAGGGTAAATTATTTTCCATGCAATTAATTTAAAAAGTAGTTGTCATTTAATTTGTATGTGTATTATGTGCATCTATAACATACATGCACATAATACAGTATATATATTGTATATTCCGGGTATTAGATTTTTTTTTCTATTCCATTTTTGGGAGAAAGGTAAGGTAGTTTAATTTCACAGTCATCTTCCATTTGAACTAATCATTGAATTATTTCCTAATTTAAAGTCTGGCCCAGATGCCATATTACCACATGTATAAATGAACAACATCTTTAAAAACCAAAAGGAATTTCCTAGCAAACAAAACAGCTACAAAATGGCATAATTTATCTTATATTTAAGAATGAAGCTTTATTAGAGATCAAGGTCAAGCACATATTAAAATGATATATCTTGCATTGATAGAAATTGATTCAGAGACAGAACTTGTTAAAGATTGTATGATAAAGTGGGCTCAGAATTTTCAAAAAGTCATTACAATGGATACTTGGGAAAAGATTTGGGTGAGAAATGTAAAATTTACGCAGGCTCAAAACTTAAGAGAAAACTTTTATACAATGTTTTATAGGTGGCACTTAGATCCTAAAAAAATAGCAAGTATGTATCCGAACTGCCAGCCCAAATGTTGGAGGTGTGGCGGTGAAGATGCAACGTATTTTCATATATGGTGGACCTGTAAAAAGGTTAAAGATTTTTGGATTAAAATTTGGTGGAACATGCAAAAGATATTCAAGAAAAGGATAAAGTTTTGTCCGCAACTGTTTCTACTGGGCATTATTACTGATACTACTGTTGTGGACACTAAGCTGATGTTGAACTTAATTATGGCAGCGAGACTTTTAGTAGCGCAATATTGGAAGTAGGAAGAACTGCCGACTATAGAAGAATGGACTTTAAAAGTTTGCAATTTGGCGGAAATGGCAAAGATTTCAGCGTATTTGAAAGACCAATCACAACAGAGATATATTGTGGAGTGGAGAAGATGGATTGATTATATCCAGAATAAATATGGGACTAAAAAGTTTCATCTAGCATTTGAATAAGTATTGATGTGATATTTAAATTGCTTGTAGTTATTTTATAAGAGTTAAAGTGCGATAGATTTAATATTTTATTGTTGTTTGTATAAGGTAGACTATGATTGTTTGTATTTTTATACCCTGTATTGAGCTCTGGGAAGTCGGGGAGGGGGGAGGGGGAGGGGAGGGAGGTGTTGGGGAGGGTTGGGGAGAGGGGAGGGGGTTGGGAGGGGTTTTGTCTTTTTAAAAAAATGTATTGTAAAACTTTTCAATAAAAAAAAAGAATGAAGCTTTAGTGGTGTATAGTTACAGGCTGGTAGAGTAAATTAGTGTCGTGCAGCTCTGTAAGTCCATCTGTTCCCCCTTTTACATTCCAAGAAACTGAGGGGGGATGTGGGTCCCTTCTGAGATATTTGCCACATCCACATTCCTTCTGTGAACCTATCTGCTGTTTGTCTGACTGTTGTCTAGTCCCATGGTGGCGAACCTATGGCACACATGCCACAGGTGGCACGCAGAGCCCTCTCTGTGGACACGCATGCCATCGCCCCAGTCCTAGGCCTTCAGCTGGGTTTTATAAAACATTTTCGCTTTAGGCCTCCACCACCATCTGCAAAAAAAAGGTTCAATCAATCAATTTCAATTTCTTGTGGGGAAAAAAAAGATCTCGCAAAGTTGGAATTGATTGATTGAACTTTTTAGTCCTACTCAGTCTGCCATTACCACTGCAGCCACACCCACCCAATGGGCCACACCCATCCAATGGGCAACGCCCACCCAGCACCCAATGATACATAACTGGCTTTTGGGTTGGAGTTTGGGCACTTGGTCTCTTAAAGGTTTGCCATCAATGGTCTAGTCTGTAGCTTTTCTACTTTCCAAGACCATTCCCACATAGTGTTACAATTAGCATGCAACTGAAGCAGTGATGTTTCAGGTAAAATCAGGAGACTAGAGAAGTTGACACAAACTTTAGCCAGTCAACTTACAGATATTTATGTGGTCCATAGTCACCTTGCTCCTCCTATCACATCACAATAACAATGTGGTGGTTTTTTTTTTACTAATGCTACTTGATAGAACAAGAGATTTGCTCTTGGTTGTAGGTATGTACTGTATATATAAATTAATAGTCAAATCATATCATGCCAGTATAAATAATCTGCCTTCTACATTGATGATTCTCTGTCATGATTGGTGTATATGATGATGCAAGAAGTTACACAATAAAGTAAACCCACAGCCAAAGAATGCTAATATATGCATATGTTTCATATGCCTATTTATCAAATTTATAAATGCAAATGACCTACTATTATTTTCTCTGCCTTACTCGATTCTATTTACTTTGAAAGTAATTGTCAATAAGGACAGACATCCCTTTCCAATTGACAGTATTAAATATTTTCTTCCTATCTACCTAACGTATGTAGATATTTATTATAGTTTGAGGGAAATTGGATATAGTATCACATCCAGATAGTAGCATCTGGCTTATCTTGTTTGGACATGGAAAATGAGCAGAGTTGGATATGGTCAAGACTTGTCTGGAGAGGTATCAGGGAACAGCAGAGCTAAAACTAGATTGGGAAGTAATAAAATGTTCTGGAAGAAAGGAGTTTCAATTTGCTTCTGTACTGTAGTCAAAGAAACCACCTGGGCAGAGTCATAGGATCACCGGCAACAAAGATCAACCCAAAGGATACACCCAAACACACATCTTACTACTGATCACTCTAATCCTCTCATTTATCTTTCTTCACAAGCAGGAAAAAACTAGTTCTAGTCCCTTAAGAGAGCTGTTCTATTTGTTTCTAGATAATAGCACCAGTTATTTAATTCCAATTTCTTTCTAGGGAAAAGAAAACAAAAGATTCATCTTTCCTTATTGTTATTTACAGCAGGGTCTTTTAGTTAGGTGAAACAAAAACAGATTCCAGCAGTGGAATTCCCTTCTATTAACTCTCTAGTGGATGTGAGTAACTGCATGTCTTTCAGTTATACTAGATGTTAGGCATATGGTGTTAGCCTACAATGTTGGGTTGAAAATATATTAACCATGATGTTATGTCTTTAAGATGTTAATTGGCCAATGGGTGTGTAAGTGTTCTCATGGCCATAAGAGGAAGCTAGGAACGTAGCTTCTCTCTCTCTGAATTCACTGCTCTCTACTATTACTGTTTTTGCTCTGTTACTGTGATAAACCTGAACTGTGTATTGACCTCTGGACCGGTAAGAAGACTTTGTATTTTGGATTACTCCTTGGACTGTTGCTATTGTGTATGACCTATACTGTTTATTTTTGACCGTGCATTTTTGTTTTTACACCACCTCAAATGTAAAATACTTTTTGCTTTTACAACTCAGTGTACTCTTGTGTTTACTGTGTGACTCTTACTGCTTTCAGTACCCTTCCTTGTCTGTGCAACTCTTTGGTAGCACAAGGAGACCTCTGCACAACAAATTCCTTAACACTAGTAATCATAAATCCCCTGTTCTCCTGTAGATTCTATAATGTGCAAAGATCTTCAAATTCTCTGTATTAATATACCAATATAAATGGATTTTTAAAAGATCTCTGTGGAAATCTACCCAATGACTGATTGATCTCTCTTCCTCTCTTTTTAGGAATTGTTATTTCTTATGGTTAAATGAGAGTCATACTGCATTGTTCAGTCCAGAAACAGTCCAATGAAGGAGATCAGGTAAGGTTTCTCTATAAGTGATTCACTGGAGAGCTATCCAAGAAAGCTTTGAGGAGTGTCAGTTCAGGGGACTTCTTTTAAAGAAAGCAAAAGTAAACAAAAACAAAAACAACTATCCCTGTATAAATCAAATAAGGGATTTTATTTTGACACCCCCAATGTCAGTATTTACTAAACCTGGACAGGCAAGTCCACCCCAGCAGCCTGCATTTGCAAATAACTTCACTCATTAATATTTAATTAAGACAGAGGAAAACTGTCCTTGATATTTTGCTGCAATTAGTGCACTCTATACCCCACTGACTTCCCATGATGAATTACTTTTCAAATGGAAAGTGAAGTGATTAAATAAAGCTGAAGATAGTCTATTCCTTGCGTGTGGCCCAATGTACATTTTCAGTCAATGCAGAAATATGAACTGTGTTAGCATACAGTTAAGCTCCTTTGGGAGGAAAACAGAGGAAAAAAGCAACAGTCTTTTGATGAATGATATGGTTTTATTTCTTTCTCTGAGATCACACTTGTTATTTATACAATGCCATCAATATAAAAGATGTGATTTTAATTTGGGACAAACCACAAACAACCACAGGATCTATTGGCTGCTTTGGGGCCAGGTCTTGCCTCCGGGAGTACAAATTTCAATCTTACCAATTTTAAGGTTGGTGCACAAATTAAAGAAAGAAATGAGGCTTTGGTTTCTGCAAAGGACAATCTAGAGAGCTACCAGAGTTCTATTATGGAACTTTACATTTCTGATTTTCAAGGTTTCTTGAGGACTGAAGACATTTGAACCAAATGAGAACATATGATTTTTATTTTTGGCTAAGTGGAAAACAAGGGAAAACCAGTAAGTTATACTAATTTAGTGCTTATTTGTTTTAAAATAATACTTCTATTAAATATTACAATTTAAAAGATAAAAACCAATATGAACTTAAAAAAAGAGAAAAAAGAGAAAAAAATAGAAAGTGCAGAAAAAAAGAAAAAAAGAAAGAGAAAGGGAATACATAAAGAAATTAACTGCTTATTTTAACATTTAAAGTAAAATTATGAAATCAATTATAAGCATCTTTCCATGAGAAAATGCTGGGGTTTTTTTGTTTTGTTTATTTTTAAATAAAAAATATCATTTTCCCATGGAAACATGCTTATAATTGATTTCATCTTATTTTAAATGCATCTGGACCTTTACTATACCTGAAACTTTCTAAAATCAACAATCTAGTCACCCTTCTGTTCTTTATTCAAAAGGAAAAAAAATATGTTTTTTTAAATGTTTTTAACTCCTTAAACTTGCATTTTAAACCTATTTCACTAAAGATGAAAGGAAACTCATCCACTGCTATAAAATTTGTTGATTCAAACTTTTTTATTAATTCAAAAGCAGTTAAAAAGCAATTTCCAAAAGTGATTAAGAAATGAGACTTGGTGAACCTTATGTCCATATAGGCTACTGTACATGGTGGCTGTGTTTTTCATTGAAGTCTCTGAACTCTCCCTTGCTCAAAACACAAATCAACCATAAAAAAAACCTCAGTTCCTGTAGCCTGCTCACAAGCAGCAGCTGTCCAGAATATAAGTGGGTAATTTCATGATTTCCCTTTCTTCCAGAGTCTGCTGTGGTTCCCAGTCTTGAGTCTACTTCTTTCCATGGGTATTACCTATTGTGTGCTTGCTTATTTAGTTCTAATTTCTTCCTTTCCAATCGTTCTGGTGTGCAAAGGGGAGGGGGGAAAAACAGATCAGGCATAGATAGGATAACACATACTGATCTTATGGTGATCGTGTGACTGAAGGACACTGTAAAAGTGATAAATGTGGGGTTTTCAGTCATAGAATTATTTTTTTTAACATTATTGTATCATTGAATGGTAGGTAAGCCAAGACTATCTGCACTTTTTCTTCAGTTCACATAATTTACCATTTACTTCTCAGAAATTGCAACTGTAATAGAACAAATAAAAATAAGTTTGGAAATTAATTGGAAGGTGAGAAACAAAGGACAAATTTGGTGTAGAAAGGCAGCAAAGAAGGACAATTTCTTACTCACCCTGCTTCTTTAGGAGAAAACAGCAGTTGGAATCACACTGAGAGACATGTATTCACACTTTGGTGTATAATTAATTATTAGTAGAGATGAGAGTAATTTGGACCATATCTTCAACCTTCAGAAGAACCTTTTGTACTAATGTTACGTCCCAGATGTACTTCTAAGTCCAATGCTGTAATGTCTTATATATTGTATATACAATAAATTTGCAGCATTGCAAATACTACAATGTCACTTGTGATTATATCTTGCAATAGCTCTTGTTATGCTCTGACCTATAGAATTATTTGCTGACAAAACAAGTATAAAGGATTACTTTTTAAATAAAAAGGCAATCCATTTTTAGAATCAAAATAAATGAAACTCTGCATTTTTCACTAAAACCTGCCAAGATTTTCAGCCTTTAGAATCGCTGTACCAGATTTCTAAATACTCTCCCATCCCTTCATAGGATTAATCATTGTTTTATTCATCCTATTCCAAGCACCCTTACCTATAAGGTATGCTTTTCCTTATGAATGCCAAATGCAACTGTTCTCCCCAAAAGGCAGATGAAGGGAATAGTAAGAGTAACTGCAGAATCCCAAGCAATCTTCCAGTGCAGAGATACCCAACCAATGGGCAAAGGCCCACTACTGGGCTGTGGCCTCTTGGTTACCATGCCACGTGAGTGGCTGCCAGTGCATGTGCAAATGTGTGTGCGCTCACTCCCTGCCCTTGCATTGGCACTAGCTGAGCTGTGAGCCTCACGCTAGTGCTAGCCAAGCCACAAGCTGTGAACCTCTCACTGGCAATAGCTAAGCCATGAACCAGCACTAGCCTAGGTACGAGCTGTGCACTAGTGCTAGCCAAGCCGTGAACCTCTCACCAGTGCTAGCTGAGCTGTGAGCTGCGAGCTGTAAGCCGCGAGCCTCTAGCCAGCACTAGGGGAGCCACAAACCAATACTAGCCAAGCCACGAACTACGTGCCAGTGCTAACTGAGCCATGAGCCTCTCATCAGCACTAGTGGAGTCATGATCTGCACGCCAGCACTAGCCAGGCCACAAGCCATGTGCCAGTGCTAGCCAAGCTGGGCGCCGGCACTAGCAGCCTTATTTGCAGAGCTCACATGCTCACGGCCCCATTTGCACGCATGCACACGCAGTCACATTTGCATGTGTGTGCATGCATGCATAAAGCTGCCTGTCCCTTCCTTTCCCACTGGTCTGCCAACTCAGAAAGGTTGGCGACCCCTGTTCCAGTGGATAGTTACTACATCCCTTGTTGTCATTATGGTTCATTCATCTAAATAAGCGTACAAATAATTGACAATGGCTGTTCCATTTGTGAAAAAGTACATAAGAAAAGGTAGAGGAAGCTACTTGGAAAAGCAAGGTGGGAGAGAATCTGATTCATTTATAACAGCTTGCTCTTTCAATATTTCCAATACAATTACATCATATGGTTGTAATTCTCTATAGCTAGAAGGTCATATTGTTAATAGAAAACAGCAAAGGTCTCAAGCCATCTTTGATGACTCCTCCCTCCCTCCCTCCCTCCCTTCCTGTTGTTAGGTAGCCATTTTTGATAGCATTTTTCTCTTTTTGGAGAGCCTTCTGGCAAAGGTCCTTTTTGAAGAAATGAGTGTTCAGATGATTTGTTTGTTATAAGAATGTTAGAAAAAGGGAGGGCTTACTGCTTTCTGAATTTAGTTACAATATCTGAGTTTCTTTTTCACTATTTGCATTTTCTGCCTTCTCCCTACTATCTTAATATGTTCTTGTTTATTCAAGCATTTTTCTTACTTTCCATGTTGTTGGAATAGCATATTCTTTTGTACAGGTGTTTATTTTGCTAATAATAATATGATGGAAGACAAAGGAATATTGTATCAGGACGGTACGCAGTCTCCTATACTTGAGCATTGGTAATACAGATTAGCGCTGCAAACATTTTATTTCATTTTCCTGTGTAAATCCTACAGAATTTGAGATCATAATCATCACCTAAATGTGAATCCTTTATCTGGAATTGAATGAAAGTGAACATAATTCCATCCTTACATCTGCAAATCTGATAGCAATCTACCAGTGAAAAACAAATAAATAATGAAAAGTACATGAAGTAATTATATACAAAAAAACATATTGCTCCTTGGGGATATCCTGAAGCTTTCCAGGTTTTATTTGCAAACTTGATGTTTATCTAGAAATATGTTAAAGAAAATAGTTTACAGGAGAACACTAGATCGTAATTGAATTTGATAGTTGTGTTGGTGTGGGTGTGTGTGTGTGTGTGTGTGTGTGTGAGAGAGAGAGAGAGAGAGAGAGAGAGAGAGAGAGAGAGAGAGAGAGAGAGAGAGAGAGAGAGAGAGAGAGAGAGAGAGAGAGGAGAGAAATTTTGCTAAACGTGGTTAGGTAATCTGGACTAACAGCTACGTTTTTCTCTTCCCAAAAACTTCAAGTATTTTGTGTTTCCCCCCCCCCCGCCACACACACACCCCTATGTGCTTTGGAACAGCATTACTTGATCTTGGGCAAGCTGGGAATATGAATAATACTCTTAGCTTGCCCAACTGAGAAAGCTACATAGTTTAACTACATCTGATTATTTGGGAAGTATTCATGGACAAATTAAAGCTGCTTTACTCTGACAAATTCATATGGCTCCTTTTCTTTATACTCCTGTTTTTAAGCTTGCTGTATGCAGCCAGATTCCTGGTAAATAGATGGGGAAGAAATGGAGGTAGTGACAGATTTTATTTTCCTGGGCTCCAAGATTACCACGGATAGGGACTGCAGCCAAGAAATTAAAAGACGCTTGCTCCTGGGAAGGAAAGCTATAGCAAATCTAGACAGCATATTAAAAAGCAGAGACATCACCCTGCCAACAAAAGTGCATATAGTCAAGGCTATGGTTTTCCCAATTGCAATGTATGGCTGTGAAAGTTGGACCATAAGAAAGGCTGAGCGCCAAGGAATTGAGGCCTTTGAACTATGGTGCTGGAAAAGACTCCTGCGTGTCCCTTGGACTGCAAGGCAATCAAACTGGTCGTCCTAGAGGAGATCAACCCTGACTGCTCTTTAGGCCAGATCCTGAAGTTAAAACTCAAATACTTTGGCCACTAATTAATACTAATGAGAAGGAAGGACTCACTGCAGAAAAGCCTAATGCGGTGAAAGAGAAGAAAGGGACAACAGAGAATGAGGTGGCTGGATGGAGTCACTGACACAGTAGGCATGAGCTTAAATGGACTTCAGAAGATGGTAGAGGACAGGAAGTCCTGGAGGAATGTTGTCCATGGGGTTGTGATGGGTCGGACACAACTTCACAACTAACAACAACAATATAGCCAGATTGTGCAATTAAAAGAGTATCTAACCTGATATACATTGGAGGGAAAACATGCCGTCACCATGCCCAAGATGTATTATTAATATAATTATTAATATAATTACATATTTTTAGACTTTTCCAGCTCCAAAGACAGCCCTGAGAAGGAAAACTGCAACACTTTAAAACTTCTTCTGGATTATATTTTGCAGAAAACTTAGAGATGATAATTAAATAATGACTGCAGTTACAGTATAAGCAAATAAAATAAAAGATATTTTTCATCCACAATTTGTAAAGAGCTAATTGTATTAATAGGTGAACACATCTTGAAGCAAATTATTGAAGGTACCTGACATCCAAAATGTGGCCATGCTAATACTACTGTGGCTAGTACCGTGGTGGTGAAGGGGGAGGGCCTTCTCTGTGGGTGCCCCGGCACTATGGAACCAACTGCCGGTTGAGCTCTGGATGGCATCGGACCTCCGATCCTTCCGTCGCGGGTTGAAGACCCACTTGTTTGAGTTAGCTGGTCTGGCCTGAAGGGGAATATGGGTTTTTAATTGGTTTTATTATTTTACTATTGCTGTATTTTAATTGGGCATGGTTTAATTCTCTTTTAATTTTTGTACAGTTATTTATATATGCCCTGTGAACCGCCCTGAGTCCCTAGGGAGAAGGGCGGTATAGAAATCCAATAAATGAAATGAAATGAACCTATGGCATGCGTGCCACAGGTGACATGCAGAGCCCTCTCTGATGGCACGAGCACCATTGCCCCAGTCCTAGGCGTTCAGCTGGGTTTTATAAAACCTTTTCGCTTTAGGCCTCCGCCACTGTGTGCAAAAAATATAAATGGTGATGTCCATTTTGCTCTATGAGTTCATGGGGACCTAACCCTAACCCTAAGTGTAATTTTCCTCCAACGGTATTTTTCCATGGATTTTACCAAGAAACATAGGGCAGCCTAGAAAAGTAAGTGCCCTCCTAACCATAGCCAAGCACTCTGAATTTGGTGGCAATGTCCATTTTCCTCTATGACTTCATGGTGACCTAACCCTAACCCTAAGTGGAATTTTCCTCCAATGGGATTTTCCCATGGATTTTACCAGGAAACATAGATAGGGCAGCCTAGAAAGGTCAGTGCCCTCCTAACCATATCCAAGCATTCCACGTTTGTTGGCAATATCCATTTTCCTCTATGACTTCATGGTGACTTAACCCTAACCCTAAGTGGAATTTTCCTCCAATGGGATTTTCCCATGAGTTTTACCAGGAAACATAGGTAGGGCAGCCTAGAAAAGTAAGTGTCCTACTAACCATTCCAAAGCACTCCAGGTTTGTTGGCAATGTCCATTTTGCTCTATGAATTCATGGTGACCTAACCCTAACCCTAAGTCCATAGTGGTGAACCTATGGGATGCGTGCCACAGGTGGCATGCAGGGCCCTCTCTGTGGGCACGTGCGCCATCGGCCCAGTCCTAGGCCTACAGCTGTCTTTTATAAAACCTTTTCATTTTAGACCTCCGCCATGTGCAAAAAAAAAGGTTCAATCAATCAATCAATTTCAACTTCTCGCGGGGGAAAAAAAGATCTCGCAAAGTTGGAATTAGTTGATTGAATTTTTTTAGTTCCACCCAGTCTGCCGTTACCACCATAGCCACACTGACCCAATGGGCCACGCACACCCAATAGGCTATGCCCACTTGGCACCTGATGATACATAAGTGGGTTTTGGGTCACGTTTGGGCACTTGGTCTCTAAAAGGTTCACCATCATTGGGCTAGTACAATGTTCAGCTATAAAGCTTTTCATTATATTTATGTCAATGACTTTAGAGGACAGATATATAATAATATTGCAAACACGAGTGCCATGTCCTATGGATTCTAAACTTTCATAAGAGAACAGAAGTATTTTGACAGACCTGAACACTGGGCACTATCTAACAAAATTAAATTCAATGGTGAAAAAAGTAAGGTTCTACATTTAGGCAAGAAAAACCAAATGCAAAGGTTTAGTATAGGTGGTACCTTGCTCAATAGTAGCAACTGTGAGAGGGATCTTGGAATCCTAGTTGACAATCACTTAAATATGAGCCAGCAATGTGCTGTAGCTGCCAAAAAAGCCAACACAGTGCTAGCCTGCATTATCAGAGGGATAGAATCAAGATCACATTAAGTGTTAATACCAATTTATAATGTCTTGGTAAGGCCACACTTGGAATACTGCATCCAGTTTTGGTCACCACAATATAAAAAAAAGATGTTGTGACTCTAGAAAGAGTACAGAGAAGAGCAACAAAGATGATTAGGAGACTGGAGGCTAATATATATAAGGAACAGATGCTGGTATTGGCTATGTCTAGTTTAATGAAAAGAAGGACTAGGGGAGACATGATAGCAGTGTTCCAATATCTCAGGGGTTGCCACAAAGAAGAGAGAGTCAAACAATTCTCCAAAGCAGCTGAAGTCAAGACAAGAAGTAACGGATGGAAACTAATCAAAGAGAGAAGCAACCTAGAACTAAGGAGAAATGTCCTGACAGTTAGAACAATTAATTAGTGGAACAACCTGCCTCTAGAAGCTGTGAATGGTCCAACACTGGAAGTTTTTAAGAAGACACTGGACATCTATTTGTCTGAAATGTTATAGGGTTTCCTGCCTGACCCAGGTTTGGATTAGATGACCTCCAAGGTCCCTTCCAACATAACAACAACAACAATAACAATAATAACAACAAAATTATTTCTCAGCTTTTCTACCATGCTATGGACATTTTCTCTATTTAGCTGTCAAAAAAAGCAGCCAATACAAGTTGTGCAGTTGTGTATCACTTTGATTTCATACCAAAACCTGATGCAATACTAAAGATGCTTCATAATATCTTTAGTGTATTTTGCAATTCTTACTGAAAAGGTGTCCAAGGCATAAGGCTGCACATATCCCAAAAGCTGAGTGACACTGATTAGTCATGCTGAGCTGATGCAATCAACACCATTATACATGGATATGCAAAGATAAGGGAAGCATGAGCTGAAATCTCAAGTGACTTGGAGCAGAAAGATTTGGTTTCAAATAAAGCTAACAGTCTTTATCAGTAGATGGGTAAATTGGAAATTTCACTGTATGCTTCATTCTGGGGAGGGGGAGGAAGACTTGCAAAGATTTGATACAACAAACAATTCACAGCAGGATTCTAAAATATTGTCAGTACTGCAGCAATAACACTGAAGTCTCTGAAAACTATCGTTGAGTCAACAAGAAATACATTTGATACATATGGCCTAAAAATGTAAATCTCAGTCTATCAGATTATGCAAAAATAGGTTGACCCCCTCTTTTTTGTGGCAGCCCCTTAGATTCAAGTTTTCTGTTGCTCTTATTGATTCTTTTTGTTTACATGGAAATGATGTTACTTATTTGTCATCATATCACTTCTTTTAATGTTGTTTACATGCAAGGAATAACGAATCCATATTATACTTTGCAGAAGCTTATTATTATTAAATAGTTGTGACTGAAGTTTTATCAAGAAAAAAGTAAAAGGAGGATAGAACCAATTCTATCAAATCTTTAGTCTAGGAGGGCACTCCTGGGTCTTACCTACAATAACAATTCATAGACCTCTACCCATCAGCTATCAAAAAGGATTTACTAATGGAAAACTTTTATCAAAGTGCCTGCTGTTCACTCTGACAGATTCACCACACATGGCTGCACATGATTAGGCTTGCATTCACTCCCTTATTATTTTTTTAAGTACTCTAATAATATGCCAATGGCATCTCACTGAAGTAATGTTTTAATTGCAATTTAATTCTTTGAAGAATGGGAAAACATGCCTGGAAAATGTTTCCTCTCTTTTCTAGAGGGAGAAAACTGACAAGTGTGAAGATTTATGTATCTATAACAAGAACCAGTTAATGAAACACAGTGGCGTAAGGTTACTCAAAATGAAATCTTAGGGCCTCTAGATGAGTTTCCACAGACAGAAGAATCTTTGCATTTTTCTGTCTGAGGCTGAAGTTAAGAGATGGCTTCAAAGGAAGAAATATGACATCAGTTCCTCCTGGCCTCCTCCTCCTCCTCCTCCTCCTCCTCCTCAGCTTTTGGTATAATGCAGACATGTCAAACTCACAATGTCATGTGATGACACGTGACATATCAGAGCTTTTCCCCCATTGCCGGCCATGGGGTGGGCGTGGTTTCCTGGTGACACCTCCGGTTCTTGGGCCGGCAGTTTGATACCCCTGCTGTAATGGATATTTAGCTCTCTGTTGTTTCCTAGCTTAAATTATTGGGTTGGGTTGGCTAAGTATTGCCGAGACTGATCAAAGCTGACTTTGCATAATTTATTTCTAACCCTGCTATTCCTGCATCACCTTTAGGTCAGAGATGGCTATTTCTGGATTACAAAGTGCCATCAGAAAATCAGCTGTGAAGGAGGTTAATGGTATGTGATTTCCCTGGTATTGCCATTTGCTTCACCTTTGCATTTGTCCTTCTGGTAACAGTCATGCCCTCAGTGACTACCACAAAAAAGGGGAGAAAACAGAGGGCAACACTGCATAATCCTCTGCCTCAAATGCTGGCTTTGGATCCAAGACATTTGTTCAAAAATATCACTTTTGGCTCAAAACATGCACTATGACAGGGATAAAAAAATGTATTCCTCAAAGTCCATGTACAGAAATCTAATATCCCTTAGGTGGATCCCAGAATCCACAGTGTGGATGAGATGTTCCTTCTTTTCTTCTTTCTGTCCATCCATCACGAGGGTTGAAATAGTAAGGACATACCTACCCCATTGTATAGGCTTAAGATGCTAATTTCATTTCAAATGAGAAAGATTAGAATATGCTGCACAAAGCTTAGTATGATCTTGAACTAATGGACATTTCACATTTATAGAATATAACATTGGAAGATGATGAAGGCTGCAACGTATTTATTTATTTATAAATGTCCACCTGAATGAGACATTGCCTGAATTTGCTGCATCAATAGC
The DNA here is from genome assembly GCF_964194415.1 of Vipera berus. Classification (NCBI taxonomy): domain Eukaryota; kingdom Metazoa; phylum Chordata; class Lepidosauria; order Squamata; family Viperidae; genus Vipera; species Vipera berus. Next base: position 185,752,220 of record NC_138203.1, on the reverse strand, counting down.
CCCTCGTCTCTCACTTGACAAGGAGACTGTGACAGATAATCAGTTCTGTTTTAGGCTTGGCTTCTAGGCTTGGCTAGCTGCCCAAAATACCATGCCAGAGAGATGGGGTTAAGTTTGCAAAGCAGTTTTATTTAAATCTGCAGAAAGAAAAAAAAACTGCTGGAAAAAGACATGACAAGTGAAAACCAAGAAACCCAGTGATATAGGGAATTTCACAGGTTATTTGGGAGCTGCTTCTCAAGTAACTGGAAAAAAAATCATAAAATAATAATATCCCTGGTCATTTTTTATAAAAGAATAGAGGAAAACGTGGGAAGGAAAAATAGTAATGAGAAGAAAAATAAAACCATGTTTTTGCTAAGTTTTGAACCAACAACCTTTTATTTACAAAGTAAGAATTATAGCCATTGTGTTATTACAGTGATTGTGATAAAATATACCTTTAAAAAGCATTTAATGATCATGTTAAGCATTGATGGATCTGAAGGGGCATTCTTTCCTCTACAAAGCAGTCAATAAAATAGCTGATATTAGCCTGTTTAAAAAAAAAAACAACCAAGACCCTTAAAGTGAAATAACATACAAAGTCTGCAAAAGTGTACCCTAATGTTGTTTTGATGTGAGTACAGATTAAGAAAAAAAATATTATTATTTTTCTCCTATATCAAAATTTTTGCCTGCATATTCTTGGACAGGGCAAATGGGTGTGTGGATAAGCCGTATGTCTGTTTGTTGCCATGTAGTGTCTGGACTTTATCAGTCACATCTGCCAGCCTTAGTTCTTGGGATTCCTAGGACACACCTGGATGAGCAAAGTTTGATGGGACAAGGTAACTTTGGTTTCTGAAACATAAAAGCCAACAGTAGATTCCTTGAAATGTGGCTGGAAACAATTAATTCAATTATCTCAGTTCTACACCTTCTTTACTTTGCCTAAACAATGACCTGATGTTGTTGTTTCATAAATCGGTTATACTTTTCTAATAAGTTCTATAACTTTTAACTCCCCATTTATTTAATTCCAGTTAAAATAGTATATATCTATGTATATCTATAACCAATTAAACTTCAGCTGTTACAATGGATTCACAGCCAAGCAAAGAGGATGGCCTTTTCCTCTCCCCCTCGCTTTTTTATCCCTTTTAAGACAAAGCCTTGAGACTTTGTACACCTAAGAATACTAGCCTCACTTCTTCAATATGGTATATCATGCTCCTCCTTCACATTATTCCTGCTTATTTGGTTTAGGTTATGAGTCCATTTATGTAAACTATACTGCAGCTAGGACACTTTTGACCATCCTAATATGTACAGAAATACCCTTAGGTCCAGACTGTTGTTTCCTAAGTGAAGAAAATTACAATTCCTTGTTCTATTACAATTCATTTTACTTTAAATGTTATATGCAAGTATCTCTCATATATTGTAATAAGTGCATAATATGTTGAAATCATAATAGCATTGCCATAAGCAAATTTCCATTTTTCAAAATTTATAGTTAACTTAATATGTATAATTTATGGAACTGTGAACCCAGCTAGCTTTAGATAAAAGCTTGGGGTAAAAAAAAAGTAAATATTCATGCTGAGGGTCGGGTGTCCCAAAATGCTGATGCAAGTTCATGTTGGTTACAGTCTTAAGTTGCCAGAATTAGAAAATGACCTTCATCGTCAACTTGGTAAAAGGTGTAAGACGTGTTGTGCAAAGGGAAATGGGCAGAAAACTAATATCCTGTAATAGATATAACTTTAGAAGTTATCGGCACTGGATTTTAACTGAGATATCTATGACACAACTCATACACACTATGTAGTGTATGCCTTTAAAGCATACACGGAAATGTCAGCACAGCAGGGGGCTGGACAGCTCCAGGCTATAACCGCTTTGGCGGGAAAGCCTGAATAGAGCGAGTCGTTGACAGCCCCAGGGCATGGTCAGCTCTGGCGGGAAGCCAGGGTTTAAATCCATTGGCCACCTGCACTGGCGGGAAGCCCAGGTTTAAATCTATTGGTCACCATTCACCTGGGCAGGTATAAGAGATGCCAGGTAACCCCTTTGATCCAGCTTCATTTCTGACTCAATAAAGTCAATAAAGGGGGAGGGGGGATTGTTAAAGATAAAATGTATGTTAAAACTTTTCAATAAAAAATAAATAAATAAAGTAATACTACCCAGCTCAAGTGTCCGTCTCTCCGTACAACCACGCGACTTTGCACACTAAGTGATGTCTTACTTTTGATTAAAAATAAACAACCACAGTTAGCTAAGATCATGGATGGCAATAAACAATAAACCATTGTCTAATGGCTTCTTATATGAAATCTTATGGGGAAATGTTGCCTCCCTCACAAAAAAAGCCAAGTCCCTTCTGCCTGCCTCCCCCCAAAATTAAACAATTCAAAGAGGACCATGGAATGATCACACTTGTCAAGTGAAAATGGAAATAGAAAACTAGGACATGGAGGACAGATTAGCTAGTTTAAACCTGAACACATAATTCACAACCTGCAGTTGCACTGACTGTATCTTTTCATAATGAAATAGTATCCCCTTCCCTCCCCATGGAATATATATCCTACCTGTTTAGGCATTTGCCCTTTATACATCTGCAATTCTTTTCTTAGAGTATTGGGTTCCAGGTGGGGAGGGAGTGGGGAGCTGGAAAGATTTTTCATTTTGGCTGTGATTGCCTTAATGTCAGAATAATTTAGTAACTTCTCCTAGCAATCTTTTGACAAGATAACTCTGCAAATGACTCTGAAACAATAGTTTGATAGGTGTAGGCTATTTTTTTTCTTTACAAACATCCTTCCACCTAATTTGTACATATTGACATGACAAATGGGTCTTCTATCTCATTTGTACATAGTGATGTGTGTGGCCTTTCAGAAGCCTTTCACAAACAGGGAGGGGGGGAGCCCTGTCATTCTTACTCAAAGCAAGCTAAAGAAAACACCTAGCAATACAATTCCATCTTTTTATAAGGTGCAAAACCCTATCATCCTTATTTTTATTAAATATTTTTTGTTTCTTTGTTTTGGTGCAGAAGGATTTGAATTATCAAGAGAAAATCAAGGGATACTCAAGATAAGCAGAGACTAAGGGGGGGGGGAATTAACAGAAATCTAAGGCTGACCACTTTAGAGACATCTAACTAGACAGGAGAGGATTGGGATAAGATTATAACGATTGCTCAAGCAGGCATCAGAGTCCTTAAAAATCAATTAGCTTCAAGTAGTACCCAATCCCCACTCCCAGGGATGAGTAGGAGAAGAAAGTACAAATGATTCAGACAGATTTTCCAATCTAAATTTGGATTCCTTTTAAAATCTCCTCCTAGTTCAAACTTGTTGCTTCTCTATATCCTCTAGCTTTTCACAAAAAGATATAGGGATTTGCTTGGTAATTTTGTCTCCCCAATATCATAGATAACATTACCCAAGCTCTTCTCTTTTTCTTGGGCATGTGCACATATAACATGCAAGCTTTCTAAAAGCTAAATGCTATTTCATCACTCTTTTATGCTAGCTTTCTGTTGGGTCTAAATTTTTGGCACTTTCTAGATAGATGGATATGGCTTCAGAGATATTCTTTGGTTTTGAGAACGCTAAAATCTTAGGCAATAATGGATGGTGGGTGGTGGATGGCCTGGCTACATCCTTTTGGAAACTAGGATAGCTAGGATAGGATAGGAGAACATGAAACACCAACATCCCTTTTGTTTAATTTAGGTCCTTAATTTCTACTGTGTTTTCTCTTTATCTTCTCCCTCTTTAATTTTTCTCTCTATCTGGCCAGACTTGCCTGCAACTAGTTTCCTTCTTTCTGAGAGAGAAAGAGAAAGGGAAAGAGAAAGAGGAAGAAGAGGGTTTTTTTTTTTAATTATATGCTAGGCTGATTAAGAAGGAGGGGAAAAAATCTGGAATGAAAATTCATTTGAGAAATATGAAATGACTTGTTTTCCTAATGATTTTAACTTTGTATTATTTAAGGTAGGGAGGAATTCTTGCTATTTTAGACAGAGGCTTGCTGTAAAATCTGGGCAATGTTTATTTCCAGTTTGATTGGTGGCAGCTGGGGGAGGCAGAGCGACACCTACATTGCACGAAAAAAGGATCATTTTACTTACATATATATGAATTATTCTTCTCCCCTTACTCTCAATTCAGAATTCTCATTTTTTTTTCTTTCCTTAAACACATGCAATACTATATTTTACAGATTGTGTATGCACAAACACATGAGTGTATCGTGTGTGTGTGTTTTTAGGGATGTGTGTGTGTGTGTGTACATACCACTGTCACTCACTCACTCACACACACACACACACACACAGACGTTGGATGCAGAGAGAGAGAGAAAGAGTGAAATTGAGATCAGAAGCAATATATATCAGCCCTGATCCTTTGAAGAGGAAACATCTCTCATTCCCCATTTCCTGAGAGATGTCACAGCTGTGACAGGGAGGGGTTTGTAATGGCACAGTTCGGTGCCTTCATAATTTATTCTCTCTGATTTTATGCTCTTTTAGTCTCCTGCTCAACCATCCACTAACAAGCAGTGATATTAGCCAATAAATCAAAGATGTCTGCTTGTCACCACCAGATGCCTGGCCACATCACAGCCGATTATGAGACGCAAAGAAGGACAATTTCATGTAGAGAACTCAGCAGAGGTGTTCCACTGATATTCTGTTTGATAGGGAACCAGCATGAACTGAATATACTAAAATTCAATAACTTTTATGCCTTGTGGCGGTAGAGAACTAAGCTGAAATAAAATAGGGAAGTAAATTAGGACCCTTATCTTTATGACTGTTTCTTTTATGATTTGGCAGGTATCCATTTGTGCTTTCATGTGGAATAACACACAAATAAATCTTTCTATATGTATAACTTAAACTTTGCTGGCTTAAAGAGAAACACCTCATTTGACTTTTTGAAAAGGCAGGAAAGTTATCGTACATCAATTGGTACATAAGAGCTTCCTTTATGCATGTGTCACTATCATCAAAGATTATCCATTTGCCTTATCAATCAAATAGCTAAGGTAGATTTTGATGTTTTGGTCATTCATTTTTAATGATGATAACTATTATTTATGAGAGTGCCAACAAGTCCTCTGTGTTACAGAACAAAGACAAGAGACCTAAATTATAATCCACAGACATGTGTGTTTTTTTCCCTTTAAATTCTATGTTTGTTTGTTTTTAAATGATCTGTAGCCCACTTCAAAGGCCAATCTGGACATTCACAAAACTGTAATGTGAAATCCATATTGATTTATATCAATGTACAAATGTTTGAAATAAAAGCAGTTCAAGCATATAGAGCAGGGGTGTCAAACTGCTGGCCCGTGGGCCGGATGCATCACGTGAAAGCCGTGCCCACCCCATTGCTGGCAATGGCAAAACTGTCCTGATATGTTTGACATGTCTGATACAGAGCTTCAGAAGCAAACTCTCAAATATTCAGAAGCAAATTCTCAAAGCTTAGAAGGTTTGAAGCTATATTGTGAAATTTGATTTTTTCCCCTCTTTCTTACTACTAAAATGAATAATGACAATATTATCACCTTAAAAACAGCAATTTAGGATTATTCTATGCCCTTGTGCCTCCAAGAGATTTCTGATAATTGAGAAATTTTAGAGTTAAATGTGGGTGTTATAGGAGTTATCTAGAAAGCTTCCATGAGAGTTTGTATACTCAAAAGATTTTAAGTTCTTCCAGCATTCAGTAATAATATGTGGACAGAGGACAATTATAACATGATATGTATTGACTGAATCTTCCAAACTGCAAGGCCAAATTTGCTGATATGGCTTCTTGTCTTTTTTCTTTTTTTTTCAAATCTTTAAAACTTAGCCCACACATCATTTGAGGAAAGGAGGAGGAGGAGGAGGAAGAAGAAGAAGAGGGGGAAGTTCAAACCTAGATCTATCTTATGAATACTTATCTCAAAAACAACCCTCCCATGCTCCTCAGAGGGTATTTTTTTTAAAAAAAATCTAACCAAAATAAAAAAAAACCTCATTTACCATCCAGGGAAAGAAGACGGAATTAGAAAGTGTTTTCTCTTCCTGAATTGGCATCAGAATACTCCAGCTGAGCAAGAAGTTAGTTCAACTTCAAAGGAATAAAGTTAAATTAATTTAACTTTGTTTGAGTTCACCATGTCGTTACTTTATTATAGAGTACAAAGAGTCATTGTACTCCATTCTCATTGCTGCAAAATCTTTCTTTTTTTTAAAAAAAAAGTGATATTATGCATTCAAAACACATGTAATTTTCTCAAGGGTAGTGATTTCTAAATTATTGTGTGGACTAGTTCCCACTGTGGAGTACTGAGAATTGTTTGCAGTTTAAATCTGAATTGATCAGATATAATTATACTTCTTATGTTTCTCTTTCCAAGCAAAGGCCAATTAACTATTGTGGATCCACCTTCCTTAACCAAGCATACAGTTTTACACTTAAGCAGTTTTCACTTAGGTGGTAAATGACTGATTCTTTGAAATATTGTTCTCATCATTATTTTTCACTTCATTGCTGACCACAAAGTGGAGTTTTGATCATTGTGTCAGACTGTCTTCATATATTTAAAGCACACAAACCTTACTGAACATTAATTTGCCAAAAAACAAAAATTGGGGATAGTTTTTAACCCCTGATGTTAAGTATTTTTCCTCTGTTTAGTTTGTTTCTAATATTTGATCCACTCTGAGAGAAAGAAGCTACTTTGAGGACATGTTGTGGACATTATTTCTCTTTTTTGCTTACACTCTTTTTAGTTTATACTTGAAACTTGAAATATTGTGCAATGGTTTTGGCATCAAAAGTTCCTGAATTATTCTTAATACTGAAGATCTACAAAGATGTATTGTGAAGGACTTATTCAACACAGTTAAGATTTTCAACTAGCTTCATGCTTTACCTCTGATAAAATGCAGTAAAACAGGCAACTATTTTTCAGCAATCATCTAATTTACCTTAAATAATTATTTAGTTGTCTTTGTACATAATGTCCAGTCTGTGGCATTTTCAAACACATTTATCTTCTTCAAAAAAGATAAGTCATCCTGCGGTGTTCTTTTTTCTATTACATGTATATACTGTGATCAGTTTGGTACAATTCTCCTTTGCTTTGTTTGTTCATTTGTCTTGCTGTTCTTTTTCATCCTCTGAGGTAAGGGTATACTTGAGAAGCTTCTTTTTAAAAGAGAACAGTCCTATAGTGTGGTTCCAGTTGTGTCTTTTATTTTGATCAAAAAGACCCTTGAGTTAAGGGAAGACAGATACAAAAGAGACTGGCACATTTTAGCACTCAAATCTTGCCATGACTATAGATCTTTTTTCTCTCTCTCTTTATTTCATTAATGAAATTTCCAGAACTAATTCCAAAGAGTTTGCACATATTAAAATGTAGCTGGCATGCATAATCAATAATAACAATAAAGCAATACATTACAAGAAAGATGACTGGATTGAGGCTGCTTTTCCACAGATATAATTAACGATAGGTGGCACAATTTTTAAAGATTAATATTCACATAGTTTACTCTGCACTATTTCTTTCTTTCTTTATTTTTACTTTTTATAGATATATTTGTGTGTGTATGTCTGCACACATTTATATTTCTGATTACATTAAAAAAAGAGAATAGAATGATTTTATGTCTGTGCATTAAATATATGTTAATGCTCTATGTGAGTTGACTTATCAAATAATGATTTGTTTTGAAATCCGTACAGGTAGTTACTGTGCTAAAAAATTAAATAGCTGATTGTCTTCATTTTCCCATGTTACAAATTATTCAGAATTATTGAGACTTCTGCTACTTATTTCAACTTCTCCATATTTTCATTCTCAGAACATTCAAGGTAACTGATAAAAACATAAGAAAGAGTAAGAAACAGTTGAAAGTCTAAAATTATTATCAATCAGTTTGGAAGATGTGGCTGAAGAGGATATTTTTAACCTCTAATAACAAGAAAGCAATAGCTAACTGTAGACCTTGAAAAAAGTACTGTACATAGTTTGGAAGGGCTGCTGCATGCCTCAGAAATGAGACTCTGAAATGTGAAGCACTCTTAATAGAGCTGTTCAGTTTTACCTCAGAATTTAAACAGGTTTATACTAACAGATTCCCTCCTGGATAGTTTTTAAAAAATTTTAAAAAAAATAATAATTAATCTTGAATTGTAAATCAATATTTCAGCATAAGCATACTGTAATCTTGATATTCTGTGCCAATGTAAAAGTTTAGCTGATGCTTAGTTATGTGCTAAGTGAGAACATTAATTCACATAGTCTAATACACTCCACTATGACTGTGACTCTTTTTCCAATATTATCTCCCTAATCCTTTTAATTGGGTTGACCCTGAGGCCTATTGCATGTGAGATATTGAGATGAATAAATTGTCCTTCCTGGAAGGTGGAGGTCAAAAGCCACAGTGACTTCCACAGAAAAATCTCCTATTAATTAAACGCATAAGACAGGAGTGATTGCTTCATCCATTTCTCTATTCCATTCTGCTTTATTGTGTGAGGAGAAAAAAAAAGGTCACATTAAATTAGGGAGTAGAAGATTAAGAACAAATGTTTTATGTGTTGTGGAATCTGATGGTAGAGAGCTCTTCAAGGGAGAAACCGAATCAAATTCTCAACAGTTTCACAGCAATGCACAATAATGTTATGCTTTTATAAGAGCTAAGTAATGGTAGCTATCAAAGTTGCTGTTGCTAAGTGTAACCCAATCTGCTAATAAGGTCAGTATGAATTAATTCCTAAAGTAACACTGTCAAATCTAACACATTCCCAAAACAAGAGAAACTAGATTATTGTGCCAGTGATGACAAAAGGCCTTAAAGAGTGAAAATGTTTTAGATGGACTATAAATAATTAGCAGATTGATAAACACTTGCAATGGGAATTACCTTAAGGGATGGGGTGATGAGATAAGGGAGAACCTATCCCTCAGCTGCACAGTTGGCAGAGCAAGAGGGTCAGATGGGACCTATATTCATAGGCTTGAAAGGTAATGGCAACAGAATTGTACATTTAGACTTGCAAGATTCTGTTAACATAGCTTTACAATAAGGGAAAATTAGCTTATCTGATTATGTTTCCTGCCTGGTCTACCTGATGAGGTTAAGAAAACTTGCTCAGTTCCAGATTCTGTTTCTTCTGATCCTATTTATGAATCTCTGCATTTTCTATAACATATATGATCTATACGGTCTGATTCAGTTGCAAAACTCTTGATAAAAAAGCCAAAGCATAATATATATATATATATATATATATATATATATATATATATATATATATATATATATATATATATATATATATATATATATATATATATATATATATATATATATATATATATATATATATATATATATATATATATATATATATATATATATATATATATATATATATATATATATATATATATATATATATATATATATATATATATATATATATATATATATATATATATATATATATATATATATATATATATATATATATATATATATATTGTGGTGGCCAAAACTGGATGCAGTATTCCAAGTATGGCCTTACCAAGGCATTGTAAAGTGGTATTAATACTTCACATGATCTAGATTCTATCCCTCTGTTAATGCAGCCTACCACTGTGTTGGGGTTTTTTTGCAGCTGCAGCACACTGCTGGCTCATATTTAAGTGATTGTCCACTAGGACTCCAAGATCCCTCTCACAGTAACTACTATTGAGCAAGGTACCACCGATAGTAAACCTGTGCATTTGGTTTTTCCTGCCTAAATGTAGAACCTTACTTTTTTCACCATTGAATTTCATTTTGTTAGATAGTGCCCAGTGTTCAAGTCTGTCCAGATCCTCCTGTATCTTAAGCCTATCTTCTGGAGTATTGTCTATTCCTGCCAGCTTTGTGTCATCTGCAAATTTGATGAGTTCCCCTTCTATCCGCTTGTCCAAATCATTGACAAAGATGTTGAAGAGCACTGGGCCTAGAACAGAGAGCCCTGGGGCACCCCACTACACACTTTCCTCCTTGTAGAAGCAGTTCCATTGAGGACCACACGCTGAGTACGGCCGGTCAGCCAGCTACGAATCCATCTGGTGGTGATGCTATCTAACCCACATTTTTCTATCTTATCAAGTAGTAGGTTGTGATCTACTTTATCAAATGCCTTACTGAAATCCAAGTAAATTATATCTACAACATTCCTCTGGTCCACTAATTTTGTCACCTGGTCAAAGAATGCAATAAAATTTGTCTGGCATCTGTTTTTGACAAACTCATGTTGGCTTTTGATTATGACTTTGTTTGCCTCCAGGTGTTCATTGATTCATTGCTTGATTATCTTTTCCAGAATCTTCCCAGGTATTGAGGTCAGGCTGATAGGTCTGTAGTTTCCTGGATCTTTTTTTTTCTTTTCATTTTTTGAAGATGGGAACTACATCAGCTCTCTTCCAGTCCTCTGGTAGTTCCCCAGTGCTCCAGGATCTTTGAAAAATATATTTCAGTGGTTCTGAGATCACATCTTCCAGTTCCTTGAGAACCTTGGGGTGTAATCCATCAGGTCCTGGTGATTTGAACTCATCTAGTCTGGACAGATGCTCACTTACCATTTTCTTCCCTATCTTAACTTGTGTTTCTATTCTGTTTTTTATGGCACTGTTTTTGATAGGTTGGACTGGTTTTCTTCCCCTTTGTGTAAAGACAGATGCAAAAAACCAGTTAAATAGTTTTGCTTTCTCCCTGTTGCTTATCACCTTCTTGCCACTTTCCCCCACTAATGGACCAATTATTTCCTTAACTGTTTTCTTGTTTTTTACATGTTGAAAGAAGCATTTTTGTTATTTTTGACTTTGGTTGCAAGCCTTAGTTCATTTTGAGCCTTAGCTTTCCTCACTTCATCTTTGCAGGCAAGGGCTATTTGCTGATATTCTGCCTTAGTTATGTGCCCCTCTTTCCACTTTTTATACTTGTCCTTTTTATCTTTCAATTTATCATAGAGTTCTTTATGCAGCCATGCTGGTTTCTTTGGAGAGTTGTTATTTTTCTTTTTTGTTGATATTGTGCTAGACTGGGCCTTTATTATCTCACTTTTCAAAATTTTCCAAGCTTCTTGAGTTGTTTTCCCCTTTAGGATTCTCATTCATGGAATTCTTCCCAAGGTCTCTCTAAGTTTATTGAAATTAGCTCTTTTAAAGTCCAAGACTCTAGTTTGACTGTGTTCTATTGCTTCTGCTTCCAGAATGTTGAATTCCAATATTGCATAATCACTTCCCCCCAAGGTTCCTGTGGCTTCGACACCTTCTATCATTTCATCTCTGTTTGTGAGAATTAAATCCAATATGTTTAATCCCCTAGTTCCCTTCTCTACTTTTTGGGAGAGAAAGTTGTCTGCTAGGTTTGACAGGAATCTGTTTGATCTTCCACTTGGTGCAGAGTTTGTCTCCCAGTTGATGTCACAATAATTAAAGTCCCCCATTACTATTGTGATGTGCTTTCTACATACAATATAATATATACAATATATTATATACAGTATAATGGCAATTTAACCTGTGGCTCAAGTTCAGAGATCACATTAACTTTACTTATGCTTTGATTGGGTGTCATGCCAGTCAATATATATATATATTGACTGGCATGACACCCATGCGTGTGTGTGTGTGTGTGTGTGTGTGTGTGTGTGTGAAGTGTTTGTTAAGTATTTAAAATACCTTGCTAGGCCCCAAACATGGGGCAAATCTTATTTCCTGTTTCAGCCTAACCCAAGGCCATCAACAGGCTGTAGTCACACAGTGACAGCTCATTTTTGTGTAAATTTTTTGGATTGCTAATAAAGAATTAAAGGGAGACTGATATAGCTATTTCAAACTTATTTTTTCTCATTTGTTCTGATGAGAACAAATAAGTTTGAAATAGCTATATCAGTCTCCCTTTAATTCTTTGTTAGCAATCCAAAAAATTTACATATATATATATATATATATATATATATATATATATATATATATATATATATATATATGTAATTTTTTTGGATTGCTAACAAAGAATTAAAGAATTATATATATAATCAAAGTAGAAATATATATATATTGGAAGGATGCCTCAATTCCTACCATGGATAAATGGTTACAAAAGCTGATGGAATTAGCAGAGATGGCCAAATTGACTGTGCTGATAAAAGAAAAGAACATAAGTACTTTTGTTTCTACTTGGAAAACACTTCTGGCCTTTGTGCTTGAGGTGGAAAAAATGATATTATGATTTTGGGTTTTACCAATTAGATTGATTTGCCAATACAGAAATGGCTAGTGCATACTACTATAGAAATGTAAACAGTTAAGATTTGATTTTAATGTTTGATTTTACTGCAACAGAGAGAGTAAGAAGTCAAAGCAATTTTTTCTTCCTCTTCCTTTCTTCTCAACTTTTTTTGTTTTCCCCTTTTTTACTGTTGTCCCTACAATTTGCTTCTGTATTTTCACATTTTATGTTATAAATGAATAAAATTAATAATAAAAAAGAGCATGACTTTATTTGTTCTGCATGACCTATGGACTGGATGACATTTCCAAGTACAAACTGAAGTTTAAGAAACACAATCTAGATCAGGCATGTCAAACTGACGGCCTGGGGGCCGGATGCATCACAGCGAACCTACGTCCACCCCATTGCCGGCAATGGGTAAAAAGTCCTGATACATTGTGTGACATCACATGACATTGCGAGTTTGACATGCCTGATCTAGATATTCATTTGTCCATCTGTCTAGTAAGAATCACAGTGGTTTAATATGAGTACTTAGACTTATATACTTTACAGCTCCCTCTAAGTGGTTTGCAGAATCAGCATATTGCCCCCAACAATCTGGGTCCTCAGTTTTCTGACCTGAGTCAACCTTGAGCCAGTGAGAATCAAACTGCTTGCAATCAGCAGAATTAGCCTGCAATACTGAATTCTAACCACTATGCCACCACAGCTCTATAGTGATTTCGGTATATCTTATACCTAAGTGAAATTCCTTCTTCCCCACCTTCCATCAGCTCTGAATTTAACAGATAAAGAGAAAGATTTAAGTATTATATTTACTTCTACAATATCCAAAATGTCAACAGTGTATTTCCTCCTATCTTTAATAGGCAGTAATGGGAATAAAGCATGGATCATTATCATGTTGCAGATATCCTTTGAAAAACATTGAATAATGTGTTACAAGGTTATGCGTATTATGGCCCAAGCATATGTTAATGCAGATTATAAGAGTCTGACACAATCTTGATATTTTGAGCAGCAGTCCTATTTTGCTTACCAATTTTGTTTGCAAAATTGAATGCATATTAATTTTAGGCTTGCATTCTGAAAAGTTCCCAGCAACCAACAATTTCAGATGTTCAACTGTTTCATTTGTTTGCTCACTTCTTCATTTCTGTGTGTTGACTTTACAGAAAACTCAAAAGTGATTTTCCAACTTCTGTAGAAATTATACTTGGTTCCTGTTCAGGTTTCTCGATTAGTTTTAGTTTTCCGCCAAGAGAAATTCTGATGTTGGGGAGTATAAATATATTACAGAAAATAAAGATTGGTTTTTAAGAGGCCATTGAAGGAAAAAAAGATGGAACACAGTGTTTTCATTAGAAAAGAACTAATCTATGAATAACAGGTCACATTACACACTTCAAGCAACTGCAATATTTAGTGGTGGATGAAGAAGAGATTATTATGGTGATTAAGTCATGCATTTACTGTTGCTGCACTAACTCTAAGTATCAACACAGAAAGCAACAAAATTTATCTGGCTTCCTTCCCTCACTGCCTCTTTCCTTCACCTGAATTATAGAAGCTCTCAGTCAGAAAGTGCAAAGTACCCTGAGATCCTTGGCTAACAGCTACAGTTTTTTTTAAAGCTGTTGATTGAAAGCAGTAAAAGGAAAACTTCCCTTAAGAGTTTGTAATACCAGCTCCCTCAAGCCTGTTCATTTATATAGTCAAACGCCTCTGTACTACTATTGTATGCAGGAAACTTAGGCTCATAAGTGATCTTGGGATTTCTTGCTACCCCCTTGGGAAGAAGCTATTGGACTAGTTCAGAATAGAGCTGCAGTAACCAGCTGTTTGCTGAGATTCAGGCCCCTGTAGGCTTGCCTGAAAAATGCAGCCTTCTCTTTTGTTAAACAAAACAAAACAAAAACAAGCCAGATATGCACCTGGCTCCCTGAATCTTGACTGGTTTTAATGTGCTTACTTTTTCTTCCCAGAGATTCCTCAAGAAGTTCTGTGAATGTGCCTATGCATTTTTCCCCCCAAATTACCACCTGGTACAAAAGATAATAGACACAATGACAGAATGGTGAAACACAATGAAAAGGTTATAATAATTTCATGGGAAATTTCTAAATTCAGTAGTTTGCTTTTGGTTCCTAAAAAAATCTTTTTGTCAACAAAGAGATGGGGGAAAATGCTTGTAATCCTCTTTTCAATTTTGTTTGAGATAAGGATTTTTCAGTAAATATTAGTGTATATATCAGGTATATAGTCCTTAACATACAATGGCAACTGGGACCAGAATTTATGTCAGTAAGCATAGCAGTAAAGTGCAAAAGCATAACTTAGTGACAACTATCCCTGCAGTCCTGATTGCCATTGTTAACCAAATCACACATTTATTAGGCAAGGTAACTTCCTGCTGAAAAATAAGCCAACAGGGAAGATGCAGGAATTTGCAAGTCCCAGGCCAGCAGGCTGGTAAGTGGTTGCAACCTGTTGGGAAAGAGACTGAGGAAGAATCCAGAGGGATGTTTGAAAAGGATGCATGAGGGAAGAAGCAATTTTGCAAGAGGTGCTACAAGGTCAGGGTGAGGGTGTTCAAGAGGCATGGCATGGATTGGGAGGGTTGTGCAGAGATGCATGAATGGTCAGTACAGCACAAGAGCAGAAAATCTGGGTGAAGGTGCATGGCGGGGGGGGGAGACTTACTCCAGCATTTTGCAACCTTCTGTTGAAGGAAGTCTTCATCATGGTTCAGTCCAAGCCAGGAATAAACAACATGGTGACTGCTTTAGAAAGAAGGTTGCAGTTATTGAAGAGTAGAGCCAGACAGAAAGATGGCTCTGGAAGAAAAAGAGAGAGAGCACATGTAGGGAGTAGGTTTTTGTACCTTCTGGAGCCTTTTGTTTGGAATTGTTCCTGTGGCAAGAACTTGACCTGAGTCTGAGTGTGCCCTTTGGCATCTCTGTGTTAATCCTATTATGTCCTGTCTTAAAGTTTGGGTGGGGTATGTAGATTTTAGGTGTCTTTGTCTTCCTAAACTTCTAGCTGGGGGCCTCCAACCTTCCTGGATTATTTACATCTGCATTTCTACAGAGCTGGTTTCTGCTTGGGGCAGGGAGACTTGGGGCTATAAAGAAAAACAGGCATGCTTTTCTGCCTCTTTAATATTTCCTTCTGGGGGGGTTGACTTCCCACACTTCCCTGCTAGTTTGTCTATTGTCTTTCTAGGGAAGCTTTCAAGGAAGATTGCAATCACATGATCACAGGGCACTGCAACTTTTTGTAAGTCTGAATCTGTTGCCATAAATCTACACTGCAATCTCCTGAGGGATGCTGGAGCAGCCAGCACTCTGGGGACCAATCATAACCACAATTCATTCAGTTTTGTTATAACTTTGAACAGTCGCTAAACACATTTTCATGAGTTAAGGTTTCCCTGCATACAGTATTTCAAATACAGTCTCTTGCATTTAGCAAGAACCTAAGAATGAAAGTTTTATTATTTTTTCTGCCCAGTTAACTTTTTGAAATTCTGTTGTGCTCCTGACCATCTCATGCTTGCCCCTGCTCCCCCCGGATTAGGAAGTATGGAGAGAAAAGACATAGACATCTGGAAAGAGGAAGGCAGGATAATGAAATAAATGTGTCATAATCACATGGTCTATTTCCTTGGGTATATGCAGGGAAGCGTTACTGGATTTTTTTTTCTCATCATTGTAGCTGGCAGAAGTGATTTCTTTGCAGATTTTGCAGTATCTTCTGTCCTGTTGCAGCACAATTACATGCACAAAGACAACAACACAACATTTTTCTTTTATTTTGAAGTTAATCTAAAATATGTTTGAAATGAGTGAGAAAAACAGAAGGCTCTTTCACAGGGAACAAATACTTTTTGGAAAGAAGTTAGACTCCAATATAGTCTTATTTAAAGTACTTAATAAACCAAACAATTTAAACAGGTGCTGTGAAAAAATGGTCTTTATAAATTCACTGGGTGTGGATAGTTTAATAATGTGGTAAAACTAAAAAAAACTGAATGTATACTTAGAAGCACTCAGATGTACAATACAGCATTTTCCCATACATTCCATCATAAAACGAGGTTGCAATGTCACAGCCAAATCTAAATTTTTCTGCAGCAGCTGTTTCCCCAAACAAGTTGCCCGTGTGTCACAATAACAACATAACATAATTTAACTCAAGCACCAAAACTTACTTATCATAAGCTTGCAATTACCATTAAGTCTATTGTTCAGCACAACTTAATCCAGCTGCAAATAATTTGAGGAGAAAAAAAAGTATTATTATAACCTTTTGAAGTTCAGAACTTATACGAAAAACACTATCATATAAACTTGAAGTGAAAATTATATTGCAGATTGTAAATGTTTGAATCCTAAAGTTGATGAATCCTAAAGGAAATAACACTGCATTAAAAAAAACTTTGAATAAAATAGTTATCAAAGTAATCAGTGAAACTGGAATATTTGTGCTTCTAGACATGTGCATATCAGATAATGCTGCAATACTCTTGAACAATAGCCTATTTCATTTTATGACATTATAGTTTATTACTTCTACTGAGTTTTCAAATGTGAATATTTTTAAATGTTATCTTAACATTTCAAATGTGCATAATCTTTTTTTAAAAAAAAACTGTTTTACTGATTTTGCAATTTGCTTCTCCAAGCTGAATAAGACTTGATTTTTTTTATAAAACTTGATCAGTGTCTACTTACTGAACACTATCTTCATTAATTTATGCAGCTTCATCAAATACTCACTTTTTATTTTAAAAAAGCCATTTTATTAGTGATTTGCCAAAAAAAATATTTATTTTATTTCAGTATGTTATACAACACTTTCAATTACAGTTTCTTGCAAGATAATAAGGGCTAAAATATGATGGATTGAAGATACATACACAAGTCTTCAATGGATTGACTCTAAATATTGTGCATATTTGTTAATGGTATTCTTATATAAAATTATTACAAACATTTAAAGTAGACAAAAGAATTTCTGATTTTGAATGTTATAGAACAGGCATGTCAAACTCGTGACAATCACGTGACATCGTGCGACGTATCGTGATGTTTTCCCCATTGCCGGAAATGGGGAGGGCGTGGTTTCATCGTGATGCATCCGGCCCGCAGGCCAGCAGTTTGACATGCCTGTTATAGGACTACATTTGAAACAGCATTATGTACAAATGCTGAACATGTTATTGCTAAAATATATAAAATTTATTAAAATTTGAAACAGAAGAAAAAGAATACTTATTCCCCTTTGATCCATTGATGTCTTATATAGACAAGCACCTATTTTATCCCACATGTGTACTAATGGAACTGCCTGGCAGATGTAAATATACTGTAGATGCCAATGAGGTAGAATATTTGTAGCTCAGGGTTGAAATGAGGGGTCCTTGGTGCTCTCTGAGCTTGCTTGTTTTCTTGCAGATGTTTCATTACCCAAACTAGGTAACATCATCAGTGCTAGTCCGGGTGATGTCCCCTAGTTTGGGTAATGAAACTTCTGCAAGAAAACAAGTAGCCTCAGAAAGCAACAAGGGCCCTTCATACTGAAGAAATTGTACTTAAAACTAAAGACAGGATAAATCCTTTTTTCGCATCATCTCACTATTTCAAGCAAAAGCATATAAATCAATAAATGTTAATTTCTATGTAATTTCTCCATTGATACAAAACTGGAAAACACATTTTCTTCAAGATATTTTTGTCAGTTACAATCTTTGATACATGCACCTCCATATTTTCCCTAATACAGTAGCAGTCTTTTGTTGGCAATGGTTTATTTATTATTTATTTCACTTGTTAGATGCATACCCAACATTTCATTCAGGAGCTCGATGTATCATGTTTAACATTCCCTTCTCCAGTTTTTCCCCACAAGACAGGATGAACTAATTGATCTAAAAATCACCCAATAAGCTTTCATGGCTCAAGATTTATTTATTTATGGCATTTGTATGCCGCCCTATCTCCCAAAGGACTCAGGGTGGCTAACAATGATAAAAACACAAAATATTGGAACTGGAACTTTTTGTAATTCCAAAATAAGTCTGCAGTCCAAAGATTAGCTTTTGTTTCCATTTCAGAATTGGTCCAAAAACTGTTAATGATCATGGATGGGATGGTTACTGTTCATATGCACAAAAATGTAGCAGCTGATAGTCTGCACAGCTGCAGATGCAGGTCATTATGTTGTAGTCATAGCAAAAATTGCAATGAGCAGCCTGGCACTTTAAGAGAAATTTATTTGTTATGACATCAGCATTCACGGATGAAGTGATAAAAGGCCACTTCTGACAATTTTCTTGCTATTAATAATCACTATGTGAAACACTTAGCAATTATACATAGTGAAAGAAGCTTTTATGGACCATAAAATTATATAGCTGTCAATAAGTTTTATTGATGCAGAGACAAGCAGGACTTTTGTTTGTTTGTTTGTTTGTTAAAAGTCAAGATTATAAGGGCATTCACTATGTGTCAGCATTTATTTATTTTTTTTTGCCACTGTGTGCATGTGTAATATTTCATTACTTATATTGATTCTATTCTGGACTATATTATGATTAGTCAGAAAGTCCTCCAGGCTCCTACAGATATTGCACATAATAGAATGGTGCTTCATATTATAACATAGTTGTTTTTCAGAGTGAGATGGATGAGATATAAATTTAATATATAAATAAATAAATAGCACTTTCAGATTGTTCTATACTTAATTTCTCCCAATGGTCTTTTCACTCCAGCAGAAATGTTAACACTGCACATTCTCAGGTTCCTTAGAATCTTAATCTTAGACCCAAATAGGCAAATGTGATCTCAGAACCACTGAACTATATCTTTCAAAGATCCTGGAGCACTAGAAAATTACCAGAGGACTGGAAAAGAGCTGATGTAGTTTCCAACTTCAAAAAGGGAAAAAAAATAGATGCAGGAAACTACAGACCTATCAGCCTGGGAAGATTCTGGAAAAGATAATCAAGCAACGAATCAATGAACACCTAGAGGCAAACAAAGTCATAATCAAAAGCCAACATGAGTTTGTCAAAAACAGATCATGCCAGACAAATTTTATTGCATTCTTTGACCAGGTGACAAAATTAGTGGACCAGAGGAATGCTGCCGATATAATTTATTTGGACTTCAGTAAGGCATTTAATAAAATAGACCACAACCAAGAGCCTTGGTGGAGCAGTGGGCTAATGCCTCCTTAAGTAACACCAACTGCCTGCAGTTAGTGCAGGTTCACATCCCACCAGGCTCAAGGTTGACTCAGCCTTCCATCCTTCCAAGGTAGGTAAAATGAGGACCCAGATTGTTGGGGGAAATAAGCTGACTTTGTAATAATGCCACTTGGGGGGAGCCGAAAGCCCTAATAATTTTATTAATAATTTAATTTATTAATATTTCTATACCGCCCTTCTCCCGAAGGACTCAGGGCGGTGTACAGGGCAAGAGTAAAATACAAAATTACAAAAGTTAAAAGTAATTAAATATATGCCCATTAAAAGAACAATTAATACATAATAAATAACCCCAATAAAATAATAATAACCCCCCCAATCCCCCCTCAGGCCAGGCCGGCTTGTTCAAACAAGTATGTTTTTAGGTCGCGGCGGAAGGAGCGGAGATCGGGCGCCGTCCGGAGCTCAACTGGTAGCTGGTTCCATAATTCTGGGGCGCCCACAGAGAAAGATCTCCCCCTGGGGGCCACCAATCTACATTCTCTGACCGGTGGCACCCTGAGGAGGCCCTCTCTGTGGGAATGCACAGGGCAGAGGGAAGTTGATGCCGGCAGCAGGTGTTCCCTAAGGTACTCCAGACCCCTGCCATGTAGGGCTTTAAACACCATTACTAGTACCTTGAATCTCACCCGGAAGACAACTGGCAACCAATGCAGCTCACGGAGCAGAGGTGTAACGTGGGAGCATCAGGAGACTCCCAACACAACTCTCGCGGCTGCATTCTGTACCAGTTGGAGCCTCCGGGTGGTCCTCAAGGGAAGCCCCATGTAGAGATAAGCAGGCATATACAGTAAGCAATAAGCAATAAGCAATAAGCAGGCATATACATAGAATGAAGGCTATTGCTAAGCACATTGATTTGTGCTTACATTGTAAGCCGCCCTGAGTCTTCGGAGAAGGGCGGGATATAAATGGGATTAAAATAAAAAAAAAAAAAAAAACTACTACTTGATAATATAGAAAAATGGGGGTTAGACAGAATTACCACCAGATGGATTCGTAGCTGGCTGACAGGCCATACTCAGCATCTGGTCCTCAATGGAACATCATCTACATGGAGGGCAGTGTGTAGTGGGGTGCCACAGGGCTCTGTTCTGGGTCCAGTGCTCTTCAACATCTTAATCAATGATTTGGATAAGGTGATAGATGGGGAACTCATCAAATTTGCAGATGACACCAAGCTGGCATGTGTCAACACTAGTCAACACTCCAGAAGATAGGTTTAAGATAGAGAAGAATCTTGACAGACTTGACCTTTTGGCACTATCTAACAAAATTAAACTCAATGGTGAAAAAAGTATGGTTCTACATTTAGGCAAGAAAAACAGGTGGTATCTGGATCAATAGTACTAACTGTGAGAGGGATCTTGGAATCCTAGTGGTCTAATATTAAATATAACCCAGCAGTGTGCTGCAGCTGTCAAAAAAGCCAGCACAGTTCTAGGCTGCATTAACAGAGGGATAGAATCAAGATCACGTGAAGTGTTAATACCACTTTATAATGCCTTAGTAAGACCACACTTGGAATACTGCATCCAGTTTTAGTCACCAAAATGTAGAAATGATGTTGAGACTCTAGAAAGAGTACAGTGAAGAGCAACAAAGATGATCAGAGGACTGGAGGCTAAAATATATAAAGAACAGTTGCTGGGATTGGTATGTCTAGTTTGATGAGGAAGAGAATTAGGGGTGACATGATAGCAGTGTTCCAATATCTCAGGAGCTGCCACAAAGAAGAGAGAGTCAAGCTATTCTCCAAAGCACCTGAAGTCAGGACAAGAAGCAACGGATGGAAACTAATCAAAAAGAAAAGCAATCTAGAACTAAGGAGAAATTTTCTGACATTTAGAACAATTAATCAGTGGAACAACGTGCCTCCAGAAGCTGTGAATGGTCCAAAACTGGAAGTTTTTAAGAAAACACTGGACAACCATTTGTCTGAAATGATATAGGGTTTCCTACCTGAGCAGGGGGTTGATCTCCATTGTCTCTTCCAACTTGGTGGTGGTGGTGAGGATGATGATGATGATGATGAAACTCTGCAAAGAACTGAGAAAGATTGATTTTCTTGTTACTTCCCTTTCCCCCATTTGCCTGGCTAAGATTCCTTAGCAAAATTTTCAGTTGCTAAATATAGCAACTATATTTAATGAAAGACTCACAGAAGGGTATTTCTCTGTAATGAAGCAACAATGTTGGCTTATGATCTTAGAAAAGACTGAACAGAAAATAACCTAGTATCATTCATCAGGAATAAATCATGTTAAAACCATCTGATCTCCCTATTAATAGAATGATTTGTTTTGTTGACCATAAGAATCTAAGTGGCCATACCTTCCATAATGTCTCAATGAGATCCTGGTAAGGAAGATGACAAAATTGGACTGGGCTATCCTACTGTCAGAAGTGTACAGAACTGTTTAAACTATCATATCCAATCAATATATATCAAAGACTTCACATCAAGCCAGAGGAAAGTGTTGAGTGATGTGCTAACAGGACTTTATTACCACTTGTGCTGTTCATATTTCAGCATGAGTGATTAGAAAATATAATTATAAAGTTCCCAGGAAACAATAATCTAGAGGGATAGCATACATTCATTCAGTCATTCAAGATTTATGTGAATTTTGTCAAGCTAGAATAATAGAATAAAGAATTGGAAGGTACCTTGGAGTTTTTCTAGTCCACACCTCTGCTCAAGTAGGAGACCATATACTATTTCAGGCAAATCTCTTATTAAAAATCTCCAGTGATGGTGCATCCACAACTTCTGAAGGCAAACTATTCCACTGATTATTTTTTTGTAACTGTCAAAAACGTTAGGTATAACTAGCAAGAGAAATTTTAACAGAGATAAATTCAAAATTTAATTATGATCTAAGGGGTTTTGATAATAACAATAGAAATTGTACTTAGACATATATTGCTTCATAGTACTTTACAGCCCTCTTTAAGCAATTTACAGAGTCAGCATATTGCTCCCAACAATGTGGGTTCTCATTTTACTGACCTCAGAAGGATGGAAGGTTGGGTCAGCCTTGAACCAGTCAGGGTCGAACCTCTGGCAGTGACCAGTGAGTTAGCCTGAAATACTGCATTCTAACCACTGCGCCACCACAGGAAGCTGGGAAGATGAATGCAAACTAATCAAAATTTGCAATGAGAAGCACTTAAATATTATTAAAAGCAGTTAAATATTTCTGTTGAAGACAATGGTAACCAAATTATTGATTTTTTTCTTGGTAATTCTTGGCCAACACAACTAAAACAAAAGGAAGAACAGAAACAGGCAGCTACCAAAAGGATAATTGTTCGGTGCAACACAATAAGTGTTTTAAACACTAACGTTGTATGTGGTGGGTGATCTGAAAATAGCATTGCTAGTACAGTAGCAAAACCAGAGAGAAGCAATAAAATGTCATTTTTAAAAATTGTTATGAATACTGTATATGAATGCATTAGCAATCCTATTAATTAAACCTGATTATGTGCCATCATGTTGATATTGACTCTTAGTGACTGCATTCATAGATTTTCTCTTGGACAAAATGCTTTATTAAGAAAATGTTATTATATACACAGAGACAGACAGACAGATACTGGGTATGAATCTTAGTGTTTGCCAGCATTTTGTATGTGTTTGAGTAAAATTTGTATCATTAAATTTCTTCTCTTTTTTCCCAATATTGTATATTTTTAAGACTTTGAGCCAGTCCCTCTCTCTCAGCCTTAGGAAGTAGGCAACAAACATCTACCACCCTTTCTTATTTTGTAACATATGAATATGACTTAGCTAGTGATAATGTAGATCACTTCTGTATCAATTGTATTGTTAGTGCTCTTTCCAAGAAAGATTTTGAGGACAATTGCCGAGAAATCCCTGCTTGATTTTGATATTTTGAAGCAAAAAGACACAAGAGGAAAGGAAAGATACTAATTCTTTCAATCCGACACTATTGAACATTGCCTAACAGAAAAAGGCACAGTCATACGTGACGGATAGCTAACTGTAAATATTCATGTTTCTTCTTTACTCCTCAAACAACAGGTGTTATCAGTTTGGGTGACAATGCATTAGTGGCACAACTGAAAGCATCCATTAATTTTACCTTCTGTTTTAAAATGTATCGGCTGAATTATTATAACCTGATAAATCTGTACTTGCTAAGTTTAAATCTGGTGGAACAGTTCAACAGAAGGAAGTATTGTGGAGTAATTGAAAAAGAAAAAAAGAAAACTAAAGCATGTTTCTTCCAGAAACAGTGGATGGAGAGAGTCAAATAGTGGTCCACAGATTTCCTCAAAGGGCCCTTAGCAATGGTTGCAAGGTGCAGCCTGAAATGCACTATGGAGCGGTATATAAGTCTAAGTGCTATTGCTATGTTAGCCACCTTGAATTATTTATTTAAAAATAATAATAAAGGTGAGAAGGAAGAAAGAAAGAAAGAAAGAAAGAAAGAAAGAAAGAAAGAAAGAAAGAAAGAAAGAAAGAAAGAAAGAAAGAGAAAAGTCTCATTGATTGCCTTAACCCTTTGCTGGACTCCCATCTGGATAAGGCTGTACGATGAATGGAACTTTCCTCAGAGTAACATTGCTTTTCTAATCCCTAGAAATGTCCACAAAGCAGTGAAATGAAACCTCCTATTGGTGAGTTTAGATGTTGCTTTCTGAGCATTTACTTTAGCATTAGCTCAGAATGTGTTATTCAGCAAACATAACTGCTAGTAAATTCAGTCTCTAAAATATTCATGGAGTGAGGATACAAATCACAAAAGAATGTGGAAGTAACCAAAGTCAAAAGCATTTTTTTCTTTGTTTGGGCTCTTATATATAAATTTATGATTTTATTGCAGACTTTAGTAGTAAGTCTGTATAAACTGTGACTTAAAAGACTTTTTAATCAATCATGTTTGCATTAAAATATAGAAACATATATATTTTAATATCAAAAAGCTAGTGTAAAGAAATCATTTTCCACAGTTTTGTTTTTTCCCCCATTCAATTTAAAAGATGAGTCACATTTATAAGGATTTTTTTCTTTTATTTAAGAATATTTCTTGGCACTCCTAATCCTCTAAATGATAGTTACTGATCTTTTTAGAATTATAGCTAAAGAACACTGTCATCATATATTTTAGAGGCAAGGGAATTAGGGTGTATGTGATATAAAATCATTATAGCATTTGGTTTTTATCCTTAAACTTCCTTTTCAGCTATAACAAAGATTTTAACAGGATAACTGAATTGGTCCTATCCTTATTGTGATATTCTCATGGTTATATCCCATCTTTCCTATAGAAAAGGCTTTTCCCTTTTGGCAGCTTCCAGACATCCCCTTCATGGATTACTGCCTTGTCGTGGCGAAGGGGCTTGCGTAATTCAATGAAGCTATGAGCTATGCCGTGCAGGGCCACCCAAGACGGACAGGTCATAGCAGAGAGTTCTGACAAAACGTGATCCACTGGAGAAGGAAATGGCAACCCACTCCAGTATCTTTGCCATGAAAACACTATGGACAGTACCAAAAGGCAAAACGATATGACGCTGGAAGATGAGCCCCTCAGGTCGGAAGGCGTCCAATATGCTACTGGAGAAGAGCAGAGGGCTAGTACTAGTAGCACCAGAAAGAATGAAGCGACTGGGCCAAAGCCGAAAGGACGCTCTGCTGTGGATGTGTCTGGTGGTGAAAGGAAAGTCCAATGCCGTAAAGATTTTTTTCTCCATAGGAACCTGGAATGTAAGATCCATGAATCAAGGCAAGCTGGACGTGGTCAAACAAGAGATGACAAGACTGAACATCAACATCTTAGGTATCAGCGAACTAAAATGGACAGGAATGGGTGAATTTAATTCAGATGACCATCAGGTATACTACTGTGGGCAAGAATCCCTCAGAAGAAATGGAGGGATAATCAATAAAAGAGTAGGAAAAG
This sequence comes from Vipera berus, assembly GCF_964194415.1. Taxonomy (NCBI): domain Eukaryota; kingdom Metazoa; phylum Chordata; class Lepidosauria; order Squamata; family Viperidae; genus Vipera; species Vipera berus. The sequence continues at coordinate 185,726,695 of NC_138203.1, read as the reverse complement.
CAATACTGGGATACAATCCTCAAAATGACAGAATGATCTCAGTGCGAATCCAAGGCAAATCATTCAATATTACAGTAGTCCAAGTCTATGCCCCAACCACCTGTGCTGAAGAGGATGAAATTGACCGGTTCTATGAAGCCCTACAGGACCTTATAGAACAAACACGAAAAAATGATGTCCTTATCATCATGGGGGATTGGAATGCTAAAGTAGGAAGCCAAACGATAACTGGAATAACAGGCAAGTTTGGCCTTGGAGTACAAAATGAAGCAGGGCACAGGTTGATAGAATTTTGTCAAGAGAATACGATGGTCATAGCAAACACTCTTTTCCAACAACCCAAGAGACGGCTCTACACATGGACATCACCAGACGGTCAACACAGAAATCAGATTGACTATGTGCTCTGCAGCCAAAGATGGAGAAGCTCTATACAATCAGTAAAAACAAGACCAGGAGCTGACTGTGGCTCAGACCATGAGCTTCTCATTGCAAAGTTTAGGCTTAAACTGAAGAAAGTAGGGAAAAGCACTAGGCCACTCAGGTATGAATTAAATCATATCCCTGTTGAATAGATTTAAGGAATTAGATTTGATAGAAAGAGTGCCTGAAGAACTATAGACAGAGGTTCGCAACAATGTACAACAGGTAGCATCCAAAACCATTCCAAAGAAAAAGAAATGCAAGAAAGCAAAATGGCTGTCTGAGGAAGCTTTGCAAATAGCTGAGGAAAGGAGGAAAGCGAAAGGCAAGGGAGAAAAAGAAAGATACGCCCAATTGAATGCAGAATTCCAGAGAATAACTAGAAGAGATAAGAATGCCTTGTTAAATGAACAGTGCAAAGAAATAGAAGAAAGCAATAGAATAGGGAGGACCAGAGATCTTTTCAAGAAAATTGGAGAGATGAAGGGAACATTTAATGCAAAAATGGGCATGATAAAGGACCAAAATGGCAGGGACCTAACAGAGGCAGAAGAGATTAAGAAGAGGTGGAAAAATTACACAGAAGAACTATACAAGAATGAGCTTAATGTCCCTGATAATCACAATGAGGTGGTCACTGACCTCGAGCCAGACATCCTAGAATGCGAAGTGAAGTGGGCCTTAGAAAAGCTGAGCAACAACAAAGCTAGTGGAGGTGACAGTATTCCAGCTGAGCTATTCAAAATCTTAAAAGACGATGCAGTAAAAGTGCTACACTCACTTTGCCAGCAAATTTGGAAAACTCAAGAGTGGCCACAGGATTGGAAAAGATCAGTTTACATTCCAATTCCAAAGAAAGGCAGTGCCAAAGAATGTTCAAACTATCGCACCATTGCACTCATTTCTCATGCTAGTAAAGTTATGCTTAAAATCCTACAAGCTGGACTCCAGCAGTATGTGGATTGAGAACTACCAGAAGTACAGGCAGGATTTCGAAGAGGTAGAGGAACTAGGGATCAAATTGCCAACATACGCTGGATCATGGAGAAAGCTAGAGAGTTCCAGAAAAACATCTACTTCTGCTTCATTGACTATGCTAAAGCCTTTGATTGTGTGCAAGTTATTAAAGAGATGGGCGTACCAGACCATCTTATTTGTCTCTTGAGAAACCTATATGTGGGCCAAGAAGCAACAGTGAGAACTGGACACAGAAGCACCGATTGGTTCAAAATTGGGAAAGGAGTCCGGCAAGGCTGTATACTGTCGCCCTGCCTATTTAACTTATATGCAGAGCACATCATGAGAAAGGCAGGGCTAGATGAATCAAAAGTTGGAATTAAGATTGCCGGAAGAAATATCAACAACCTAAGATATGCAGATGATACCACTCTAATGGCAGAAAGTGAAGAAGAACTAAAGAGCCTCCTGTTGTGAGTGAAGAAGGAGAGTGCAAAAGTTGGGTTGAAACTAAACATTATGAAAACTAAGATCATGGCATCCGGCCCCCTCAGTTCCTGGCAAATAGATGGGGAAGAAATGGAGGTAGTGACAGATTTTATTTTCCTGGGCTCCAAGATCACTGCAGATGGAGACTGTAGCCAAGAAATTAAAAGACGCTTGGTCCTCGGGAGGAAAGCCATGACAAATCTAGACAGCACACCAAAAAGCAGAGACATCACCCTGTCAACAAAAGTGCGTATAGTCAAGGCTATGGTCTTCCCAGTTGCAATGTATGGCAGTGAAAGTTGGACCATAAGAAAGGCTGAACACCAAAGAATTGAAGTCTTTGAACTATGGTGCTGGAGAAGACTCCTGCGAGTCCCTTGGACTGCAAGGCGATCAAACCGGTCAGTTCTAGAGGAGATCAACCCTGACTGCTCTTTAGAAGGCCAGATCCTGAAGTTGAAACTCAAATACTTTGGCCACCTAATGAGAAGGAAGGACTCACTGGAGAAGAGCCTAATGCTCGGAAAGATTGAAGGCAAGAGAAGAAGGGGATGACAGAGAATGAGGTGGCTGGATGGAGTCACTGAAGCAGTAGGTGTGAGCTTAAATGGACTCTGAAAATGGTAGAGGACAGGAAGGCCTGGAGAAACATTGTCCATAGGGTCGCGATGGGTCGGACACGACTTCGCAGCTAACAACATCAGACATGTGAGCTTTGATATACAGACTTCCCCAGACAGTTTGGTCATTGATGAAAATTCAAGGTGTTGAACTCCACACATTTTTAAAGTTAGTAAAGGTGTAAACTGCTGCTCCAGATGTTAATAATGCACATGGACTTCCCTTCACACTTCGTACTTTATTCTGGTTGTACAAGAGTTAGTGCCTGATCCCAAATTTGCCAAGAAATACCACTGCCAACTGAATTCTCAGGACATATCCCTACTGTCAGGTTGCAAGTAGAAGCCAACAACTTTTTTCTGAATGTTAGAAATAGACAATATTGTTGGCTGTCTACAAGCAGCCTATTTTCTATGCAATCTGTCTTATTTTCTTGTGCCATATCTGACCTTTCCTTTCCTTTATTTCCCTTTCCATTCCTTTCCTCTTTCCTTTCCTTCCTTCTTCCTCCTTCCCCCTTTCCTTCCATTCCTTTCCATTCTCTGTTTTTCTATGTTTTAATTCCATGGGGGTAGAGATGAAATTTAACTGACATCTAAAACACAATCATGCTCTTGAAAAATAGTTTGAAAGATTTTCCTTCAAGATGGTAATGAAGTTTGTGGGGGAAAATTGAAAATTGGCATATTTCCTTCAAAGTCATTTTGTTTACTCTTTACTCTTTTCCTTTAAAATTTGTTTCTGACATTGTTGTTGTTCTGCCTTTAAGTGAGTTTTGACACTTGTCAACTGCCTGAAGTTTTCTTGGCAAGATTTCAGAAGTGGTTTGCCATTCTCTGCTTCCTAAGGCTGAGAGACAGGGACTAACCGAAGGTCAGCAAACTGGTTTTGTGACTAAGGTGAGTATAGAACTCATGATCTCCTGGTTTCTAGGCTGGTACCTTAACCACTACATCAAAGTGGCTGTCTGTTCCTGGCTCCATCAAGAAGAAATAGCTAAAGCAACTGCGCCAGTTTATTCAGAGCTAACTTGGTTAAGGTTATTTCCCAGTACTTGTGTTTGCCTTCATATTCCTAAATAGCTTGGAACTAGACTTGTCTAAATAAGGCATCATTCTTTCATTTGGGCCTTTATACACTGCTTATGGGAGTTTCTCGATACTCCCATGTTACACCACTCCTGCACGAGCTGCATTGGCTTCCGGGTGTGATTCAAGGTGCTGGTAATTACCTTTAAAGCCCTACATTGCTTAGGCCCAGGGTACTTGCGAGACCACCTGCTGCCATTGTCAACCTCCCATCGCCCGGTTCACTCCCACAGAGTCGGCCTCCTCAGGGTTCCGTTGGCTAAGCAATGCCGGCTGGCGACCCCCAAGGGGAGAGTCTTCTCTGTGGGCACGCCAATCCTCTGGAATGAGTTGCTTCTGGAACTGTGGATGGCCCCTGACCTTTGGTCCTTCCGCCGTGACCTGGAAACATGGATGTTCCAACAATATATACATTTGGTTTTATTGGGTTAATTGTTATGTATTTGTTACATTTATCATTTAATTCTTTTTTAAAATTTTGTATTTTATGTTTTTTAACTTTTTATTGTTGTGAGCTGCTCTGAGTCCTTAGGGAGAAGGGCGGCATATAAATTTAATAAATTCAATTCAATTCAATTCAATGCTGATAATTTGAGAGATTCAGAAGGTTAAACACATATCTGAAGGGGGAAATTGAAATATGACTGTCTGAAGGGCAAGGTAGCAAGGTGACTCTTATGGCTGATGTTAGTGAGCTGCATTAGATAAAAAAGATTGAATATTTATATTTATTGCCTAGTATATTGTTCCATTAATATCCACTAGTTGCTTTGAGCAGGAGGGGAGGAAAGGTAACAGAAAATCTCATTATGTGAGCAGTTTGAAGGTTCTACACAGATAAAGTACACTTTCCTCATTCATCATTCACCAAATATGTAAATCTCTAATCTTCTATAAGAGGAAATAAAACCTGGTAACTTGTGAAACTACTTATCAATGTTTTTCTCTCTCAAACACTCTTAACAAGAACTGACACAATGTAGCAAGCATCTACCAATCCTGCAACACTAATAAGACACCTAAATATTCATCACTGGAACTTTAAATTAATGTGATTCCCAATCTGAGCATCCAAGCTTTGTCAGAAATCATTGAGAGATTGAATGCATACTTAAAGGATTTATTAAAGGAATAAGAAAAATAAATCTAGTGCAGCCACAATGATTGAAAAGATTTTATACCCATTTATTTAATCTCCTTGCATTGTATCAGGGAAATAATTCTATCTTCTAATGTGTATACAAGAAGTTTCTCAATCTTTCTTGGCACCAGAAAAGACAGCAAAATCGCTGCTAATGCTAATGTGAATATTTGTATCAATTCACAATAGATTATATTCTTATCCCTTCCCTTTCCTCTTTCCTTTCCTCTTTCCCTTCCTTTTCCTTCCTCTCCCTTCCCTTCCCTTCCTTTTTCCCTTCCCTCTTTTCCTTCCTTTCCCTTCCCTTTTTTGCCTAAGTATACTGGTCTTGCTGATGGGCCTCTTATCAGGGGGCACTCAACTAAAACAGTTGTGTGTACATACATTGTACAAGTTATGTATGTGTATCACTTGGTGGAGTCATTTGGTTGAGTTAGGCAGCTATAGAAGATGGATGGATGGATGGATGGATAATAGATAGATAGATAGATGATAGATAGATAGATGATAGATAGATAGATAGATAGATAAGAAAGAAAGAAAGAAAGAAAGAAAGAAAGAAAGAAAGAATTGAAACCAAAATATTCAGAACTTTTTAATAATAATAATAATAATAATAATAATAATAATAATAATAATAATAATAATAATAATAATAATAATAATAATAATAATAATAATAATAATATCTGGAGGGGAATTTTAATTAAATAAGTACCATGAGAAAAAGATCCTTCCTTTAAGTCCTGGGCAACAGGATCTTACTGATAGTTCATCGTAGCTGCTTTGTGGCTTTTTCATGTTTCATGTGTATGGATGTACATGCATGAAATACACTTCTATTAGGAATATCAGTGGTGAAAATCTTTGCTTAGATCACAGTGGAGCAAACTTCTATGTATGGAACCAAATGCCGCAAGGAATTGTGTTGAACCTTTGCAAGAATGGGGTATGAGTGAAGCTATTTTCCAAAAGAGTTTATTTATATAATAAATTTATAAGCTTGACCACTTGTGAAAAACTCTGGCTTGCAAGATTAAAAGCAGTGAAAGAAATAAACATTGTTTTGAAAATGACCATCCTGAGCAGGAAAGTCAAACCTGCCCATCACACATACATGATAATTAGTGAGGCCATATCCATTCTAGCCTAGAGCCTTCAAGAAAAGTGAGAGTTTATGAAAATGGGGCTGTGTGGATCTTTGAGCTGGGTGACATATTATTCCAAAGGACAAGGTGAGTAACAGAGAAGGCACTCATAATTATATACATATGATGAGCAACTACACTGAATCAAGGATAAAAAATATATTACTTTAATGCTATTTTCACTATATAGTTTCCATCCAAAATGGCTAAAAATATGAATCTGGAATAATATTTATTTTTATACCTAATAGCAGTATACACTATAGCTGGATTAACTTCCAGCATTTTTTAAAAATATAATTTCTTACAGTTACAGTTACAGTTTTAAAAAAGATGCAGTTCTTGGAAGTTTCTTGGTATTTGTAGAGGACTAAAATCTGTAAGCCGCAAAAAAAAATACTTTCTGTCCAAATGCCACTATAGTCTTAGAATTAAGTTTAATGTTAGCAGTATTTATTACAGACACTCTAAACAAAATCAGCCCTTGTTCAACATATAGGTTGGTTTTTTAGGTATCATATTAACAGGACCATCTTGGAGCATTTTGCTATAAAGCAGAGAACTAGAGCGGGTCCTAGCAATGGCTTACAATGGTATGTTAGAGATACCAGCAGTTAAAGAATTTCAGCTGGCAGAATCTAGAAAGAAAGCCTTCTCTGCTATTGCCCCTGCCCTTTGGAACAGCTTACCCACAGATATGAGGTAGGTTTCTACCAATATCCAATTAGATGCAGTGGTGGGATTCAGCCAGTTTGCACCAGTTCAGCAGAACCGGTAGCAACTTTTGTTGCCCAGGCCCAGAATAGACTTCTGGAAGCAGCATTGAGCCTTGGTGGAGCAGTGGGCTAATGCCTCCTTAAGTAACACCAGCTGCCTGCAATTAGTGCAGGTTTGCGTCCCACCAGGCTCAAGGTTGACTCAGCCTTCCATCCTTCCGAGGTAGGTAAAATGAGGACCCAGATTGTTGGGGGCAATTAAGCTGACTTTGTAATAATGCCGCTTGGGGTGTGTGTGAAAGCCCTAATAAGCAGGCATATACATAGAATGAAGGCTACTGCTAAGCACATTGGTTTGTGCTTAAATTGTAAGCTGCCCTGAGTCTTCGGAGAAGGGCGGGATATAAATGGGATTAAAATAAAAAAAAATAAAATAAATAAATCCACACAGAGAACTGGTTGTTCACATATTTGAATCCTACCATTGATTAGATGTAATTGCAAGTGCTAGGCAATTTTCCCAACCCTGATAATAATGTTCCAGAAAAAGCCTGGATGATATTGTCCACCCTGATTTAACCCCAGTTCTGCAGTATGAAACTGGAAAAAAGAATCAAGACCTATCTCCACCAATGGCATGGGGATCTAAATGTGATATGCAACCAGTGGGATTTAAATATGTGAACAAATGGTTCTCTGTGTGGATGCCACTTCTGGAGGTCTATTCTAGGCCTGGGCAAGAAAACATTAGCTATCGGTTCTGCCAAAGTGGTGTGAACTAGCTGAATCCCACCACTGTATGCAACCCTGGGGCTGCCCTCCACTTTTTTAACTTTTGTAATTTTTAACCTTTTATCTTTTGAACTCTTTCATGATGTTTTTTTTTAAACTATGCCTATTTTTACAGTTTTTGAAAACCACTCAGAGTCCACTTAGGTGAGATGGGCAGTGTAGAAATTTTGTGAATAAATAAATTCCAAATAGCTGCCTGGGGTGGGGGGGAGAAAGAATAGAATGGGAGAAAGCTGCAGCATAGTAATAGTTCTTCAACTATGTTCTCAGTTAAAGAACAGGGGAAAGGAAAGCTCGTGAAGAAGAAGATGGCTTGTTAGTTTTTTTTAATCAATGTAAGGGAAATCTCCCCCCCCCCCATTTTATACTGCAGAACAGGGGGTAAATCAGGGTGGACAATATCATCCAGGCTTTTTCTGGAACATCACAATCAGGTTCGGGAATATTAGGCAGTCTCTGCCTAGCACTTGCAATTATATCTAATCAGTGGTAGGATTCAAATATGTGAACAACCAGTTCTCTGTGTGGATGCTGCTTCTGGAAGTCCATTCTGGGCCTGGGCAACAAAAAATTAGCTACCGGTTCTGCCGAACTGGTGCAAACTGGCTGAATCCCACCATTGCATCTAATTGGATATTGACTTTGATCTTCAAAATCTTTTAATTCCCCCTTGTCAGCGTTCTGGAATAAAAATACAGTACTTGTCCTCTCCTTATACAGATCAGTACATTGATTTCAGCTGAACAAATAGAGAAGTTTCCTTCTACTATTGCATTTCATAATGTGCCTTCCCCTAAGCTAAATTAATAGCTTATGAAAAAGATATCCACATTACTGTCCATGTGCCTTGGATATGAAGGATATTCTTACAGCATTCAGTCATAGGTGGAAATGCTCATTCTAATCTACTATTTTGCTTATGAAACCTAAAAAAGGAGGAAAGCAACATAACAATGTATTATAATCATAAACTATATATATATATATATATATATATATATATATATATATATATATATATATATATATATATATATATATATATATACACACACACACACACACAGAGAGAGAGAGAGAGAGAGAGAATTGCATGTGACTATAACTCCTTGTCACTCATGTTCAAGTGACATATGAGGTCAGACAATGACAAAAGCCCATTCTTTCCTGAGGATTTTACATTGCATCCTTTGTGTTCAGTGATTTCGTGAACTTATTAGAATGGATGGATGAATTAAAGTCTTGCTTTTTGGTGGGTTGCCAGTTCATTTTTTTTTACATAAATAAAGCTAGAAGAATCAAGTTGTCAAGTGAATGTCGGTCTTACTTTCTATTCATAGTACCAGTTAATGTTTTACATCAAAACAGAATTCTGTACATAGCAGAGAAAGGAACTACAAAAAAGACACCTTTCCACACTGAATGAAAAATAAATTATAGGTTACTTGTCTCTTTGATGTTAGAAGATGCATAATTTTAAATAATAAATAATTAAAATATCAAAGTGTTATAATTTAAATGCTGCCTTCAGCAGTACGACTGTTTCAACACAAACATCTGTCTTGTTTTTCAATTCCAGTCTCCATTTTTTTTCCAATTGTAGTTACAGTTGGATGTAGACAAGATATTACCAGATCCACTTGTTGATTTCTGGTTATTTTTTGAAAGTCTGTCAAAAGTCTGAAAATCATAATGCTTATGTATGAGGTGCAAGCAAATAGAAACAAGGAGAAATGAAAATATTATTCTGGTTCTTTAAAAAAAATAAGTTTTTGCCCTGAATGTTTAACACAAATATTCATCCTGAGTTATATTTTATAACAATATGAACGATGTTGGATGGATGAACTTCCAACAATCTTCTAGTTTGATTTCAACGGTTATAGTTTTAGAAGTTATATGGCTCCTGTAGGCTAACTTACAGAAGACTTAAGATCTGTAAGTTACACAGAACTGTATCTGAAGGGCAATCTTCTCTTATGTTCATTAAAAATATCTGTTAAAAGTACTAGAAGCAAAATAGGCTTCCGTGTAACATACAGGTTGGTTTAAGTGTGATATTAGCAGAGCTATTCCCATGGCATTTTACTTTGGATCAGAGGATAATTCTCCCTCTAGAAAGTCAAGGCAAATTACTTTGGCAAAAATTATTTTAATACCTTTCTTTGATTACCACAGTCTGTTGTCTTTTGGTCGGGCTGAGCCCTTCCCTGTTCTTTTTATCTACTGGTAAAGTAATTTGGCACAAGTTTTGTTGTTGTTGTTGTTAATTGAAGTATTTTTATACAAAGGATAACTGAAAGTGGTTGAAAACAAGAGTTATCCATACGGAAAAAGTTTTTGTCTTACTTGAGTCCAAAAAGCAAATCATCAACTATTGCTTCTTCTTCAGCATCTTCTTCTTTATTTCATATCTGAATGCTCAAGAAACAAAGCTCTGCTCAGTGTTTGGCCACCTCATCTATAAAAATCAATCCCTGAAAAATATGAAAATTTGTCATCCACTTTCCTGTGTATTCCTTGAGCCTTTTGGAGGGAAATGGCCTATCAAGTTCCATGTGTACTTCTTACTTATCTATGCAGTGAAAGTTTCTGCTTTTCTGGATTTGGATTGCAAAAACTTGGTCTTCTATTGAGCAAACATGGGCCTACTTTTAAGCTGCAGCTCTTTCATATTGTTGGCTCTATTCATTTCGCTTAGTTAAGAATTTGATACAATTATTAATATTGATGCCTCTAAGATGATAGGAATCCATTCATTGTCTCTCTAATTACTCTCCTCATCTCACTTTTTAATGATGATGATGCTGATGATGATGCTGCTGCTGATGATGATGATGATGATATCACAGTTGTAGAGAATTGAAGCGTACAGCTGATTGATATCACTTGGTACAATGCCAGAGTCGAAGAAAAAGAACTGGAAAAAATTATGAAATATCGAGACCTAGCCATCAAAACTGCCTGATTATGGATGAAACATGTAATAGTGATACCCATTGTCATTGGGGCACTGGGAACTATGTCCAAATACTTTGCAAAATACATCAAGAAACTGCAGCTTCCTGCAATAATTCCAGCAATGCTACAAAAACCTGTGCTACTCAGAACATCTTACATTTTAAGGAGGTACTTGGTTGATACCTAGCATGCTGGCAGCAACCCATGTCAACCATCAGCGCCAGTCAATTTGAATGTTCAGTTGACTGAGATTCATGTTTAATGAATAAAAGATAATAATAATAATAATAATAATAATAATAATAATAATAATAATAATAGTACCCAGTTTATTCCATCTTTAACTATGGGGGGGTGAGGTGTTACCCCCCGTAGATAGGGCTCGCAACTTGGGTGTCCTCCTTGATTCACAGCTCAGTTTAGAAGATCATATAGGAGATGTGACCAAGGGGGCTTTTGCCCAGGTTCGCCTGGTGTGCCAGTTGCAGCCCTATTTGGACTGAGATGCCCTACATACAGTCACTCATGCGCTCGTGACCTCTTGGATTGACTACTGCAATGCTCTCTACATGGGGCTGCCCTTGAGGACCACTCGGAGGCTCCAACTGGTGCAGAATGCGGCCGCGCGAGTGGTGATGGGGGTCTCCTGATACTCCCATATAACACCTCTGCTCCGTGAGCTGCATTGGCTTCCAGTTGCCCTCCGGGTGAGATTCAAGGTGCTGGTGATGACCTATAAAGCCCTAAATGGCATGGGTCCGGATTATTTATAGGAGCACCTTCTGCCGAAGTTAACTTCCCATTGTCCTGTGCGCTCCCACAGAGAGGGCCTCCTCAGGGTGCCATCAGCCAGGGAATGCCGACTGGCGGCCCCTAGGGGGAGAGCATTCTCTGTGGGCATGCCTGCCCTCTGGAACCAGCTCCCTGTTGAGCTCCGGATGGCTCCCGACCTTCGCTCCTTTTGCCGCAAGCTGAAAACTTGGTTATTTGAGCTTGCCGGCCTGGACTGAGGGATTGGAATTTTAAATTTTTAGAATGTGATTTATTTGTTGGGGCTAATTAAATTAAATTTATTTTTAACTTTGTATATTGTGTTTTAACTGTCCTGTACACCGCCCCGAGTCCTTCGGGAGAAGGGCAGTATATAAATCCAATAAATAAATAAATAATAATAATAATAATAATAATAATAATAATAATAATAATAATAATAATAATAATAATAATAATAATAATAATAATAATAATAATAATAATATGGAAAGACCATATAAAGGAGACAGCTGATATGAACTACAGAAATAATAACTTAGAAAAGTAATAACAGCAGAAGCAGTACAGGCTAGAATTGAAACAATCTATGAACTGATCCTTCCTCTTCTCAACAACCAGAATTAAAAGAGATAATTATGGCATACAGAGAATTATCAGGAGAAAGAAAAAGACTATCAGCACTGAAAGTAATACCCCAAAAGCCCTGGTACCTGTAATGAAGGATCATATTCAATACCATGGTGGAATTCTGGGCATAAGTATGATTGTAAGTCAAGAAGTACCTGAAGTTGGAAAAGAAATACTATTTTGTCAAGATATGGATAAAAAATGACCATATATAAACCAGATACAGCAAAATCACAAAGAATTATTATATAAAAAAAGGCTGATAGACTTGGCAAAATATCACGCAGGCATTTATAGGAAAAATATAGATTGACATTCAATAAGAATGACAGTACTAGAAGCATGAAATCACAGTTAAAATAATTAAAAATGACAGAGCAAAAAAATTTATGGGTTTTACAATTCAAGCTGACTGTTACTTAGAACATAACATGCCGTCACTGAAAGTGGCTTAGTTTACTGGTGGTGTTACAAAAGAGGTACTTCAAGAGACCGCTGAAGACAAAGAATAGAAAAAAAATACCAAATGCTGAGATTGGCAAATAGAGATCACAAAAATTTAGAAGTCAACAATAGGATCAATTGTTTTGGGGACACTGAGTGTAATATTGTGAATACTTCCTCCTTATGTGATCTCACTTTAAAAATAGCAGTTGAAAATTTCTGATTCTTCCCTTTTTGTCACATACAAATTATTGTTATTTGACATAATTTTCTCTAATATTTTTCTTAAAAGTATTATTTTCATCACAAAAATGTCAGGTCTGGTCTAAGTCAAATGGAGGGCTAAGTCAAAATGGAGTGTACATGTGGAAAAGACGACAACTTATGTTTTATATAAATTGCCTTTTATATGAATAGCCAACACCCCAGAATACAAGCTCAGGATCCAAAGAGATCTTTACAGATTTGAACAATGGGCCTCATCCAACAAAATGATATTTAATGTGGAGAAAAGCAAGATTTTACACTTACGGTAGGTAAAACCAAAGGAACAATTACAGATTAGGCAAAACCTGGCTCAAAAACAGTAATTGTGAGAGGGACCTTGGAGTCCTAGTGGATGATCACTGAAATATGAGCCAGCAGTGTGCAACAGCAGTCAAAAAAGGTAATACAATCCTTGGTTGTATAAACAGAGGCATAGAATCAAAATCACGTGAAGTATTAGTACTGCTTTATAAAGCCTTAGTAAGACCACACCTGGAATATTGCATCCAATTTTGGTTACCACTTTAGAAAAAAGATGTTGAAACTTTGGAAAACATGGGAAGAAGAACACCTAAGATGATTAAAGGCCTGGAAACTCAAACATGTGAAGAATGGTTGCAGGATTTAGGTTTGTCTAGTCTAGACAAAAGAAGGACAAGGGGGGACATGATAGCAGTATTCCAATATTTGAGGAGCTGCCACAAAGAGGAGGGGGTCAACTTATTTACCAAAGCTCTTATAGGAAAACTAAGGAGAAACTTCCTGACAGTGAGGACAATTAACCAGCACAACCGCTTGCCATCAGAAATTGTAGGACTCCATCACTGGAGGTTTTTAAGAAGAGACTTGACAGTCACTTGTCTGAAATGGTATAGGGTCTCCTGCTTGAGTAAGGGGTTGAACTAGAAGACCACCAAGGTTCCTTCCAACTCTAAACTGATTCTTTTGACTCTTCATGCCTTGCATTGACATATCCATGCACTCTTTTTGAAAATGATAGTGTTGATTTTTTTTCCCTTTCTTTTTTTCCAACTTCCAGCTCTATTCTACAACATTAGTCCCCAGTCCCCTGTCAAACAAACGTCCACGCCGGAGAACGCAAGCCAGAAGAACGACGACGTGGCACGGTTGACTGCAAGAAAACCTTTACTGTGAAGAACTTCATGCAAATACAAAGTCAGCGTTGGGGGTTACTCACCCCCAACGCGCCTTTTATCCCGTGCCTGTAATTGGGCAGCAGCCCCACCCATGATCCCCACCCCTTCCCCGCGCAGACCAGCATCCGCCTGGGCTGCGTAAAAAACCCACCCCCCTATTCCGGCGACCCACGCCCAGCTTCTCCCTCTGGCGCCGAGGTCCGCAGCATGAAGAATAGTGTAAGCCCAGCACCCCCCTCCCCCGCACCCTAAGGTCCCGGAAATGCTCCCCTCCACCGCCGCAGCACCCCGTGCCACAACCACGGCCCCCTGGCAGCCCCCGTCATCTGGGCGCAGCTGTAAAGCGCCCTGCATTGCTGCCGGCTTGCAAGCAGCTGAAACTTCTGGGGACACGAGGCAACCGTCAGCATGAACGCCCACGCGCGCCTCCAGCACAGCTGCCGTGCCGCCGTCGGTCCTGCGAAGTCCCGTGAGCCCCGTGCGACCGCTGGTGGCCGTTTCGGGCTGCTTCTCAGCTGTTTGTGCCACGCGACCGCCTGTGGCTGTTTCCAGCCGCTTCCCAGCTGCTCGTGCCGGCGCAGGTTCTTTGTGGCCGCTCGCGGCTGTCTCTGGCCGCCTTGCAGCTGTTGGTGCGGTTGCGGGTCCAGCGTCCGGCTGCCGTACAGCTGGTAGGTGCGGGCGCGGCTGGGCTTCCTCCAGTCCCATGCGAGTGCTTCCCTGAATCCCCTTGTGGTGTCGAGCCCGAGGGGCTTGACAGTGGGATTCAGCCAGTTCGCACCACTTTGGCAAAACCGGTAGCTGATTTTTTGTTGCCCAGGGCCAGAATGGACTTCTGGAAGGGGCATCCACACAAAGAACTGGTTGTTCACATATTTGAATCCCACCACTGCTAGTCCCCCATGATAGTCTTCCATTCAAAGTAGTCTTCCTATTCCCAACCTAACCGTAACTTTAACCTTGCTTGATACTACTTTACTTTATAAAGTCAGTCAAGCTGGCCAATCTACTTCCAATTGCAAAATTCACTTCATTGACCTTTTAAGATTAAGAATTTTACTGTGGTATATGAGGCTTTATTTCAATGGTAAGAAATTTGTTTGAAACTGGAAACTGATATTCATGAGAATTATAGGGAGCACAGCTAGTAATAACATGTCATCACTAAAACAAGGAGGGCATTTTCTTTTCCTTTTGCCTGTTTGGGAGAAATGGTAAATTTGTATAAGATTTAATGCTGTAAAATTATTATTATTATTATTATTTAAAAAGAAACCCTTAAGATACCATATGATTGTTCATTGGCTTTAGATTATTGAATGCTCTCTTGTGAATATTTTCCAATTACAAATGGAAAATTTATGGGGTTTCCCCCTCTGGTGAAATTTGCATCTGCAAAATAGAAGTTCAGGGTTTTCAAAATAAGTTTCTTGAACAAATAATTGCATTCAATTACATTTGTTTTCAAAAATAATTCAGATTTATGGCACTGCTTCTGTTTTCATTCTCTTTTTGTTTTGTTTATGTCAATGTGCAGTGTATACATGGGAAATAATTTTTGAATTATTTCTGCATTAACACTATACTAATCATATGTTTTTATTATTTATTATTTTAACAACAGAAACATTAATTGTGTTATTCATCAGCATAGCAGGCAGTGATGGACAGATAGCAAACTTTTTAAGATGAGGTTATGCCAACTACTAAAATTAATTATTTCAACTGAGAATAGTTCAGAGAAAGCCTGACTGATTTATTAAATTGACAAATGTTTGGGACCTAAACCTAGCTCTCTCGGGATGGGACATGTGATGCAATAGTATATGTTGAATAGTAGAAAAACAAATATTTAGATATAACTATTAATTGCATGGTCATGTTCTTTCAATAGCAATCTTGAAATTACAAAACTAAATCAATGTACTTTTTATTAATCAGACCTTCAACTTAATTCTTCTTATTGATATGCTCTGTGGGATGGATGATGATTATATTACTTATAAGATGTACAAGAAAATAAAATGACTCCAGAGAAACTGTCAAAAACGTACAAGGATATTTCAAATATTTGTTAGAAATATAAACAAACTGAGGGTACATTTTTTCACCTTAGATAGTCATGCAACAAAGCTAAAAAATATTGGGATCAAGTATGTATTCTAATGCAAAAGATTTAAAAATTAAATGCACAGTTGAAACCAGAGGCTGCTCTTTGGGGTTTAATGGACCAACAAATGGACACATCGTATGATGCCCTTGATGAAAGAAAGAAAGAAAGAAAGAAAGAAAGAAAGAAAGAAAGAAAGAAAGAAAGAAAGAAAGAAAGAAAGAAAGAAAGAAAAAAACTTTAATTTTATTTTTACTTGGAAACCACTTTTGGATTGTTTTTTTTGTAAGAAACTGAAACAAATGAAAATTTGATTTTGAGATTTCATAATTTCAAAAATCATATGGAACATACGGAAATAATATAGGTAAATATGAACCTCAGAGTAAGATGTATTTTCTTTATTCATATTAGTATAAAAGAATGTTGAAAGTCTCTCTTACTTTTTTTCTGCACTTCTACTTTTTCTGTTTCTTGAGCTTTTTTCTTTTTAAAATATTTTTTCCTGTTTGTTTATTTTTTAACCATGCATTGTTTTAAACATCAATAAAGTTATAATATAAAGTTATAAAGTTATAATATGGGAACTGGAACAAGGTTTTTTGTATTGTGGGAATAAAGAAGAAAGGAAGGAGTAAAATGTACGTGTCCTAGAGATTACATGTGTATACTCTATGCAAAAAAAATAGCTGAAGACAGGACAGGTGGCAAATACAGTTGGATCAAATAATTTTATAAGTGGCTGATTTGTTTTAGTACTTATAATAATAATTATATTTACATTATCTGTTAAATCAGTTTTCTTTTTTTTTACCCTGGCTCTGATATTTTTTTACAATGTGACTTTTGGCTATTTTATGAGTGAGTGAAAGATGGAAATGGAGATGGAGTCCAAATGAAATACCTCAATTTTCTTAGAGATGTGATCCCTGAATGGCATCCATCAGCATCTCCAATGTATGCCATGGTTTAGGAGCCCTCAGTTCAGTGTTGTTGCTGTTGTTGTTAGTTGCGAAGTTGTGTCTGACCTATTACCACCCCCATGCACAACGTTCCTCCAGGCCTTCGTGTCCTCTTCCATCTTCTGGAGTCCATTTAAGCTCACACCTACTGCTTCAGTGAATCTATCCAGCCACCTCATTCTCTGTCGTTCCTTTCTTCTCTTGCCCTCAATCTTTCCCAGCATTAGGCTCTTCTCCAGTGACTCCTTCCTTCTCATTAGGTGGCCAAAGTATTTGAGTTTTAGCTTCAGGATCTGGCCTTCTAAAGAGGAGTCAGGGTTGATCTCCTCTAGGACTGACCGGTTTGATCACCTGCAGTCCAAGGGACTCGCAGGAGTCTTCTCCAGCACCATAGTTCAAAGGCTTCAATTCTTAGGCACTCAGCCTTTTTTATGGTCCAGCTTTCACTGCCGTACATTGCAACTGGGAAGACCATAGCCTTGACTATACATAGTTCAGTGGTGGGATTCAAATACCTGAACAACTGGTTCTATTAGGTGATGCAGGCCTGGGCCTCCGATGCCTAGAACAGACTTCTGGAAGTAGTATCCATGTGTTTCTGGTGGGCTGTTTTAGACCTGGGAGGCCTCCAAGGCCTAGACTGGACTTCCAGAAGCCAGCTGGTTTTCTAAATTCAGGTAAATTTAGCTACCAGTTCTCCGGTACCACTTATGTAGAACAGACCTGAAGCCATGGTTTTTCATCATTAGCCCTTGAGCAGTTTTGCTTTGGACATTATTTGCTGCTTTAAATGTGTTTGATTTTGCATCAAAAATGCAATCCTTTTAGATCTCTCTTTGATCTTAGAAACTGGAGAGCTTTATATTGTTTGTTCTGCTTTTAATGTTGACCAATTATGGGCCAGGGAAACAAAGCATACATGAATGGCATTTTTTTATTATTATTAAAAGAAAGCGCAGCGGGTAATATACCAAACTCTGTGCACAATGTCATCATTTTTTTCCAGTCTAGATTTCTTTACATTGCATAAAGGAATCCAAAAATATTCCAAAAGGAGGTACTGATGGATAAATCGACCTAAGTTTTTTTCAAGCCAAGCAAAAATGTGTAAAGTGGAAGTTTAAGTAAACATTCAGTTTGAAAGGAAGCATACAAAATATAAGACAGAAAGGAAAAAGGAAAGAGGTTTTGATGTCAGCTTTTCTCCCTTGCCAGTGGGATATCCAGTGAGTGGATTTGTGATCATGTTATCTCAATAACAACAACTATCTAGGACATTTTAACAGAATCCAAGCAATTATGCTACTCTATCGGAAAGATACTGCTCAAGAAAGTGGGTGCTAATATTTCGTCTCTGGGAGCCTGTGATACTGCTCTGGGCTAGACAAAGCAGAGAGATATAGCAGCTGAGACCTTGGAACTAGTAATAAAGAAACATAAAATGAAATTCTATCAACCCTACTGAAAATCACAAGGAAACTTGGGTTAAATGTTGACAGCACTCCTGGAATGCTCATAGACCAATTCAAGACTTGGACGACTACAACCAAACCTTGCCTGTGCCAATGGTATTTATAAAATGCAAAGGAATCAGTCATTTTACTGGGGAACTGTTGGAAATGGTTCAAAAATTATCCTGCTAATGGTCTGGAAAGGTCCACATATTTTCTTCAAGCTAGTAAAGCATTCATTCATGACAAAAGCTTATTAAACATCAAAGCTCATATTAGAGCTTTTTCATGTCAATACTGTTTTTTTTAATATTAATTTTAAATAAAGATGTTTATGCATTGTTGCTTAATGATTTGATAGCCATTTTAGTAGGCATGGATATTAGGAATTAGGCTAACATGCGCTAGGGTCTTTCCTCTCAATTAGCTCTGCTCATTTCTCAGGTGAATTCTTGCAGAAGGTTTATTTCTGCACTTCTGGGTTGTCTCTAGTTTTGATGGCAGTCTCAGATAATTTTAAAAGGTTAGTGAAATTCCAAGTTTTGGAAAGCCATTCTAATTTCTGAGCCAGATTAATACACATTAATACAGAGAGACAGCCCCCACCCTACCCCACTCCCAAATCTAGTGTTTACATTGTTTTACTTAGTAGAGCATAGCCATCTCAACCTTTCTATAGATTCATTTAGTAGGACATTGTCTTATTAAAAAGGAGGTAGGTTTGACTAAACTAGTTGAATGAATACCAGATCAGTTTCCCATTTGAATTACTTTAGAAAGTTCAGAGGCGTGTATCCATCTGTGGTAATTTGTTTCTTTTACTTTGTTAGTGTCATGTGAAATGTCATTTGCTAGTGAATACTCCTTCTTCTACCCATCCCTTTATTTCTTTAGGTAGAAGCGAGAGAACAAGTTTGCATTTTGAACAGCAAGAAGATGTCTATCACAATTACATAGGAAACTATTGTTGTGGCATTATTTATTTATTAAATTCATATGCTACCCATCTCACTATCTAGAGCAACTCCAGCAACTAACTGGTCCTCCAGCAACAAAAATAGAAATATAAAAACAATTATAAATATAGAAATAATTAAAATTACAAGAATTAAATAGACTAAAATTAAAACTATAAGAAGGAAAACTGCTGAAGATTATTGTTGATATTAAAAATGCCTTCTGCGTACACATTTTTCTGTTCTCAGGTCCTGATGGATTTTACCCCTTGGCTATAAAATCCATGATTAAATTATGGTTTACTTCAGCTGCTTGAAGCAGGTAGGATAGGTTGCCTAGAGCATGCCTACTAATGCCTTGTAGCACCATATCTCCCAATTTTAAAGCTTACCAATGCTGAACATGGAATATAATGAGACACAGGTAAATAAATATCCAGAAATCATACAGCTTAAAATATAGGTCCTGCTAGCAGCAAATTAACTGTGAATTAGTTATCACATTTTGATTACTATTTCATAAAATGTACAGTGATTTTTATTTTTATTTTCACAGGTAGTCAGACTTTTCATTTTATGAAGTTTAAACATTGTACTACCTGCTGAAGATTAGAAAGTCCAGCATGTTGGCTAATTAGAAAATGAAACATTTTTGTGATCTTTTTACATTCCAAAGACTGATGCAACTATTATTGCATATGGTTACAACTACCATCTAAAAAAAATATTTCAAAATCATATGTTTTGCACACCCCATTTCTCAAACTCAGAATTATTTGCTTTGGATTTTGATCTGAACTGTTACATTGAGTGGAAGATTGTTCTCAACTGTTTTAGAGTGTAAAATAATCTAACTGCACGTCATGAGAACTTGAAGAGTTGTCTAGAACAGGGCTTTTCAACCTTTTCACCTATTGTACCATTTTTAGGATATGGCAGCATCCGAGTACCACCAGTCGCCTAGCAAGGTGTCAAAAACTTGACCAGAAAAAAAAGTGATAAAGTAGAGGTAGTCCTCGACAACAGTTTGCTTAGTGACTGTTCAAAGTTACAATGGCACTGAAAAAAGTGCCCCCCAAGCCAAAGCTGAGCAAGACACCTGCCTACCTGCCTGGCGGCACTCTTCCTCCTGTCTGAGGTTTTCATTGTTGTGAGCATTTCTGTTGAGGATTGGTAGCAGGGGTGGGGTGGGGTGGGTGTTTCGTTTTATTACCCCCACCTGCTGGGTGGTTGCAGCAGGTTTTGGTCACTTCACATGACCCTGGGACACTGTGACCATCATAAACATGAATCAGTTGCCAAGCATCTGAATGTAAATCACAAGACCCTGGAGACGCTGCAATATTCCAGTTGATTGGTGCTTCTTCTGGGCTCAGAAGCACCAGGATCAGTGCCAAGCTCCAGCTGGAGCCTGGCGCTGATCCTGGCGCTTCTGCTGAGCCCTGCAGCTTCAGCCATCTCTCACTCAGGCTTGTGCAGTGCTGCCACCGGTTCAGCTCATTCCCCTCCCCTGCTACCACTTTTCTAGAATGGTTGCATACCACCTGCCAGGTGCCAATGTACCATAGGTGGTACCCGTACTACTGGTTGAAAAGCCCTGGTCTGGAATATGCATAAATTCATATCAAGCAGAAAAATATATTTCTTTTGGTAACAGGGTGAATGCTGCTTAAATATTCTTTGTATATTAAAAGAATGAGGTAAAACAAGAAAGTCAACTTAACTGGGTGATTCTCTTACACCCCTGTTAAATGTGCTTTGGTGCTGATCTCAAGTAGACCAAAAAAAAAAGAACAGAGACAAAAAATCTTAATTCTCTGAATACCCTCCCCCTCCTTCTCCTTTTTGACACCTCATTTTGCCATAGAGGAAAACTTTCTGCTTTAAATATAAACATGCCATAGGTTGGTACAACACATGCTGAAAACTGGCTCCTGTATCACCTCATGAGTAACATTTTTCTTTGCATAACTTGGCTGCAAATCTGGAAGACTACTCCTAGAGAGCAAAGGTGCTTGGTAAAACTGCCACCATATAGTGGTCATCCAGATTTTTGGTAACTATGGTACCAGTTATGCAGTGGTGGGATTTTGCCAGTTCACACCAGTTCAGCAGAACCAGTAGCTAATTTTTTTGTTGCCCAGGCCCAGAATGGACTTCCAGGAGCAGTTTCCACAAAAAGAACTGGTTGTTCACATATTTGAATCCAACCACTGTAGTTACGGTAGCTCTAAAGATATGGTACCTTTAAATATATAGACTGCCAGTTAGTACAGGCATCTTGGTTTTTGACTCCCTTGCTTAGTTGGCAAGAAGCAATGTACTGCAACCACTATTAGAAAGAAAATAATGCCAGTTTATTTCTGTTGTCTCCCAGTCCCTGTTCCATATACAACAGATTTCACCAAAAAATACCAGCATGAATTAAAACCAGTTTTTCATCTAATAACTTATGGCCCAGTTGTACATTATGGTTTTTCTCCTTTGCTCATTTCCTCTATGTTAGGCATATATAAGGTGTAGTTATAGCTCAAAAGCACATGCATTTATGACTGTAAAGAAACCTATAATTCAGAAGAAAGATTTCCTTGAATATGTATTCCTTTCAACTATTAATTACAAGAGCTTGTACCTGAATGCCAATACACACGAAAATCTTGTTCCAATACCAACAAAATTGTTATGTGATGGCTTTTCATAAAATACAGTTTAATGGAGCATAGCAGCTGATAGGCAAGAAACTGAAAACTGTAACAAGCAATTATATGAAGGAATTTATTTTTGTTCTTATTTTTATTACCTAAATTTCTTTGAATCTTAATCTGATTCTTTTACTAATGCATCAGGCCTGACACTTCTCTGTGGACAAGAAATGCCTAATGGTCATGGATGAGGGGATTCATCTGTTTAATTTCTCCACTGAATAACTTTAAAAATTAATTTATCCGATTGTTCAGACTAATATATATGGATTTCATTTTGGAAGGTGTAGCTAATAATTCACCTTATGTTTCTTTCCCCTTATGTCTGGTTTGATAAGGTTTCTGTAATAATACTTTTACATTTGGCAGATTAAAATAAAATGGAACATTGTATGAGAATCAAGACCTAACACAGCCACAGGAATACTAATAGAAAAATGGGCTAAGATTAGAACTTGAGGCAGACTTGCAGATTTTATGCAGCAATTTCTAGTAGGATGTAAGTGCTTCAACTCTGTTATTTTCATACATTATATTACTTAGAAGTAGGTACTTGTACTAATTTCTCTTTTCTTTTGCAACCTCTCCCCATAAGTGCACAAACCTGCAATGTAGTGTGCAATGTATTGGGCTTTGTCTTACTAAATGTATCACATGGGTTTGATTGCTGGAAGTTTGCTTAAGCAGGGAAACTGGCTAACGGCTCCCAGCCCCCTCAGACAACCCGTCTCCAGCGCTGCCATTGGCTGCTTCTAGGGCGGCAATAGGTTGCTTTAAACCTATTGGCCGCCACCTAGAGGCCAGGGTATAAATAGCTGCACTCGCAGCCCTGTTCTCCAGTTCAGTTCCTGTAAGCAAATAAAGAATGGCTCTTGCTGAACTCACTCGCCTCGTCTCTTCAATCAAGCACAGAACCCAGTACACAACATAGTGTATACATATCATATATGGAACTGCTTTACAAATGAAATTTAATTTTAGAATGCATACAGAATCACAAGCCATTGGCATTACCTAGGAACAAATATACCTTAGTAATGAAGAGATGAAAGATTTTTGTTGTTGTTGGCCAATGAATGAGGAGCATGATTACCCCTCAAAGTCATAAACCACCATTTATATCTGTCTCTTTTACTGATTATATAATTAGAACAGAGCCCTGATGGATCAGGCTACAGGACCGTATGGTCTAGTCTTCTTTGTCTTACAGTGCAAACTGGATGCCATTTGGAAGCTTACAGTTTGGAGTGGAGGTAATACTTCCAACCCTACCCTCTATTTACCATCTATCTATCTATCTATCATCTATCTATCTATCTATCATCTATCTATCTATCTATCTATCTATCTATCTATCTATCTATCTATCTATCTATCTATCATCTATCATCTTCCTACTCTTTTTTGTTCCAAGCTATAGAATCCTGATAGAGGGAGAAGGAAAGAGAGAAAGAAAGTTGCCTCCCCAGTGACTTGGGATTGGGTTTCATGCATTATTAAGTAAAGGACACTATCCCTTTCTATTCCTCAAGACAGGAATTGTGTCTTTAATAATTAGCCCTTTACTTAATAATGCACACAACAAATTTTCTTCTTGTCTTCATAGCAGATCAGTGTAGCTGGTAAAATATAGAATACTCCACTGATCTTAGGAATGATGCCTCACTGGCAATGAACATTAGAGTTTACTGGGAAAAAGATGATCTGGAAGCTGAAATATGGAGGGAAATCTTGGACAATCTATTTAGTCAGAAAACATGTTCCTACCAACAATGAAAAAATGAATTATTTTCACATAATGAAGGGGAATTGTAAGTTGTATGGTTTTTATACTTTTTCACAATTGTCCAGCTGAAGAAGTATAACTGCTATGATAACCAGGGCTTTTTTTGTCATAGAACGCTCAGAACGGAGTTCCGGCACCTTTTTTGGATGGAACCTTGTAGGGTAGGTGGGTTGTATGACATGTGTGAGTTCCGGCACCTTTTTCTTTTACAAAAAAAGCACTGATGATAACAATCCAAATACCTGACTCCTGTGGGAGATGGGGATGGCTAAAAAGCAATATATTGTCTTTAAAGCAGCCACATCACACCTATGATTTCCCAGGTCTAATTCAGTGTGTTGAAAGTAAGTTCAGGTTACAGCTTCCTTTTCTCAATACCCCTCCACCCCACAGGTGGATATGGCTTGCAATGTAGTAATTATGATAAAATTTTTCTCAGTTGTCCCCTATGCTGTCTTATTTTTATGTACCAATTGAAATCACATTCAGGATTAGATTGTCTTCTTTTGTTTGTTTTCTAAATCGGTGTTTTTAAATTGTTGCACCTCGTTTTATGTAGTAATGTTATTATGTTCTTAATGTTATTTTTTATAGTTTTTTAAAAACAAAAATGCTAATTTTTGTAGTTTCTTTTTTAAAATATTCATTCTTTATAGTTTTTTTTAAAACAAGTTTTATTGGTTTTTCAGTTAAAATCTACATATTTAGAAAGCATCATGATAACTGGGTAATCAGAGGTTCACTAACACAGTTTTCAGTACATAATTCAGGTTACATTATCAAAACATCCTTCTCAGTTTCCCTTAACATTTCATACAACCAGTTTAAACTAGTAAATTTCTAGAAATAGCATGGTCAGTTGAAAAATTTGTCAATTCAATTGAGATATATCTATGTCCTGTTATTAAAGTTTACCTAAATGTAATTTTAATTATATTATTCAAATTTAGCCTTTAACATCCCAAATAATATTCACAACCCAAATTTCCCTTATTTCATTACAGCAAAAACTATAGCATCTAACATGTACGCAGTGGCTGAGTAGCTATGTTCTACCTAATAAACATCATCTGTTTCACATCCTAATACATCACATGTATAGGACCACAGCCTATATTTATCAATCTACAACTATTTATACACAACCAGATTCTGTTTTAAATTTTAGCTAATTCTTAATTCTTAAATAGAATAATCAAATGTCTTTTAACATCAAAAGTGAGATCTATAAACCAAATTTCCATTATGTCAGTGCACAAACTATAATGTCTAAAATAAGCCTAATAGATATCTAAACACATTCTAGTTCTATCTCATAAACATTTTCTATGTTAGATCCTGATAGATCACTGATTACTAAAAGGATAACCTTTAATGGTTCTCTAAGAACTCACTTTTTAAATCTAACTCTGGGTTTCTTTTTTTGCCAATCAGGTTTCCAAACCAAGGCCTTTGAATTGCCAGATAGGTTGCCCTTCGCTCCAATACATATTATTTGAATCGAAGGAGGCCATCTAGCCATCAGTGATTCACAAAAACCAAACCATTTGTAATTATTATATTGTTGCCCTGTTAGTTCTACTCTCTATATTTGCTCTAAAAACTTTATCTTCAGTTCAGTCTGGATTCCTCTTCTGTCTGGGTTCATCTGCTTTAAGTAGAATCTTATCCAATTTTGTAATTAATGCTTGGCTATCCAGGCTTTCAGAAAACTGTCTTCGTTGATCTTCCACGTCCTCTATGTTAGCATCACTATCTTCTACATAGTATACTTCTAAAGTTATAGGCTCTTTTGATGGAGTCAAAAGTTGACTATTAAGTTTTCCCATAGTTTGTTGTTGGTCCTTAAGGTTATTTGCCATAGTGATAGTTCCTTGTACTTTTAGAGTTGTCAGTTCTTTGGATAGTTGTTGCTTATATTCCTCTGTCTCAATAGTAATATCTTCCAATTTTGTTATATTCTGGAGTATAAATTCTTTAGCTTCAATCTGGGTTTCAATTTGTGATTTAAGGTTAGCATGTAAATTATTAAATCTGGAGATAGACATCTCAGTGACTCTGTACATTGTTTCAAGTATGAGGTTATAATCAAGCAAGGTTTGTGGCTGATCCTTCTCCATTTTGTAATAATTATAAATAGTCCTTGGTGGAGGCTATGTTTCAAACAAAAATCAGTAAGAGTCCACCTCCAGAAGTTTAAGCCAAATTCATCTCCAGCTGTTTCAGTTTTTTATCTTAATGCCAAGGTCAGTCCAAAATGTAAGCAAGCTTGTTTGCCAATAGTATTCACTAGATGTCCCCAGAATACTTCAAATCCTTTTCAGACAGTATCTTTTTTATTTATTTCTTTTTTTGTCCCCTTTTTTAGACTAATAGGTAGAATAGTTCATTTCTGTAAATATAGGAACTTTTGGCCAAAGGTAGAAAGGCAGTAAGTCCAATAAATCAGTATAAGTTAATAGAAGGCTGTTTCTTTTCTCTCCCAATGTAGACAAAGGCCGCTCTTAAAGAAGGTGGGTGAAAAAAAATCCCTTCCCTCTCTCCTTGCTGGGGGAAGCAAATTCAAGAAGCTTTTGACAGGGAAAGTAAACAATTAGGAAAACAAGAAGACAATTCTCACCCAGTTTTCAAATGCTTTCAAGTACTTTGTTGTGCTTTTGGCTTCAGCAGGAAATGGCTAAATGATGGGCCATGGGAGTCGCCAATCCTTTCTTCTTCGGTTTGGAGAGTAGCTCCAAGCCGACAGGAGGGCTGCCGTCCTTCTACCACTGACTGGAGAGATGTCTCTCCCACTCATTGCCCCTCCAGGGTGACTTTCAACCCCTTTACAGGGACCCCCCAATGAAGAAATCCAGGCGACACGAGGAACAATTCCCTCACACTTCTGGAAGCACCGAAAGTCTGGAACCGGAAGCCCATTCTTTATTCTTTATGCCCTGACTTCTTAAAGAAGAAAAGTAGTATAAAATTAAATGAACAAATGTATACATAAATTTACATTTAAATGAATTTCCTGGATGGATGGGATTTTAATGTTTATATTGTTGCCTTTATATTTTGCTTAAGGGTCAGAGGTAATCCAGTTGATATGTGTCTTTAATTTGGTACAAATATAGGATTAGGTACTATCAAACCTATACTATATAAAATTCTGTCTGTTATGAGCAAATATTTTGAAATATAGAAATTAATTGTGTCATTAAAAAATTGGATTGTGCATTAATAAATGAGTAACTTAATTTTAGTTTAGTGGATTTAAGAGAAGGTAAGAATTTGTGGTTCTCTTGGGAGATATGTAATTTACATGGTATAAAACATTGTACAGGCAATGATGTACAAAGTGATAAACTACAGTAAGATTAAGATTTTTTTCCTAAGTAGATGCACTTTCAAAAGATGTTTTTTAAAAAGTTTTGAAGAAGAATCAGGTAAAACTTTTAGATTTCAAATTTGCATATTGTAATAAAATGCTTCTCAAATTGCTAAAACCTTCCAAGAGACTATCAATCACTTTGGGCCTAATTCAGTAAATCATGAATCTGAAGACATTGCTACTGTCATCTTCCATCTTTCACTCTAACAAAAGATTCATATTTCAAACCTGGATTACCTTTGCATATTGTCTGCCTCCTTTTAATCATGATTGGGGCGGAAGATTAATCTCTTAGTTTAACATGTATTTCTCTCTTATCTCAATGACACACTTCTTAGCCACTTCAAAATACTTAAAACTTGGTATCCTACTGTAAATTAAATGAAATAATATCTACCACACTCACATTCTGGAATTAAACAAGTATGAAATATCAGACTATAGGATAGATAGATAGATAGATAGATAGATAGATAGATAGATAGATAGATAGATAGATAGATAGATAGACAGACAGACAGACAGACAGACAGACAGACAGACAGACAGACAGATGAGAGAGAGAGAAAATACAGAATGCTATATTAAATATAAGTGTATTTAATGATAAATGACATTATCTTCAGTGGGGCTTATTCTATAGTGTGAATATGGTAGAGGCATCTTCCACAAAAGTTCTGTTGATTCAAGATTTACTTCTAACTTACAAATGAAGGTGAATATATGTGTATCAGGATAATGTTGCAGGATCCAATCTGGGTCAGTCACCAGGACCAGTGGTTTTACGTTCTGTGCTTTTGGACTCATGCTGGAGCCCATCCTCAGGGAACTTCTCTGTGTTCTCTGGGCTGCTTTGTGTGTGGTGTTCAAATGGTGGTTGTTATGTGTGACTTTTTAGTTGTAGATTGGGGTGCTGATGGCTGTCTATTAAGTCATTCACTGTTGTTTCCTTTGCTGCCAAGCTGGGGGTAAATCAGCTGTTGACTGATGAGAAGGCTGTTTCCCAACTTCAATCACCACCCTGGCTGTTTTTGTGCCTGCTCATCCAACAATCTTAGTAGCTGAAAAATTGAATGTATATCTTGTTTATTCAATTTGAGGTTGCCAATGAGTTTGGGTCGCCTCATCTGACCACTCACTTGTGTTCTTGCAGACTGTCTGTCCTACATAGTGCAGGGGATCCAGTAAAATACATTGGAAGTATCTCCCACCTCCAAGCAATCTTTGCAGTGCATAATTTGTCCTTATATGGTAGCCTCTGGGTAGTGTGCAATGCCCACTTACAGATCTCGGAAGCTGCATTCTACTACTTCCAAAATGTTTTTGATGTATGGCAAGCTATGAACACACAGAAAATATACAGAGAGGTTCCCTGAGAGTGGGCTCCAGCATAAGTCCGAAAGCTCAGAAGACAAAACCTTTGGTCCCAGTGATCAATCCAGATTGGATGCTACAACTTCTAATTTAGTTCCGCTCAAGGAAAAAAAATACTGTAAATACTTTGGGTTGGTGTTTCCTCCTGATTTGTAAGAAGAACTGACCTCATTAGTAGAAATGTTTGCCTTATTGCCCCTCTCAATTCTTTGGATTTCCATTTTATTCAGTTTTAAAAGTGAATTTATGGCTTCCCCAAATGGTGACCATTCTGATATCTCTACTGCAAACCTAGCAAAAGTGACAGAGTGGGAAACGGGTGCACGCTGAAGGACTATTTTTTATACTTTTTTCAATTAGCCATCTGAAAGTGATTCTAGGCAAGAAGCAGTGGAAATATATTTATGGCACATGATAAGCATGAATTTAAGGATTTGTGGAAGGCAACATCTGCATTTGGTATTAGTTCATCACAGAATAAAATTTCAATGGAAAAAATGCTAGTGTTAACGAAATGACAGATACTATGTCTGAAATGAAATTCCTAAATTTACTTAGGGTGATGTTCCTATGATATTTCTAGACCAGGATATCAGCATAACATCATAGTTCATCATATTATATTGATAAAGGAGCTGACAGCATTCTTTCATCTAAAGATAAAAAGTCTCAAGATCTAATAATTTCACTCTTCTTTTCTCTGTATGCAGGAATGAATGAACAATAAATTACATGGGAATACTATCTCACAAGAGAGTGTTTAAAGTCACTTGTTCAAAGCATGACCTTGGATACTAATTTTAAGTTTTCTATGATAATTAATATCATCTCTTTCCAGTGATATTTTGCAATACTAAAGTAAAATATGTTATTTAATGTACATCATCCAGAATAACTCAAGTGCCTCTTCCAATACAAAAGTTCCATTCTGCCGTCCTGCAAAATCTGTTTGAAAGTATGATATATGACTGTGAAGAATATGAATAAGAATATGAAGAACAGTTGAAGGAATTGGGTATGGGTAGTTTAGAGAAAAGAAAGACTAGGGGTGACATGATAGCAGCATTCCAATATTTGAGGGGCTGCCACATAGAAGAGGAGGTCAACTTATTTTCCAAAGCACCAGAAGGCAAGACAAGAAACAATGGAAGGAAACTATTCAAGCAACCTGGAATTAAGGAGAAACCTCCAAAGAGTGAGAACAATTAACCAATGGGATAGTTTGCCTCCAGAATTTGTTTTGCAGTATTTCAGTGGAGGCTTTTAAGAAGAGATTGGATGCCACTTCTCTGAAACGGTATAGAGCAGGGTTGAATTAGAAGACCTGTGAGGTCCCTGCCAACTCTATTATTCTGTATTCTGTAAGTGATACTGGAACACCATGTACTTCCACTAAATTGAACAAATCCCACAGAATTCAGCACAGAGTAAACCTGCATAGGATCTATTGCTGCCTATCCCTGCCTACGGAACATTTTTGAAAATGCAAAAATAGGATAATTGCCAAACAGCATAAGCAGTTAGTCTTAACATTTTTGACTGCTAAAGGATCTGTGTAGCTAGCTAAACTTAGGCACCTACATACTGTAGTGAGTAAGAAAACATGGTTCATAATGCTGCAAAGCAAAGCTCATCCATTATGTAGGAAAGGGTAGGGCTTTTTCTTTCTTTCTTTATGTAGTGATGGTTATTTTGTCATTTTAATGTCATTTCAGCTAAGAACAGATAAGTTAGATTTCAATAGCTAGATCAGTGATGGCGAACCTTTTAGAAATCGAGTGCCCAAACTGTGACCCAAAACCCACTTATGTACGGTCAGGTGCCAGGTGGGCATGACCCATTGGGTGGGCATGGCTGCAGTGGTAACAGCAGATTGGGGGGGAACTAAAAGTTCAATCAATCAATTCCAATTTTGTGAGATCTTTTTTTCCCCGCAAGAAGTTGAAATTGATTGAACCTTTTTTTTTTTTGCACACGGAGGAGGAGGCCTAAAGCGAAAAGGTTTTATAAAACCCAGCTGAAGGCCTAGGACTAGGGTGACGGCACGCTTGCCCACAGAGAGGGCTCTGCGTGCCACCTCTGGCATGCGTGCCATAGGTTCGCCACCATGGAGCTAGATTGTCTGTTCTCAAAAATGGTGGGAAATAGTTATTTATTTGTTATGTTTTTTCCTGAGAAAATGTTCAGTGCTTTTGTCAATAAAGACATTCTCCCAAATTCAGTCCAAGAAGGAATCTAATCCAGCTATGTTTTACACATTAGACATATTTTCCCTCTCATTCACTCCTCCTCTCTCACCTCCTCTTTTTTGGGTGGGGGGGTGATATTCATAACTATTTTGCTCAAGGAAATAATTCCAACTATTTTGCTCAAGCACTATTTGGTAAAACTTCAATTTCCCTTACAAAAGTACTGCTTTAATACAGAGTGTGTATCTCTTTTTCTTTCTGGTCAACCCAGTGCTTTAGATTCTTACTTCTACAGCAAACCCTCTGATAACATTCTAGCCTCCACCTATGCTAACATTATACTACTGAATAATTGTTGTTTGTTCCATGGAAATAATAGCCTCTTTTGTCAGGAAAAAAATAAGATTGCTAAGTTGCATGCTAATATTAGCTAATTGGGCACGATCACTTCCTGCTAACACTCTCTTTTCATCATATTTAGATGGACAAATTTAAAGGCGCAAGGTCATCATTCCATCGTCCTTTTTATCAAATTATCTTCGATTGCATTTTCTAAACATGTTATCAAAATGGTAATTCATGCTTTCCTCTCTGAAGATAGTCCAGTTTTCATAAAAGTAGTTCTCTTGCTACCATATATTGAGGGAGGAAAACTATTTCAATTACTGAAAGGAATACATAACTCCAAGTCTATTTATTTTAATTTATTCAACTGTCTCGATATATTTGTGCACAGAACCTTTATAAAGTATGAATAAATTCACCTTGAAATTGTACCAATTGACTTTGGCTGAGCTAGGCTGTGAGAAGGAATCAGAATCACTTTTTGAAATAAACTCTGACAATGCTGATCACAACAAAGTGGCTACTCATTTATTAAACTGACAGCTCAGCAATTGTTTCAAGCAGAAGAGATGAAGTGGCCTGAGGTGTTAGCTATGGCCGGGGGTGATAGCTCTGCCTGGGTGCTTTTCCTGCTAGTCACATGTTCAGAGGTGTCATCTGATAGTGTGACATTTCCTAAGGGTCCTGCACCTGCCTGGATGTCAAACAGCTGGCATGATCTGAGTTCTGCAACCATTTTATAATGCTATGCCATGACTGACATAAGAGCTTGGAGAACAGACACCAAATTTTGCCCTGATTCTTTGGCTTCCCAGGGTTCCAATCAATACATGAATATAAGGAGAGTACTAGAGGAGATAGAGAAGAAAGTGCAGTCATCGCTCTCAGCATGACACATTTCATGTTTAAAATGTATAAAAGTGCAATGCTGAAAAATTTCCAAGGGGGAGAAATGATTTTGAATGCTTTCAGAATGCCGAAGAAAAGTAAGCTTAAAAGTGAAATTTATACTGATCACAGATTTATTATGTCTTAATTAAATACACTGTGTTGCCATATCTTTCTCTCTTGTAAAGCTGTCATTTTCTCAACAACCCTCTTTTTTTTAGGATTATCAGGAATGCAAAGGATAATTGTACTTGTTGTCTGGTATATCAGTTCATGAATGTTTCAGTCCCTCCCCCAGACTCACCTATGAAAGCAAATGACACATAAAACATAAAATTTGCTAGTCTAAATTTATCTAAACATCTGAGATCAAACGTTCCACATTAAAATACTGTAAAACAATTTACATAGAGAGGCTGCTGAAACTTCAGATGACTCTCTCTATATATCCCTCTCTCTCTCTTACACACACACACACACACACACACACAGACACACACACACCACAACATTGTCCCATTAACCTCGCTGCTTCTTGGTTTGTGTGTTTGTGTGTTTGTTTGTTTGTTTGTGTTTTTTTGAAGTTGTTGCTTTTCATATTATAATCCCTGAATGGTGTGGATTTAGTCACTCTCAGGAATTGCTTCAACCCCTATAAACCTGTTTAATCATTGTGCTATATATTAGCAACTTATTTGGGTACCCTTAATATTTAGATATTCAGTAGGTGGACATGTAAGAATAGGTCTTATTAACTGTGATGCTCAAAACTGGTAACTGTTTTCCAAACAGCTTTTCTAAAGTACATATTAGAGAACATGATTGTAAAATTAGAAAAGACAATGCCTGGCTCAAACATCAAGATCCTGATACTTAGCAGATCTTACCCCAAGACATGGATATTCAAATCCCCTTGTAAGAAAATCCAAGAGAATTTCAGTGCCAACTTGAATGATGAAATCCAGCATTTCAGAGGGAGACCTTCCAAGCAGTAAGGTGAATCATACAAAAGCAGTCCCCTCCCCATCCTATTCCTAGAACCCAACTAACACACCATATCAGATCCAAAGCAGAGGTCCTAGTCCCAGGTAAGCTGTTTCTTAAAAACCATGAACCTCCTATTCTTGGTACATCAATATAATTACATACAATTATCTTGGGACAGCAAATATCCAAGATAATTATATTGTAACCCTAATCCATCCAAGTCTTAATAATATACACTAATTCTGCCTACATCTCTACTGCCAAAATCTTAACAAATGTGTCAGTATCAGAAATGGTCCTGGTGTTTACTTGCAGCAACTTGAGATCAAGGCACCAGAAATTCAGCCCCCTGGATTTAGGGATAAAAGAATGGAGGTAGAAAAAAGGACTGGTATTAATTTGAGGGTCTCCCTTCCCCTGTAACAGCTTGCCAAGCATTTCCTATCATACCTCCACTATTGAAACTTGTTCATTTTCAACCCTTCACAAAAGTCTTCATGGCACAATCTATAATGAATTGTAGAAATAAACTTGAAAAGCAGGTGTTGCAACCAAGTAAACAGTTAGATGGGGGGGGGAATCAAATCTTAGGCAGAAATGTAATTTGAGAAAGCTTATCAGACTTGATTCTTCCCATTTCTAGAAAAGATAAAAGGAGTGAGAGGGAAGTATTTTACAATGTGCAAGATGTATTCTGTTTATGTAACTTTATAATAAAAACAATATTAACATTCATAACTTTGATTTCCTAGTTTGGTGCATCCTCAAAGGGTTAACAATATCCAGCATCAAATTACCATTTGCCGTCTCTTCAAATAGGATCATAATAATCAATTCCACATTCAGCATCACAACATATCATCACCTTCAAGATGAATTCACTAGCAGCAATTTGGTAGCATCACCCTTCTTGGCCTTCTAGAACTCTATTAGCTTACCTACCATAATTCTTCCATAGTATCTCACTATGATGTAATAACCTGGTGACATTTCTGCCAATAGAACCCCTTCTATCATTAAGGCCTTGTCTCATGATAATCCTTACTTCATTCCTGATTCCTTAGCTTGGTGGGCACTATATTTACATAAAATGTAAATCACAGCAAAGGCCTTGATTGCCTCCATGTCCTGATGGCAGTGAACAGATGTAAGTGATGTTTTGCAGGGATCCTATTGTTTCTGTTCCCTGACCCACCAATATTTATTTATTTTATTTATTAATTTAATTTATATACCGCCCTTCTCCCGGAGGACTCAGGGCGGTGAACAGGGCAATACATAAAAACTAGATACAAAAATTAAAAATTATTAAAACGTGATTAAACAATGCCCATAATAAATTAATACAGATTAAAAATTGAAGTCCATTTATAAAAATCCCACCCCGTCCCATCAGGCCAGGCCAGCTTGTTTAAAGAGATGGGTTTTAAGATCGCGCTGGAAGGAGCAGAGATCGGGCGCCATCCGGAGCTCGACCGGAAGATGGTTCCATAAATCCGGTGTACCCACAGAGAACGCCCTCCCCCTGGGGGCCACCAGTCGGCATTCTTTGACCGGTGGCACCCTGAGGAGGCCCTCTCTGTGGGAGCGTACTGGGCGGAGGGAAGTTGACGCCGGCTGCAGGTGCTCCCCAAGGTATTCCGGACCCATGCCATGAAGGGCTTTGTAGGTCATTACTAACACCTTGAACCTCACTCGGAAGACAACTGGTAGCCAATGCAGCTCGCGGAGCAAAGGTGTAACATGGGAGTATCGGGAAACTCCCAATACAACTCTCGCGGCTGCATTCTGTACCAGTTGGAGCCTCCGAGTGGTCTTCAAGGGTAGCCCCATGTAGAGAGCGTTGCAGTAATCAAGACGAGAGGTCACGAGCACATGAGTGACCGTACGTAAGGCATCCCGGTCTAGATAGGGCCGCAACTGGCGCACCAGGGGAACCTGGGCAAAGGCCCCCCTAGTCACAGCTACTATATGGTCTTCTAGGGAGAGCTGTGAATCTAGGAGGACTCCCAAGTTGCGAGCCCTATCTACAGGAGGTAATAACTCACCCCCCATAGTGAGGGGTGGGATATCCTGAATATCCCGAGATGCCGGTACGCACAGCCACTCAGTCTTGTCAGGGTTGAGTCGAAGCCTGTTCCTCCCCATCCAGACCCGGACCGCCTCCAGGCACCGGGACATCACGTCGAGGGCATCACTGGGGTGGTTTGGGGTCGAAATGAAAAGTTGGGTATCATCAGCATACTGATGATACCCAACTCCAAACCCACGAATGATCTCACCCAGCGGTTTCATGTAGATGTTGAACAGGAGAGGCGAGAGGACCGACCCCTGAGGGACTCCACAAATGAGAGGCCTCGCGGTCGACCTCTGCCCTCCTGCCAACACCGACTGCAAGCGTCCCAGGAGATAGGAGGAGAACCACTGAAGGACCGTGCCTCCCACTCCCAATCCCCTGAGACGCCGCAGCAGGATACCATGGTCGATGGTATCGAAAGCCGCTGAGAGGTCTAATAGGACTAGGACAGAGGTTACCAAACTTTATGCCAATTGCAGCAAAGCAGGAGAACTGTAGTCAACAACTCTGCTTCTGCCATTCTACGCCCCATTAAATTTACAGTAGTTGCTGCAATTTCATCCCTATGACTGCAGTGGCATTATGAGACTGGTAGCTTCTGCTCCCATGTGTCCCTTCTGCCCAAAGATAAAGGAACATGTACTTCTAAAGTTGTCTCTGCATTATATTTCAGCTTGGCTATTCTTAGGTCTCTTAGGTTTTATCCTTCCCCCCCCCTTCTTCTTCATGTTCTGTTATACCTTTTTCCCCCCTTCTGTGCACATATCCTTCCACCCCTGTCTCCATCACCGTAACATCTTTTCCCCTTTTTTCTTTGACCATTACATTTCAATCCTTCAATAACATTGTCCTAAAGGTGCTTTTTCATAAGGCAACTAGACTTTCTTGTTTTTCTTTGAAGACGTTTTGCTTCTCATCCAAGAAGTTTCTTCAGCTCTGACTGGATGGTGGGAAATGGAAGGATTTATATTCCTTGCAGACAGCTGGTCATTTTCATTCTTTTAGAGAATCATTGAGGGCACTTGGAGGTTTGTCTGTGTCCCCAGTGAGTAGTGCAAATGGGTGTGGAGCCTTCTTGGAACTGCTGAAAGGACTGTATTGTGGAAAGGTGCTTTCTTTTTCACGAGGCAACTGGACTTTCTTGTTTTTCTTTGGACACGCTTTGCTTCTCATCCAAGAAGCTTCTTCAGCTCTGATCCCACCATCCAGTCAGATGAGAAGTGAAACGTCTTCAAAGAAAAACAAGGAAGTCCAGTTGCCTCATGAAAAAGCATATTTGGGATAACTATGACTTGGATGACTGTGAATCTCCATAGACTTTCTGCAGGATGTTTTCTGCCCTGTGTCCCTTCACTGTTGAACACAGGCACAGGCTGTGTTGTCTGCATCTCAAACTGAAATGCAAATTGTTCTTGTAGTCTGCATTTTTTTTCTGGAAAAAAAGCACCTTTGGGACAACCATGACCTGGATGGCTGAGAATCTCCATAGACACTTTGATAACATTCTTCTTAAATGGCCATCTTAAAATCTGTTAGTGCAGCTCATCACCTTCCAAACTATATCAATAATTCTTCTAATTCTTTATGAGCTTCCAAAATGAGAAATAAAAACTAAGCCAAAATGCATTCTCTAGGGCTTTCCAATATGGAGACAAACTTTACTGACTGCAACTGTTGTTCAGTATGCTACATAAGTAGGAACACAATCATTTCTATTTGTGGTTTTCTGACTTTTTCCCCCTGTGTTCTGACCATTCTCCCCAGGTATCAATTCAGAATAAGATGCAATAAATCCTTTTTGTGGAAACAATCCATGTTTACTTTGTTTATCTTCAGTATTTACTCTGTTGCTGACTTCTGCAGTAAGTGAAGAGTCAACAGACTGTTGCTTAACATCATATACTTTTAAGAGCTATTTCACTACCATTTTCATCCCTACTGCTGTTATTTTGAAATTTGATGTGTTATGTTCTGTTTCTCAGTTTATTCCATAACTTGTCTTCAGGTTATGTTTGTTTATAAAATTCATTGGCTATGTTGGATTCAGTCATAATTGTGAATTGTCATGGATGGTTTGTAATATAAAAGAAACCAGAGAGTCTGAGTACAAGGGACTATGAATTCTAAAGACAATGGACAGCTTTATGTGAACAGGAAAAAGGATATCTATGTCTATATTTATAGATAGGTAGATAGATAGATAGATAGATATAGAGATATATCTGTATATCTACATAAAATTTGAATTTCCTATTCCATGTGTTTATAAATGTTAAACACTCAATGTACGTATTTATTTCTAAGAATTATTTTTTTCAGAAAAGTAAAGTTTGAACACCACCTATAAAGATGTTTTTGCAGCATATATAAATCTAATTATGAAAGAAGCACCAGTAACATTTGGAACCAATGAGAATGAGGACACCATTCTGTTGGATGTGGGCTGGCATTCTGAACAGTAATTTAAAGGCATGGGGTAAAACAACAACAACAAAAATGTCATCTGTATTAGGCATTAGAAGAGAAATGAAGAAAAAAGATTTTTAATGTAAAATGAAGCAATTGTGGGAAAGAAAACAGTTAAGCAGAAATTTGTCTCCTGGGGTATTCAATGCGGCAGAATGGCAGGAGACTCAGGACTGATAAAAATAAATACTTGTTTACACTGCACATTGTTCAGCTATGGCAATCAGTACCATGAGATGTAGTGATATTTATTAAGTAGGGTGACTTTAAAAAAAAGATTAGACAAATTCATGGTGAACTGCTTCTAATCATAGTATTGGCTCCAGTTTCTAAAACAGTTGAAGTGCTGCTAGATAATAAGAGCACATAGATGTTTTTTCTAGTGCCTGTAGGTTCCCCAGAGGCATTTAGTGGGACTTTTGAGAACAGCATGCTGCACTAGATGGGCTTTTGTTCTATCAATAGATAAAGTGTCAGTCACACTTGAATAATTTTCTTCAATCAAGAATTCCTAAAGCAGGATTCCACATAATATTGCACCTTCCATCCTTCTACAGTTTGACATTGCAAGAGAGAAGGGGTTGGGCTTTTGAAGAATGTCCTTCTGAATGATTACATCTTATGGGTGTTCCCTTACTTTGATTCTGTGTATGGCACGGTTGGAAAGCCTTATTTGAAAGCCAGAATACCACTTTCATGTTTGAGCTCTGAAAAAAATAACCATGAGGCTCCAATGAGGCTATAACAATTGTTTGTTTGTTAAGGTGAAATTATAACTTTTAGAATTCAAATTCAATTATTCAGTCTGGGCATGCTCCCTTCCAAAAAAAATAATAAAAAAATGCCTGGTACAGTTGCAAATATAAGTCCACACATCTGTCATGATGTCATGATCTCTCTTTAGCTGTCCTTGAAGGTAGATATAGGAACATCCCCTACCTGGAGAAGCAATATCCCTATTGACTCTGGTTATACAAAAACAACACAGCATGTGTTCCTCCAGTGCCCATACCACAGAGACATTTGTGCTAGCTTCATTTCACCAATACTGTATAAATATCCAGGGCACGCAGGACAATTTTATACCTCCTTGCTGCTACAACATACAATGTTGCCAGGCTTTGCACAACAAAGATTAAAATCTCTCAGAAGACGATCTGTGCCTCAGGCCAGCCTTAAATATTTGACTTACTAGTTAAGAGGGTTTTGTATTATGATAGATTTAGTTAGCCATATATTAACTCTTATGTTGTTTTTATATTTACATTATATATATATATTTGACTTACTAGTTAAGAGGGTTTTGTATTATGATAGATTTAGTTAGCCATATATTAACTCTTATGTTGTTTTTATATTTACATTATATATATATATATATATATAATGTAAATATAAAAACAACATAAGAGTTAATATATGGCTAACTAAATCTATCATAATACAAAACCCTCTTAACTAGTAAGTCAAATATTTAAGGCTGGCCAGATCATCTTCTGAGAGATTTATATATATATATATATATATATATATATATATATATATATATATATATATATATATGTATATATGTATATATGTATATATGTATATATGTATATATGTATATATGTATATATGTATATATGTATATATGTATATATGTATATATGTATATATGTATATATGTATATATGTATATATGTATATATGTATATATGTATATATGTATATATGTATACATGTATATATGTATATATGTATGTATATATATATATATATATATATATATATATAGAGAGAGAGAGAGAGAGAGAGAGAGATGTGTGTGTGTGTGTGTGCATATAAATATGTGTGTGCATATAAAGAAAAACTAAACTACTATAAAAAGGAATATATATATATATATATATATATATATATATATATATATATATATATATATATATATATATATATATATATATATTCCTTTTTATAGTAGTTTAGTTTTTCTTTATATGCACACACATATTATTTAAAATGATTGTTTATTTTGACTTTGTGAGATAGACATAATCAGGGTGATGGTAGATTTTTTCCAGAGAAGGCTGCAGTGGCAAGGACTTCACATTACATAAAGAGTTAATGGGGATAAGAAGACATAAAGATTGGGGCTAGTGGAAAAATGCACAACGGCCCAGTCAACGTTGGCAGAAAATACTCTGACAAGGGAAGAAAGCACTCTTTTTTCCCTTAGCTATATGTGAAACCTTGTGTCATCAAAAGTGGGGGTGATTATGCATGCCCAGGAGGTCAAAATCTGTATGGATGTATGCATGTATTCTCAATTATCTTTCTAACTAAGAAGCACATTTCTTATGGAATGCTATATAAAGAGCTTCAAAGTAACCTTCACCCTTTTCTTCTTCCTTTTAACATGAGATCTGAAATGCAGGCAAGTCTTCAACCATGGAAGACAGTGTAACTCAAAAACTGACCTGTACACTCCTCAGAGGAACTTGTTAGTCTCAAGAGACAACAAATACACATTCTTTTTTAAAAAACTTTTCTCATGCCTGTAATTTTTTTTCCTCCTCTCACCAAAGTTACTGATCTTATGTCAGGTTTCATTTGGATGGTTTTATAGAGCAGAATGTCAGTTTCACACAACTCTCAGAAATGTCCCCAATCTAGTTTAATTGTCTTTTCCCAGTTGTATCAAATCAAGTGACATTTCTTCTTAGATGTCTTTCCTATTAAAAAAGAAATGGAGGGTGAATTAATACTTTTTTTCTGAAACTGACATCCCACACATATGCACTAATGAATATCTTTATGACAGAACCATTATCTATCATATTTTTTTTCATACCAATGCTGTACATCATTATTGGCATTTTATCATTTGATATAGATGTCACTTTCTCCAGGCACCACCTTTACTTTCTCACTCTTGAGATAAAAGGCTTATACAATTTTTTCACACAAAGCAGTACCCCTATTTTTATTATTTTTATTTTTATTATTATTATTATTATTATTATTATTATTATTATTATTATTATTATTATTATTATTATTATTATTATTATTATTATTATTATTATTATTATTTGGAAGGGACCTTGGAGGTCATCTAGTCCAGCCCCCTGCTCAGGCAGGAAACCCTATACCACAGGTCTGCAAACCGTGGCTCCGGAGCCACATGCGGCTCTTTCAGCCGTCTCCTGCGGCTCCCAGTCCTCTGCCATGTGCAGTCCAAAAAAAAAAAGTGGGACTAAAAAAGTTCAACCAATCAATTCAAATATGCAGGGTAGGTGCATATCTCACCTTGGCTCCACTCTTCAGTCAAACCCTGTTCTGCACATGCGCGCATGGACGTGCATACACACACATTTTTTGCGGCTCCCAGTTTTTCCTTTTGTGAGGAAACCGGTTCCGAGTGGCTCTTTCACTGTTTCAGGTTGCTGACCCCTGCCCTATACCATTTCAGGCAAATGGCTGTCCAGTCTCCTCTTAAAAACTTCCAGTGTTGGAGCATTCACAGCTTCTGGAGGCAGGTTGTTCCACTGATTAATTGTTCTAACTGTCAGAAACTTTCTCCTTAGTTCTAGGTTGCTACTCTCCTTGACTAGTTTCCATCAGTTGCTTCTTGTCTTGCTTTCAGGTGCTTTGGAGAATAGCTTGACTCCCTCTTCTTTGTGGCAGCCCCAGAGATATTGGAACACTGCTATCATGTCACCCCTCACCCTTCTCTTCGTTAAACTACACCATACCCAATTCCAGCAACCGTTCCCTATATCTTTTAGCCTCATGTCCCCCAATCATCTTTGTTACCCTTCTCTGTACCCTTTCTAGAGTCTCAACATCTTTTTTACATCGTGGTGACCAAAACTGGATGCAGTATTCCAGGTGTGGCCTTATCAAGGCATTGTAAAATGGTATTAGTACTTCATGTGATCTTGTTTCTATCTCTCTGTTAATGCAGCCTAGCACTGTGTTGGCTATTTTGGCAGCTGCACCACACTGCTGGCTCATATTGAAGTGATTAAGTTGTTCTTAACTGATCACTGAGTCACATCCTTTATCAAATCCTATAACAAGAACAATGTTATTTTAACAACAACAACAACAACAGCAACAACAATAACAAGAGCAAGTCATTTTACTTTACCCATGGGCTTACTTGCTTGCTTGCTTGTTTGTCTGCCTGTCTGTCTGTCTACCTACCTACCTACCTACCTATCTATCACATAAAGAACACCTGACTCTAACTCACTCTGGGCACTTCATGCAACAAAAAGTCAGAACAATAGAGAAAGAGATGGCATACATCCAAAAAAGAACTACAAGAAGGCCATAAAAAATTGCAAGAGCTTATGATTTGATCATGGATGTTTCAGGAATAGCATTTCAAAGGATTTGCCCTGGGACAGAGAAGGAACACTTCTGAAATCCAATGTGAATCCACTCTGCCAGATCCTACTGAATGCACAAAAAAAGTTAAGGAGATGTGGTCCCTCGAAATAAACAAACAAAAAAAACCCACCAAGGGTATAAACGATATAAAGGGAATGGGAAACAAGTTCAGATTATGTTTTTTTTTGGGGGGGGAACTTTTCTTCTGTCATGTTACTAAGGTACGTCACACATGTTTCTGTTCATAATTCATTACATTTTATACTGAAGGATCATCTGATTATCATGTGAACCTATCAGAAATTTAGCAGAATGTAGAAAATAGTATATCCTTCCACAAACATTCTTGCTTTTTGAGACAGAGCTCTACTTTTTATAAGTGAGATACTGTAATACAGACATGTCAAACGCACAACGTCACGTGATGTCGTGCAATGTATCAGGACGGTTTTGCCATTGCCAGCAATGGGGTGGGCGCGGCTTCTGCATGACGCATCTGGCCCGTGGGCCGGCAGTTTGACACCCCTGCTGTAATAGTTTTATTTTTAAAAAATGCTTACAGGAAAAAAAACATTTTTTTAAAAAAACAAGAAAGTAAAGTAAAAGAAAAGTGATGAGAAAAAAAATAAAGAAATGAGAGACAAATAGAAAAAAGAGAAAGAAAAGACAGAATATAAAGAAGTAACCTCCTGTCAGAATCCATTTATATCACATTCATAAATGTATGTTTAAAACATTATCCCCCCCCCACTATGGATTCTGCCATCTCCCGAGGAAGGAGGAGCATATATGGATTCAGCCTGCCTTAGGTTATTTCAAAGGCCAAAGGAACCTTTTGAACTGGGGGGAACAAAAGGGAGGGTTAGAGAAGAAGGCATCTGGCTTGTGTCTTCTTTTAATTCTGGAGAGGAAGAAGGCAATAACCATAAAGATTCAAAGTTCCTTTTCCCCCCCACAAAAGGGATGACATGAAGTAGAATGAGGGGGGCTGACCAAATGGGGTTGAGGGAAGGGGGGTTGAACCGGGTACCCTTTATAAAACCTCAATTTGTAAAACAATACTAAGTCCTGTCTTGTATTCCCACAACCAAGCATGTCCTAGTAAAGATTCCTTTTGGACTAGAAGTGACTCCAAGAGTTTTGTTTTCCTGAGACGTGGATTGGGGTGGGTCCTGACACCTCCGATCTTCTTTGCAACAGTGATAAATCCAGCTTTATCCTTTCTATAGGGTATAAGTTCCTTCTTTGGATGCTCTACGGTTTCTAGTTAACAGTCCCATAAATCAGCGCAAGAGCTGAAGAAGCTTCTTAGATGAGAAGCGAAACATCTTCAAGGAAAAAGCAAAGCTTTTTGAAAAAAGCACTTTTGAGACAACCCTAACCTGGATGACTAAGAGTCTCCATAGAAATCCTATAAATCACTTCCCCCCGTCACTTTCAGTAAAAAGTCATTAAAGATTTCCAGTCACTAACAAGATAATAGTTCAAAATTAGACTATTCTCCGTTATAACTTGTGTGTTTACTTTGGGTTTGATCTTTTTCTACATCTCATTATAAGATTTGCTGAGCTACAGGCACATAATATAAGTATAATATTAGAAAGGATTTTGTTTTCTAATTGCTATTTCACATTTTTGACATTTGATCAAATGGTATACAAGATATTCACGAAATATATCACTATGCCACATTTTTAAAAAGAAGGCATATAAAAATGTGTAAGAATGAGTTAATTGCCAACTAATTAACTTTATTTCATTTTCAAAATATGCCACAGCATTTGAATTAGTCATGACCATTTCATTTTTTACATGACTGTCAATTTATAAATATTTGCCTAAGCAAAGACTTCCTCAGTGTGCAAATGTTAAGATGTAAAGGATAAATTGACAATGGTTTCTTAGACAAAAAGTAATGAAAACATATTTAATAAATTATTCATGTGTACCTACTGTGCATGATGATCACTAACAACATAGCGTCTCTCACAAATTCATTTATTTTACCGGTTGTCCCCTGGAAAATGGTACATAAAGGTTAGTGGGTATAACAACAATTGAGCTATGGCATTTCCATAACAGAAAGATGGAGCTTTAAAAATGTCAATTTTATAAATATTTTCTTTTCCAGATTAATTTTGGCCAAGTAATTCTGTAAACCAGTTTAATAGTTCAAAAATTGCATTATCTGTTTTCATCCTATTTGTTTCAAATGGCTATATTTAATGTTTATGTAAACAATTCAAAGTGTTTCAATGTTTCACAAATATTTTCTCAGTAGTGTTTATAAATTTTATAGCAAAAGGTATTATTTCCACATTTTAAATTCAATGATTCACTTAAGGATGTGGAACCTAAAATGTTCTGCTAGTAAGAATAAGACTTGAATTCAGGTAGTCCTCCACTTATGACTACAATTGAAAGCAAAATTTCTGTTGTTAAACGAATTTTGTCCCATTTTACAACCTTTCTTGTCACATTTTTAAGTGAATTACTTCAGTTGTTAATTTAGTATCAGGGTTGTTAAGTGAATCTGGCTTCTCTATTGACTTTGCTTGTCAGAAGGTCACAAAAGGGGATCACATGACCCCAACATTGTAATTGTTATAAATATGAGTCAAAGTGACTGAATTGTGATCACATGACCTTGGGAATGCCACAACGGTTGTAAGGGTGAAAAATAGTCATAAGTCATTTTATTCAGTGTTAGCTGTAAGACTACCTGGAGCTGGTATAAAATAAAAATTGACAACTCATGTTATCAGCGACTATTTTACATCCTTATTTGCAGTGAATAGTTTAATTATTTATTTCTGCTGTAACAATAATTAATTGACTATATTTGCTGCTTGACTCACAGAAGTTTGTATTTAAGCTATAGTTTATGATTAGATTGACATTCTAAGGCTGTGCCTAGATTATCTGTATGATATTTGAGCTGGGAATGAGAAGTGAGCAAAATTATAACTCCTCTACTAAACAAGAAAATCATATTGTAGATTGATATGGATACAGGCAACACTATTACATATGTTAATATTTAAGCATATCCACTACCATCTTGAAATCAGCTCATAATTTTGTTATTGTTGTTCTTC
Organism: Vipera berus; assembly: GCF_964194415.1. Lineage (NCBI taxonomy): Eukaryota > Metazoa > Chordata > Lepidosauria > Squamata > Viperidae > Vipera > Vipera berus. The sequence goes on along the minus strand of NC_138203.1, from coordinate 185,681,949 downwards.
TATTCCAAAATTCAGCAGTCACCATTCCAATTGATGATATAATTAATGATGAGATAAGTGAAGACAAGGAGGTATCTTCGTCCACATACTAACTTCATGTAGAGACAAAAAAAGTTCCCATTTTATATTAATCTTTCTGACATTTGTATCATCAAAAAGTAGACCCTTCCCTTGTCAAAGAATTGGAAATCTTTAAACTCTACTCTTTTTTCATATTTGTGTGAAAAGAGAAAAATAGGTTGTAGCTGGTACGCTAGTTGTTGGTAGCATTTTTGTTCTAAATTTCCATTAATTTAAAATTAAAAACAATTCGTATCACAAGCTATCAAAAATGCAGCCTCGTAAAGCTGTACATAGCTCATTTGAAAGTAACTTAAAAGCTATGGACCTTCAATGCTAGAAGATGTCATTATTTATTTACTTATCTGATTTATATAGCCATTCCGTGTTGTACTAATGGGCATCATAGCATCTCATTATATTTCATTTTTAAAATGAAAGCCCTTAATCAACATTTAAAAACAAAGAAAAGAAAGGTTAAAAATGACAAGTTCTCTTTTTATATGTTAACCCTTTTAAAAACAAAAGGTTTATATTTATTAAATTTTGTTTGAAGTTTGCTGTTTGCTTCAGGTAAAGGGATGTAGCAACATCACATAGAATCACGAAGTTACACCTGCTATGAGAGAAGCTTATTGATCCCTTTCTATGTGTAGGGAATATGGAGTCTAGAGGGAAGGCAAGAAGACCAAATGATGACATGTACATTGCAAACTCCCATTTTCTACATACAATAAAATTAATACATGGATGGGGCAGATCCTATATCACTGTGCCACCATGCATACTTCATTTTTTCTGAAGAAATCTCCAGATACAGTCTAATGGTGGAAGGATATTTCTCTTCCAAGTGAACATCTGAGAACGTGTAGTGTATACAAGAAAAATATGTGCAGAAGATATTGGAAGATCTAGTGTAAAAAATGGAACAAATTCCACACTGTTTTTTGTGCACTGGCATTCTTCAATTCTCCTTTCTTACAAATATATTTTGTCACATGCATGATAAAATTTGTAATATCAGCTTTGCCTAATTCTATTGTAATGCACATATTACAATCATTTATATTACTGTCAATACCATACATTGGGTGGGTAATACTTTATTTTGGAATCACAAATCTCCTATAAGACAGCTTATTCATAGAAACGCTTACAAGTGTAAGCTACAATGTGAGCAACACTAAATTATTGTATATGTCATTTAAAATGGATTCAGAAAAATACCATCTGGCAAACTTAGGATGACACAGAAATAATATAATTGCAAAATAATAATAAAATGCTGTCAGATCTTTCACATTAAATTCAGTACCACAATATCATTATACCAGTTTGGAACATGAAATGATTGTTAAAAAAATGTTGTGTGTGTTTGGTTGTTTGTTCGTGTGTATGTAAATATAGCCATTTCACAAATGGTTAAAATGCAGTTCTTGTTAGCTTCACCCACTCTGTATGGAAATGAAGATTGTAACTAACAATTTAGGGATCATGATGGCTGGGTGTTTAAAGACGCTGAGCTTATCAGCTGGAAATTTGACAGCCTGAGTTTGAGTCTGAGACCTAAGGGCCGTATGATGGGGTGAATTCCCAACTAATCTCAATGTACACATGTTGTACTTTGACAATAAAGGTTTATTATTATTACTTGGCCCAGTTCTTCCCATCTAGCAAGTCAAAAGTATGCAAATGCAAGTAGATAAATAGGTGCCACTTTGGTGTGAAGGCAACAGTATCCCATGTGGCTTCGTGTACAGTCATGCTAGCCACATGACCACGGAAATGTATTCAGACAATGCTGGCTCCCTCAGCTAAGAAGTGGAGATGAGCACCACCCTCTAGAGTCAGACATGATTGAAAGGGAAAAACCCTTACATTTACCTTTACATAAAATTTAGATCAGTGGTGGCGAACCTTTGAGAGACCAAGTGCCCAAACTGCAACCCAAAACCCACTTATTTATCACTAGGGGCCAGGTGGGCGTGGCCCACTGGGTGGGTGTGGCTGTGGTGGTCATGGAAGATTGGGTGGGTGTGGCCAAGGTGGGTGTGGTCACCTCAATGTTGCTTGTGGGGAGGGACACCTGTGGGGGTGGGCAGGGTTGGGGGAGTTCCAGGTGGTCTCTGGCAGGTGGGGTGGTAAGCAGGAGACTCATCCTGTGGCTTGAGGTGAGGCAGGGTGGGGGTGCCATTGCCATGGGGCAAGGCAAGGGCTGAGGCAGCTGTTGCCTGACACCATCGGCCCCCACACACAGAGGCCAGCAAGCGCATGGGGGCCAACGGTGTCCGTCAGTAGCTACAGCCTGCCAGTCCCTTGACAGGTGCACTCTGGGGCTCTGCAGCCCATTGCCAGCAGTTCAAAGAAGCCGCCTCCAAGATGTATGGTTGGCCAACAGCTGAGGAGGTGATGCAGTGAGTCATGCCTGGGAAAAGGAGAGCATGCAAGGCCAGGAGGGACAGGATGGGGGGGGAGGGAAACCAGCCATGCCAGGATGATTCAGCCACGTGGGATCTCGGCGAATTATCAGGCAGCTGGTTGAAGCAGGACAGTTGCCACCTCCGAGGCATGGTGCGGGTGCCCACAGAGAGAGCTCTGAGTGCCACCTCTGGTACCCGTGCCATAGGTTCACCACCACTGATTTAGATGTTTTGGTTAGTACTGTCTAAAAGATATTGTCCTGAACATGCACCTTAGTTGGAGTGAGGCAGTATATAAATCTTATAAAAGCTAACTAATGTTGGCTCAACTTAGCTAAGCTACACTAAGCTAACTGAGCTCAACTGGCACTGAATGATAAATTGCCCTGGATTGTTTTATATTTTATTTTCTCTCCCCTATAATGGTGGGATAAAAAATAATAATTTGGTTTCAGGGTTTGCTTCTTAATGAAACATTTCCAATTGTTTAACTGAAACAGAGGTTGCTTATAGTAGAAAGGAGCTCAGATGTTTATCAAATATTTTATTGATACCTCTCTATGTTCAACTGTTTTAACATTACAAACTAAAATGATGAATGCTCTCACAGACTAACAATCTGATAGCTGCCATAAAAAAGGGGTTGCCTAAAAGCTGGTAATTGAACAATTATATGGAAACTTTTTTTTACAAAGAATTAACTGAAGTTATTGTTTCTTTCAAACATTTTTGAAAAATCCTCAAGAGATCAAGAAGGTTAGGTACCTAGAGGGAGGGAGGGAGGGAGGGAGGGAGGGAGGGAGGGAGGGAGGAAGGAAGGAAGGAAGGAAGGAAGGAAGGAAGGAAGGAAGGAAGGAAGGAAGGAAGGAAGGAAGGAAAGAATCTCCTTTCACATGTTCTCCGTCCTCACTTTTACTATGCTAGTCTTTGTAAAATATGGCAGCCCATATTTGCTTGTTATATGGACAGAATAGCACTTCTAAATCGAATTGAGAATCTATGTAGCCAACCTTGACAGCTAGTAAATTTAGCCAACATGCCTAAATAAAGCAGAAGGCAGAGCTTATATCCCAAAGCATTACCTCTATCTGTCCATTAATAGGATACTAGTATTTGAGTTAGAGTTATACAGTACTTCTGGGGTCTTGAGTAGGACACAAATACATTAAGGACCAAAGTGTAGAATCAGCCAATGGCGCCTTCTCCAGAATCACAGCAAATATTTAAGATAATAAAATAAAATCTTGTTGTATGAGAGTGGCTCATACATGTCAGCAATAAACATATTGTTAAATGATTTATCTACTTCTAGTTGAAGCCCTCTATTACCCAAAGATAATATTGCATTGTTTTAATTGAGGCTTCAATTTTTGCCTCAAAATGTTTATGTTTACCAGTCCTACTTTATTAGGAATAGTGGAGAAAATTGATTCATGTTGTAGAGATTAAATGACACATAAGATGTTGGTTGTGACTTAAGTATGAATAAAATCATGTGACCATAAAGCAGGTGGCTGGCACTGTGACCCCGGAAAGAGACAAATAGCAAAAACCAAACTGTTGCTTTTTCATGATCTGAAAGGAAGTAGCAGACAGGCATAATAATACATGTCATTGTTTATGATACCTGGCGTTACTATCTAAGGCAGAAATAGAATTCCATTAGTTCTGAGGAATGGGCACCACAATAAGCTTATCTCTTAAGTATTAACAAAGAAAGAGGTCAGAGTATGATTTACAGGATTTTCTTTGTCATTCACATGTAACAAATCAAAGCTATATAACCTGCGACCTTGCTTCAGTTGGAGCTATTCTATGTTTCTTCAGCCCAATGATCAATGTAATTCTCCACACCAATAAAAGATACTTCGTTTCATCTATCTCCAGTTACTTGGCTTCCTTATTAAAGATAGCATCTTTCCCACAACAATGTTTTAGTGCGGTGTTTCTAATTTTCACTTTCAAGCCATGATATAAAGCAAAATACTATAGAAAACATATATGAAGTTGCTTCTGAAAGTGTAGTGGCTCAGAGGTTAAGACAGTGGGCTTGTTGGCTGGAAAGCCACTAGATTTGAGACCCAAGTGCCTTGTGATGGGGTGAGCTCCTGTCAAAACTAACAGTTTGAAAGCATACAAATGTGAATAGATAAATAGGTACCACTTCAGTGGGAAGATAACATGCTTTGTAATGTCATGTGGGCCACAGGACATCTTAGGACAATGCTGGCTGGCTCAATGCCCATGAAATGTAGATGAGTGCCACTCCCATAGTCAGCAATGATTAGTGGAGTAAAATCTGCAGGGAATCATTTACCTTTACCTTTCTGAAGCTTAAAAAAGAAAGAACAAAAGAAAAGAAAATCTAAAACTTGTCATAAAATGCAATGTTGATCAGCAAAATGACAAAAAAGTCAAGTAGCTCTAATTCTAGTTCTCAGTAGTCAAACAAAATATTTGAACATTTATTTATTTATTTATTTATTTATTTATTTATTTATTTATTTATTTATTTATTTATTTATTTATTTATTTATTTATTATATTTTTATACCGCCCTTCTCCCGAAGGACTCAGGGCGGTTTACAGGACAATAAATATAAAAAACAGAATACAAAAGTTAAAAAATCATTAAATATAGTGCCTAAATTTAAAATTTAAAACAATAATTAAAAACATATTAAAACCCCAACCCTAACCCATCAGACCAGGTCAGATTGCTCAAAAAAATACGTTTTTAGATCGCGCCGGAAGGAGCGAAGGTCAGGGGCCATCCGGAGCTCAACCGGCAAGCAGTTCCACAGGTCTGGCGCGCCCACAGAGAACACCCTCCCCCTGGGGGCCACCAATCGGCATTCTTTGATCGGAGGCACCCTGAGGAGGCCCTCTCTGTGGGAGCGCACTGGACGGAGGGAAGTTGATGCCGGCCGCAGGTGTTGCCGTAGGTAATCCGGACCCATGCCATGTAGGGCTTTGTAAGTCATTACCAACACCTTGAATTTCACCTGGAGGGCAACCGGCAGCCAATGTAGCTCGCGGAGCAAAGGTGTAACATGGGAGTATCGGGAAACTCCCAGTACAACTTGCGCGGCTGCATTCTGCACCAGTTGAAGCCTCCGAGTGGACTTCAAGGGCAGCCCCATGTAGAGAGCATTACAGTAGTCCAGACGAGAGGTCACAATCACATGAGTGACTGTACGTAAGGCATCCCGGTCCAGATAGGGTCGCAACTGGCGCACCAGGTGAACCTGGGCAAAGGCCCCCCTAGTCACAGCTCCAATATGCTCTTCTAAAGAGAGCTGTGAATCTAGAAGGACCCCCAAGTTGTGTGCCCTATCTACGGGGGGGTAATAGCTCAACCCCCATGGCCAGAGATGGAATAACCGGAATTTCCCGGGATGCTGACACGAACAGCCACTCAGTCTTGTCAGGGTTGAGCCGAAGCCTGTTCCTTCCCATCCAGACCCGGACCGCCTCCAGGCAGCGGGACATCATGTCGAGGGCATCACTGGAGTGGTTTGGGGTCGAAATAAAAAGCTGGGTATCATCAGCATACTGATGATACCCAACTCCAAAACCACGAATGATCTCGCCCAGCGGCTTCATGTAGATGTTGAACAGGAGAGGCGAGAGGACCGATCCCTGAGGGACTCCACAAATGAGAGGCCTCAAGGTCGACCTGTGTCCCCCTGCCAACACCGACTGCGAACGTCCTGGAAGGTAGGAGGAGAACCACTGGAGAACTGTGCCTCCCACTCCCAACCACATTGTCTTGCTTGGCCAATAAGGGAGGGGGAACTTTATTGTGATGTTGAAATGACATGTCCATTAGAGTGTGGATCTCTAATCAAATGGAAAGCTCATCCAAGCTCAGGAGAGGATGTGACTGGAAAGGGGTGGGGGAAGCGGATAAAGTCACCATAAAATGTGTAACACCATTAACATGAGCATCCCAAAACAGAACTCGATATACAATGATGTCAGCTTTTTTTCTTTATAAAAGACTCTGATCCACAGTCTTTTCAATTATTAGAGAGCAGGAAAAACAAAAACATATATAGTTGAAATCTCCCTTTCTGTTTAAGACCACAGCACCCTTCGCTCTAAATATAACTAGTGATCCCCAGATCAGATCAGATCAGTTCACATCATTAATTTCAAACTTTGGCTAGCAGGATATTTGTGAGAGGTCAACTAGTGTTTTCTCTGTGTTTTCAGAGATTTTATTTCTCTGCACTTGGAGATTCCATTTAGCTCCTAGCCTTTGATAGAACAACCATCCATGGATAAAAAGAGTAAAAGTGGCTAATTGCAACTTCCTATGAGCTCCCCTCTCAAACAAATAACTGTATGTGTTATTGTAGATCAGAAATATAAGAAAAAATGGTGTGGCTCATATAGAAATTATCACAAAATACATTCTCAAGCTACCTGAAGATGAGAAGTGTAAGGCAACAGGCTAGAAAGCAGAAGACTATGAATTATATCCCACCTTAGGCATGAGAGCTGCCTGGGTGATTTTAAGCCAGTCATATTCTCTCAGCACAATCCATCTCACACGGTTGCTGTAGGGCAAATAGGAGAAAGAAAGATATTATGTATGTTTATTGCCTTGAATTATTTATAAAAAATGATAAAGGTAGAGTATAAATAAATTAATGAACCAGTAGCATGCTATACTTACAATATTTGTTTGATTATTTCTTTTGATTTTGTGACAAACGTAACACACACAGACACAGACACAGACACAGAGACACAGACACAGAGACACAGAGACACAGAGACACAGAGACACAGACACAGACACAGACACACAGACACACAGACACACAGACACACAGACACACACACACACACACACACACACACACACACACATATATATATATATATATATATATATATATATATATATATATATATATATATATATAAAGGTAAAGGTTCCCCCGCACATGCGTGCTAGTCGTTTCCAACTCTAGGGGCCGGTGCTCATCTCCGTTTCAAAGCCGAAGAGCCAGCACTTGTCCGAGGACGTCTCCGTGGTCATGTGGCCGGCATGACTAGACGCCAAAGGCGCACGGAATGCTGTTACCTTCCCACCGTAGTGGTCCCTATTTTTCTACTCACATTTTTACGTGCTTTCGAACTGCTAGGTGGGCAGAAGCTGGGACGAGTAACAGGCGCTCACTCTGCTATGCGGCACTTGGGATTTGACCCGCCAAACTGCCGACCTTCAGATCGACAAGCTCAGCGTCCTAATCCACTGAGCCACCGCGTCCCTATATATATATATATATATATATATATATATATATATATATATATATATATACATACATACATACATACATACATACATACATACATATATATATATATATATATATATATATATATATATACATACATACATACATACATACATACATACATACATACATACATATATATATATATATATATATATATATATATATATATATATATATATATATATATACATACATACATATATATATATATATATGTCAAATACTTGTTAACTATTTAGATTACCTTGCTAGGCCCCAAACATGGGGCAAATCTTTATTTCCTGTTTCAGCCTATCTTGAAGGCCATCGAACAGGCAGTAGTCACACCGGACAGCTCATATATTTATGTAAATTACTAACAAAGAATTAAGGGTCAACAGTATTTGACACATATCTCCCCTTGCAGAAGCTCACAAAGCGAGAGAGATTCTTTGGCTCAAGAGGTAAAAACAACTGCCTAATGTGCAATCAGCCCAGGTTCGAATCTCAGAAGGGTATGGCTGACTGATGAAAACTAATAAGTTTGAAATGCATTTCAGTCTCCCTTAATTCTTTGTTAGTAATTTACATAAATATATGAGCTGTCCGGTGTGACTACTGCCTGTTCGATGGCCTTCAAGATAGGCTGAAACAGGAAATAAAGATTTGCCCCATGTTTGGGGCCTAGCAAGGTAATCTAAATAGTCAACAAGTATTTGACACAGTATATATATATGTATATATTTAATTTTTTAATTTTAATTCCATTTATATCCCGCCCTTCTCTGAAGACTCAGGGCGGCTTACAAGCTTAGCAGTAGCCTTCATTCTATGTATATGCCTGCTTATTAGGGCTTTCACACACACCCCAAGCGGCATTATTACAAAGTCAGCTTAATTGCCCCCAACAATCTGGGTCCTCATTTTACCTACCTCGGAAGGATGGAAGGCTGAGTCAACCTTGAGCCTGGTGGGATGCGAACCTGCACTAATTGCAGGCAGCTGGTGTTACTTATGGAGGCATTAGCCCACTGCTCCACCAAGGCTATTTCCTGCTATTTTCTTCTTTTCATCCACTTTCTCTTCTGGAACATTTGCTGCTTCTAAGACCAGGGACCAAGAGCATAAGTGAAAAAGAGTAGAGGGCTAAGTCTAAAGCAAAGCTAAAGAGGAAGGCAGAAACAAAAGACGTTGGAACTTAGTTAAATGTTGCTGAAGTTCCATTAATACAAGAAATCTGCTGATATTTAACAAGCACGAAATTGCTGGTCACAATAGAACAATATGGTGATGTTGCAGGCCTGATAATAAATAGAGAAAAGACTAAAGTTTTGACAAAGAACTTAACAGAAAACACAACTTGCAAGAAAAACAAACCTTCAAATAGTCAAAAAAGTTAAGATCTGGGGATTTACCTAACAGCAAGATGTATAACAGTATTATTAAATTATTAAATTAAACAGTAAATTATTAAAACAAATAAAATTGGACTTAGAAAAGTGGAAGAATCTCCAACTGTCAATGCTGGGAGAATAGCTACAATTAAAATGAATATTTTACAGAAAATACTTTTTTTATTTCAAACTATTCCAGTAAAATTAGAAAAATCTTTCTTTGATGAATTGAACACCATAATATTGAAATTTATTTGGCAAGGGGAAAAAACACGAATCCCAGTGAAAATGCTACAGGATGTTAGAGAAAGGGGAGGATTTGGATTGCCAGATTGGAAGTTATATTACCAAGCAGCTATTTGAACATGGATTAAAGAATGGATAACACTTAGAGATAAAAGACTATTATACCTAGAGGGGCATGATCTGCAGATTGGCTGGAATGCCTTTCTGTGGTATGGGAAGAATAAAGCGCAGAGATATTTTCAGAACCATGCCATAAGAAACATGCTTCTCTTAGTATGGGAAAAAATAAGAGAAAAAAATATATTAAGATACCTGAATGGCTTTCAACAATGGAAGTCTTTGCTTACCCAACCTTAATTAATTATGATAAACTTTTAACATATAAAGACTTACTGGACAATGAAGGAAGATTGAAATCTAGACAAGATCTACAACAACATGGTACTGACCTAGCATGGTGGCCATATCTACAAATCCAAACAAGATATGAAAAAGATGTGAAAACAATGGGACTTTACAAGGAACAGACAGAATTCAATATTTTATTGTTAAAAACAGATGAAAAGCTGGTTAAAAAACTCTATAGATTTCTGCTTAATTTAAAGATGGAGGAAGAACAAGTCAAAGAAACAATGATAACATGGGCAAAAAATGTAGGACATAATATAGAGCTTGAAGAATGGGGAAAATATGGGACAGAAATATTAGATTAACTAAAGCTATATCATATAAAGAAAACTAAAAGGTTCTGGCTTAAAATACACTTATGGTTGGAGAGGATGATTAAAAAACAAATAGAATTTAAACCAGAATTGTTTTTGTTAGGAATGATAGGTCCCAACTATGATAAGGACAGCGGATATTTAATATTACATGTACTAACAGCAATAAGAATTATGTATGCTCAATATTGGAAAAAATGAAAATTTACCGACTGAAGAAGTACTAATTAAGAAAATATTAGATTGTGCAGAAATGGATAGATTAACTTTAGAGATTAAAGAGAAACAGCATTCAGTTTACTACAGAACTTGGAACAAATTTTATCAATGGCTAGATAAACAAATTAGAGAGAAAGGAATGTGATATGTAATTTTGACTTTATTTTAGTAATAAAAATATTATGGATTGAAAACTTAACATTGTGTATGATAACTTACTATACTTTTTATTGTTATCAATCATTAGTTTCATTATTCTATTTTATATACATTTACCTAGACAATATGCTGCTTGCCAAATATTGAATGTTATTGGGGGAAACCCCAACCCTCACCCCAACCTTCCCTGTACCCTAACCCTAATCCCCCACCCTTTCATTCCCTTTCCCAACCCTATAAAAACCAATATTTTTTATAAGAAAGAAAGAAAGAAAGAAAGAAAGAAAGAAAGAAAGAAAGAAAGAAAGAAAGAAAGAAAGAAAGAAAGAAAGAAAGAAAGAAAGAAAGAAAGAAAGAAATCTGCTGATATTTCTGTCTACCAGAAGAAGTCAGTGGCCACTCCATGTATAGCTCTTCTTCATCTCTTGGAATACCAAGCAGATATGAAAGTAGGAACTGTTTTGTTTTGTTTTTCTGTGAGCCAGTGAACTGTTTCAAGTGTCACTCTCTTATCTGTTTAATATCGTTTGTCATATATTCCTCTTTAAGATTATTCTTCAAAAATACTCTTTTGGGGAAAAAATTGACTTGCTAGAATTGAATATTGTCTGCTTGTTAAGAAATATAGAGGATCAGAATGAGAAGTCAAGGGAATATATATGCTTTGGTTTTCTCTGAATTTGTTGACTAAATTTTCCGGATACTTTTTTTGTTGAAAAGGTGAATTTTAAATATCATTGTTTCTCTTTAATATTTTGAGAAAGGAATGCTTTGTTATTGAGAAGATGGTGGGGAACAGAGGTGCTAATAAAAAAAACAGATGTTTTCAAACTTCAGATCAAAAGGCTTTACTGTTAAAAGAGACAGCACCCTTTTGAACGAAAAAAATGCAAGCTTTCATAGCAATTATTCCAAAAAGGAAAACATTTTGTAGGGTGGGGGAAGAGGAGACAACAAGCTGAGCAAAACACGGTCAAACAAATATAGCACAGCTGAAGCCTTTAGGAGGCTGAAGGCCTAGAAAGGTCAATTAAGTGACAAACCTGACAGCCTGTGTTCCATTCCCTTTCCACATTTAGGAAAACATCATCATATTGCTCAGAAACTATGCAAGTTCTATCCTGGCTCATTTTTTCTGACATTTTGGCCCCAATCATTTGCCCTGTCAACTTTTTAAGCCTCCTCAGCCAGGAGCTTCAGTCAGAGGAGTCAGCAGTTCAACAACACTATCAGCAATGTGAGTAAGGTCAAGCCAAGAAGACAGCAAATGATTGCCAAACTTTTATTTTCTCCAATTCCTTAATCCTAGCTTTTCTGTCAACATTATTGTGTTTTGAAAGGAGGATTACAGAGACATATAGCCCACCATGAAAAGAAAACCTTCTTTGGCCCAGTTTAACTGCTGCCTCGTGTCGTGTACCAAATTTCCCAAGCTTTATACTCTTTATACTTCAATAATAAAAAATGAGAGGCTCTGAAAGATCAGATTCCAAATAACATGATAGTGGATTGATGATTGATTTCTTGCTTGCTTGATTATTGTAAATTTATATAGCCACCTATCATGTATATAATGACTGCTGTAAATTTGTCTGTTGTTTTTTTTCTGAAACAATAGTACTCTCTTCTCCATTTTGATATAGAGGATATTTCTGGACAAGCAGCTGCTGAGTTGTCCAGATCTTCTGATTTCAAAACTGGAATGAAATGAACCCGGCTTGAATGGGTGGTTGTCATAATTGTAATACTAAAGACACTTGTATATTATACATCTCCAGTGCTGAGAATCAGCAGTTATTTATTTATTTATTTATTTATTTATTTATTTATTTATTTATTTATTTATTTATTTATTTATTTATTTTTGGGACCTATATGCCGCCCTATCTCCCGAAGGACTCAGGGCGGCTAACAACAATAAAATGCAACGATACAAAAGTTGAAAAGAATTAAATTAACAGCCCCAATAAAATAAATTACAACTGAAGTTAAAAAGTGTTTTGTTTTTTTTTTAATTCCATTTATATCCCGCCCTTCTCCGAAGACTCAGTGCGGTTTACAAGCTTAGCAGTAGCCTTCATTCTATGTATATGCCTGCTTATTAGGGCTTTCATACACCCCCCAAGCGGCATTATTACAAAGTCAGCTTAATTGCCCCCAACAATCTGGGTCCTCATTTTACCTACCTCGGAAGGATGGAAGGCTGAGTCAACCTTGAGCCTGGTGGGATGCGAACCTGCACTAATTGCAGGCAGCTGGAGCTCCAGGGGAAGTTGGTTCCATAGGGCTGGCGCTCCCACAGAGAAGGCCCTCCCCCTGGGGGTCACCAGCCGACATTGTCTAGCCAATGGCACCCTGAGGAGGCCCTCTCTGTGTGAACGTACTGGGCAATGGGAGATCGTTCCCAGCAGCAGACAGTCCTGCAAGTATCCCAGGCCTAAGCCATGTAGGGCTTTAAAGGTAAGTACCAGCACCTTAAATCTCACCCGGAGGACAACCGGTAACCAATGCAGCTCACGCAGGAGAGGTGTAATATGGGAATATCGGGATGCTCCCATCACTACCTGTGCGGCCACATTCTGCACCAGCTGGAGCCTCCGGGTGGTCTTCAAGGGCAGCCCCATGTAGAGAGCATTGCAGTAATCTATATGGGAGGTAATGAGTGTGTGAGTGACCATACGTAGGGCATCTCGGTCCAGATAGGGGCGCAACTGGTGCACCAGGCAAACCTGGGCAAATGCCCCCCTGGCCATGACGCCAATATGATCTTCAAAACTGAGTCGTGAATCCAGGAGGATGCCTAAATTGCGTGCCCTATCAACGGGGGGTAACACCTCTCCTCCCATAACCAAAGATGGAACCTCTTGGACTAAACAAGATGCCGGTGCGTAAAGCCACTCAGACTTGGCCGGGTTGAGCCGGAGCCTGTTCTTCCCCATCCAAATGCGTACCGCTTCCAGGCAACGGGACATCATGTCGAGGGCATCACTGGGTTGGTTCGGGGTGGAGATGAAAAGCTGGGTATCATCAGCATATTGATGATACCTCACCCTGAAAACACGGATGATCTCACCCAGCAGCTTCATATAGATGTTGAACAGGAGGGGCGAGAGTACCGACCCCTGAGGCACCCCACAACTAAGGGGCCTAGGGGCCGACCTCTGCCCCCCTGCCAACACCGTCTGCGAATGGCCCGAGAGGTAGGAGGAGAACCACCGTAAAACGATGCCTCCCACTCCCAACCCCTCAAGACGTCGCAGCAAAATACAGCTAATCAGTATTTTCTCTTCCTGATCAATTGATGAACAAAGATGTATCAGCTTCTGTGCTCTGCTACAGGAAAAAAGTACCTTGTGCTTCAAACAAATACATATACAGTATATCCCCAACCACCGATCCGTGGACCAGTACCAGGCAGTGGCATGCCAGCCACCGGGCCACACAAACAAGCAAAGCCCCATCCGTGAGATGCAGGCAGCACAGAAAACCATGCCCCCTCTTGTCCGTGGAAAAACCTATCTCCATGGAACCGTTCCCTGGTGCCCAAAAGGTTGGGGACCTCATGGGGTTGTTGGCATTGGGAAAAATCAGAGGAAGAAGTAGCATTGATATGTTAACAGTCTTGAGTTGTATATGAAGAAAGGAGAGAGAGAGGAAAAAAACTCTCTCTCTCTCCCTCCCTCCCTCCCTCCCTCCCCCTTTCTCTCTCTTCTATTATCTATCATGTGCTCTTTCCTCCCTTAATATATATATATATATAAATAAAAAGTAAAGCGAACATCTGCAATCTCTCCACCTGCCCAATTGTAGCATATACAATTGGGTGAGAGTTGTGTATTTTGGCCACTTTGCCTAGTTCTAACAACTAGTTTTTTTATGAAAGTGAAGCAGCAGTGAGGGAACTGGGACTAGTCTTCATGAATAGGTTCCATCTTTCTGCATCTGGCCCATTTCACAGAAATTTAAGAAAAGTGGTGCAGATGTGAAATACACAATAGTTGATTAGTATTTACAAGAAAAACTTGCAAGTCCAATAGTGGGAAAATTGAAGTAACCAGAATAGAAAGAATGCTCTGTGACATACATATTGTGGAGGCAGAGTGGAACCAATGAGATCTTCTTCCTGAGGTGGAATCAGTTACATTTCTTCTGATTCTTCTGAACTTTTGAATGTCCCTTAAGATCTGGTTATGCCCGCAGGCCTGGGGCTCCCAGAAGACAGGTGGACCAATGAGGTGGCTTTCTTATTATTAACATCTCTTCCTCTGCTATTTCTATGCTCTGGCTCCCTTTTTATAATGTTCTTTATGGTTTTAATACTTTTTAATAATAATGCTAATGCTTTTTAGATACTGTATTTATTTGCTGCTTAGCTTTGCGATACACTGCCTAGATCTGCTTCTTTGGTGAGGTGGACAGCTATATAAATTGGACAAATAAATAAAATAAAAATTAATCTGTTAATACCCATTAAGGGCCAGGAAAATGATTATCTTGGATTTATGTGTTGAAAGATAACCAAACAGGGCATGGTACATTGTATGGGAGCCAGTCAAACGTATTTGATGCAAACTTTTATCTCCCTAGAAATTAAGAAGATAATGGCAATGCTTGTATTTAACTTCATATTGAAACTAATGCAGACCTACATACTCACAAAGATAACCAAAAGTAATGTGTTGTGTACTGAATTACTATTAAGTAGTTTTCGCCTTGGGCTGTAGAGAACCCAGACCTACAAAAGACCTTTTTTAATTCCTATATTAATCTGCTTTCCTCTGCCTGCAAAAGACCTTTTTTGATTCCCATATTAAAAGAGTTTAACACTTCTGCCTTTTCTCCAAATCTGCAATTGTAAGGTCACATTCCTGCATTCCATCTCTGCCTCTGGTGATAAAACTCTTTTCTTATTTACAACCACATTCCTGTCTCTGATTCACATGTGTATACAACAAAGATTTGTTTCATTTAAATTGCCCAGTATATAGTTTTCCTGAAGTTGTCCTTGCTTCAAGATAGGGCCTCTGCCTTCCTGTGATAAACCTTTGCTCCTTGCTTCATTTATAACAAAGACTTGTCTTTTATGTTTCAAGTTATGTTTCAAGTTATGTTTCAAGTTATGACAACCCTTGTATTCTCTGTAATATAATAAGCTATGCTTTATTGTTTCCTGTAATGACCTTTACCCTCTTCATTATCAGTTCTCTGTTAGCATAAACTATGTTTTATTGTTTCCTTTGACCTCACATATGTTCATTAGCAGATGTATGCAATGAGTTATGTTTTTCCTTTATGTTAATTCCTCATGTGTACTTCACCCCTCCCAAATGAAACAGCCTAATAAAAGGAGGGTTTGTGGAGCTGTTAGAGGGGGCACACCATCCACCCCGAGCACTCCATGCTCCCTCACCTTCTTGTATTGGTGCCTCAGTTTGTCTTACTCTGTCTCTAACTCTGCCTAATCATCGCAGTTCCCAAGTATGACCGTCGGAACTTCCGGCATACTGGGTCGGTGGTAAAAGGCAAGATCCTTCCTTACTCAAGGTGTCCACCCTTGCGAGGGTCTCTCCAAATTCTCACCCCTGTTAAGGGGCTCTAAGAGTTGAAGCCAGAACCCTGACCGGTCGCTCATCGCAACATTGGGCAAATTATAAATGTGGTGGTTTTTATTCAGAAAGAGCTTTTCTCCATGAATCTGTGTGCCAGGTGAATAAAGCAAACATTTGTAAAGCAATACATGTTTTATCAGCCATGCATCACAGCTTCTCATTGTCAGCAAGTTAGTTTTTGAACCAGCAAAGTAATTTCTAGCTGACATGCAAATTAAAAAAATGAGTTTGAGATGTAATTAGAGATATAAAGTTTACGAGTATAATGCAAAATAATTTGATCTGCTTTATTTATTATTTAAACAGCTTGGCAGAGCTTGGTACTTGAAAAACAATTTACAAACTCTTGCTATGAATAAATACTAGTAATCAAAGATGTTATGTAAAGCAGAGGTCTCCAACCTTTCTCAGTTGGCAGACCAGAGGGAAAGGGAAGCATTTTACAAGCTTACAGGACTGCAAGCATGAGCGACGCAAATGGGGGTGGTGCTAGCACCTGCGTGACACTCGCTAGCACTGTCCCATTTTTGCCATGCGGTGCCCAGTTTTCATCGTGTAGCACTGTTTTGCCATGGCAATGTGCTAGAGTGAGTGTGTGTATCTGCCAGCCTTTTCCATGACCTGGTGGCCAGCAGGCCATGGCTAGGTAGTGATGTAAAGAATATATTGTAAGTACTTAGATAGAATATGAAAATAAGTAGGTTAGTCAGTCTTAGGTTCTATAACATTTAAGTTTCAGCCAGAAATACAGTAAGCATAGAACTGCAGCAACAAAACTGAGTCAGGATTATGGTCACTCAGAACGTTATGAGGGAATTGCTTCAAATCAGTAGAACATACAAAATTATCAAGATTTTAAGCCCATCTCATTCCTGTTAAGTAAAACATCTGGATACAACATCTGGATATTCTTCTCTCTTGTCTCCCATTTTCAGAACTTTGCCATCATCACTTTTATCCAAACTTCTCGGCCAATATTTATATTATTGTATTTTTATATATGATTGATTGTTTGACTGATGGATCAATAGCATTTCTATGGCCACCCAATTCAGAAAACAATACTCCAGGCAATCAATCAATCAATCCATAATCAGGCAACAAGTAGAAAAGGACGCATGACATTAAAAACCAACCAACCTGATAAAACAGACTCGGAACTAAATTATACTATAACTTATTAAATTACACAAATGGAAATCCTGAAATACCAGGTTGACAGATCATCATGGAGAAAATTTATTCAATTTATTTATAGTTGCTTAGAATTAACAATCACTCGATGGCACATAATCAATCAGTCTTTAAATTAAGAACTCTATTAATCCTGTTCCAAAGACCCACAGAAAGAATCAGGTCTTAACTGACTTCCTAAAGGCCTGTGGAGTCATGGTCAACTGCATGTTGGGATGAAGATTATTCAAACAGCAGAGGCCCCATTGAGAAGGCATGATGGCATTATCTTGATGAGGGGAGTGTGTCATCCATATCGGATCATGTGGGATAAACATATTTCCTTGGGAGTAGTTGATCCTACAAATAAGCTTCTCTAATGTCATGTAGGTAGCAACCCGCATGAGGAACTACACTTGGAAGCCTATTGGGGGGCCATTGCAGCTTGCAGAATTGAGGTATTATGTTAGCATAAAAGAGACACATATAACTATACATATTCTGAATAAACTAAAAAATTCTGATGGGTGGATTTCAAGTGCAGACACTTGATAACTAAGCGTCATGATTAAGTGTCAACCATGGCATCACCCCAATAGGCATAGTTGATGCAAAAGTTGTACAAAATCATGTTTAAGTCAGGACTCTACACTGTCTTCTTCTTTCCTTCTGGTCCTTTATTTAAAGTCTTCTAAGGCCTAACTCTTGAACCACATTTTCAATATGCTGCAAAATTCTATTCTTCCAGTTTGTGTATCTCAGTTTTTGTTTTGCTGCCTCAAATTTACTACTTGCACTTTATCCCATATTGTTTATTTTAGAAGGCATTTAATGGCAAAAGAATGTTCTCTTTTGTTTGTGAGACAATGTGCCAAGAAGATTAGCTTTTATTCCAAACTCATTTAAATTTAGAAGCATTCTGAAGCTTGGCTCTAATCATTCTTTCAGTGATGTCATTTGGAACATGACAAGAGCTTGTGAACCCAACTACATTCCATTCTTTCTGTGAGTATGCTGCACAGAGTAATCTGCACAGAGCTAATTTGATAAAAAAAAGATCATGCAATTTCTATGATTTTATTAGGAAGGAATATTTCCTCCAAATGTTAGATATCAGAAACTCTTGGAAGCTAAACCATGATCTGACTAATACTGTCATAAAATGGGAAATAGTAGGCACCATGGTGGTACTCAGACTGAGCTAATTATGATTGAGTTGAAATTTCCGAAAGGATTCTTAACTAGCAATTTTCTCCCCTGCTCACTAGTTCAGATAGAATCCAATGAGGTGTGCATGTGTGGGAAATTAGTACTTCTTCTCCATAATAGTAAACAACTGGACAAAATGTTCAACAGACATTTATATTTTAATACTATCAGGACAATGTCATATGCTGGAAGTATGTTGAAGATGAAAAATAAAATAAAATTCAATGCTCAAGACCCCCAGAAATTCAAGTTGGTGTCCATTGTAATTAATGACAATTCTAAGCAAGAAGTAAATACCAGCTACTAAATAGATTTTCAGCAGATTTTATTTTTCTGAAACATGAGAAAAGTAAAACATGTGCATTTCAAGAACTGTGGCCATCTCTTATGAACATTAATAACCAGAGTTGGCATCAAGCTGTCATCTCCCTTAATCTGCCGATAACAGTGATAAATCAAGTTAAGTGCATTTGACACTTTCTGCCACAGTTGCCAAGCTGTAGTAGATGGGCAACTTTCAACTTAGGAATTGGCTATTGATCTTTAAACATGAAATAATTTATTGTTTTCTAGAGATCACATATTATTACTGTACTGCTGTGAATATATACTGCTTGTCCATGATAAGCAACTGCTTACAATGCTTAAAGGAGCTGGACTCACATCCTGAAGCATTAGTTTAGGACAGACATTGGAAAATTGTTACATTAAGCAACATTTCCATTTTTTCTGTTCCTCTAGTACTGTTCTCTGTTGAATTAACAAATACTCAGAACCAAAGTTTTTAAGAGTAAAGTATTAAAACAATAGTAATAATAAAAATTTGACATACTTACTAGTTTTTATCTTTTTTTAACCAAATTGCATTACTATAATGGAGAAAAATCAACATGAAGAGTGCCTGTCCTAAAATATTTTAAACCATAGCAATATGTACCAGGATTTGTTTGTACTGTATGTCTTTACTTTATTACAGGTCTAATCAGAACTAATATGTAAGAATTTTATTTACACAGTCAAAGATCCTTAGTCCACCAAACAGTGAGGATCATTATTTATGCTCATCCAAATTTAAAGATTTGAGGCTGCATCTGAAAACTATGAAGACTGGGAGCTGTGGGAATATACTAAACTCGTCCTTTTTTAACATGTTTCTTATAAAATATCTCAAAAGGGCTTGTAGTTATATGTGATATGAATTTTGGGTGCAGTCTTATGTAAGATGTGTTCATATGTGTGACAGAAAAAATGAATCAGCCAAGCTCTGTCCATCACCAGCTTGTGACTCTTGGGAAATTAGTCACAAAGAATGATCCTCTGAAGCAGAATAAGATCCCCAGCCCCCAGCAATTTTATCTTCTGCTAAAAGGAGCCACAGTCTCTGTCAACTATGCAAGCACAGTAATTCAGGAAAACTATGTGACAGTTGTGGTTCAAAAAATTCAGCAGCTATTGAGAAATAAAATGAGGAATCAGTTGGTGAAATAAACTATTTCTAGTTTTAAGTGGCATATCCATGAGCTACGTCTTGACTGCAGAACAGCTTGCCAGTTGTCTCTATGGTCAAGCTATGTGGTTCATGTGTTATTTTATGAAACCATGCATAGAACATCCCCAAATAAATGTTTTTTTTAGAATATTGTAAAGGCTACAATATTACACTTTAACAATTAAAAAGAGAAAGAGGTTGAACCTCTTTCTGAACAATGTCTATGCAGATTCTCACTCATCCAGGTCATGGTTGTCCCAAAGGTGCTTTTCAAAAGGCAACTGGATTTACTTTGTTTTTCCCTGAAGAGGTTTTGCTTCTCATCCAAGAAGCTTCTTCAGTTCTGAATTCAATCAAAACTGAAGAAGCTTCTTGGATAGGAAGCAAAACGTCTTCAAGGAAAAAGGAAGTCCGGTTGCCTTTTCAAAAAGCACCTTTGGGACTTTTTCTGAACAGCGAGCCCTTTTGGTCTGTTGTGTATTGCCTAGGCTACCATGCTTAGAAGAAACTAAAGGAGACATCTGGACTAAGTTCCTGTTCCTGCTGCTGCTCCTAGGATAGTGTTTTTACCATTTGCCCTCCATTTATTAGTTCCAGTTACGATCAAAATAATAGAAAGTTCCCTGCCCTTAGGCAGTGAGGACAGCACTAGTGCAGTTGCCTTCAAAGCAGTGGTGGGATTCAAATATGTGAACAATCGGTTCTCTGTGTGGATGCTGCTTCAAGAAGTCCGTTCTGGACCTGGGGAACAAACAATTAGCTACCGGTTCTGCCTAACTGGTGCAAACTGGCTGAATCCCACTACTGCTTCAAAGTGATAACACCAATAGGGTATTGCTTTTGGAAGTTCCACAGGAAAGCCAGGCATTTGAGGGCATGTCATTCAGACCATTTTGATTTAGTTTTATAAACTTGACACAAACTTTACATTATGCAAATAAATGCTCATATTTATGAAAAATTAACACAGGTGATTTTTTTAAAACAAAACAAACCCTGGCTGATCCACAATAATGTCCAGCTTGATATTGTCATTGCTTTTTCTTAGAAGAGAATGTTTATTCAAGCTGGGGCAAATCCATACACGCATGCAAAGCTAGGTTCTGCCAAAGCTAATTTCCACATGGTTCGATAAATATGACTCTGATTATGGAGCACATCCTATTAATAATGAGTGTAATCTAAACAGAAGGGTTTTTTCCAGGTCATATCCTGATGGCATCATTAATATTTACAAAAGCTCAGTGTCACCCAAAAGACCCTATTCTCAATCAGATTCATTTTTCAGCCTTGGAAGAACCTGGTGAGGTTTAAAACAGATTAAATGGATTAACTCAAACATTAATTCCACCATTAGATTTAAATTTCTTTCTAGATTGTAGCAATAGTTTTCATTTTATGTCCTTGCATATAAGCAATAAGGATTCTTTTCAGTATCATGATCAAATTTATTGGCATTATATACAATACCCAAAATATATTTTGCCAAAAAATTGGTAGCTTTCTTAGCCATCTGTACAAGTTGACACTGGCTTATGATAGGTCATGTCACAATTAAGGATTTTTCTTTTCTTTTCACACACAACAATTGTTTTGTTGTACACACATCACAATTCTGTATGTCCGGAAAGAATCGAACACCAGAAGAGAAATGTAAACAAACTGTTTAATATGCAAACCACTTAGCTTTCGTCGGCCAAACTGCCGATGTCGTCAGAGTAAGAATAGGAGTTCCGGGAGTTTGCTTATACAGCTGGTTGCTTTTGCACCCTGCTCATTGAGCGGGTCACTGGTCTATTCACCTCAATTAGCCGTAACATTCCTAATAGTCCTGCATCTCTTCCCATACTTGTGGAATCGAGAGTAGTTTTCTCATTTGTGGTTGCTCTCCTGGCATGCATGTAAATACCAGGGGGGGTTATCCAGCTGCTCTTGTTTTGTGACTCCCCCCCTTTTCTTTGGTCGAACCTGAGCCTCCATCTCAAGGTCTAACACCAGGGATGTTGTGTATTCATCCTTCCTGGGGATCATTGTTGTAGCCACATCATTTAAATCAGGATCTAGTACAAGGCACGTCTCAAGATCTTATATAGGGCATGTTGTAGATTCAACCCTTCCTGGGGATCACCGTTGTTCTACCTGTAGCTCTGCTATTCAAATCCTTCAAGGAACGGACTTGTTGCTCCCGTCGTGAGTCATGGCGCCATTCTTCCCATCCCCTGAGTGCCTGGTAACCAAGTAAAAGGTCTATATGATGATTGATGGAATTTTTGTCAGATAACCAGCCCTCCTTGACCAATCGGCCACCCTTGGTGGCATCCCGGGCTATGGCCTCTTGTCTTCTGATCTTGTCTTCTGATCACCAACTCGTGATTTCTTACTTTCTTTATTTTTATCTGGATAAAAAGATTGTGATTCCATAAAAACATGAATTATGAAAAAGTTAACCTTTTAATCTTTTTTTTTAAACATATCATTCTAAGGACCAGTTGTGATGGGGTTTCCCGATACTCCCATGTAACACCTCTGCTCCACAAGCTGCATTGGCTTCCAGTTGCCCTCCGGGTGAGATTCAAGGTGCTGATGATGACCTATAAAGCCCTAAATGGCTTGGGTCCGGGATATTTGAGGGAACACCTGCTGCCGGCATCAAGCTCCCTTCATCCTGTGCGCTCCCACAGGGAGGGCCTTCTCAGGGTGCTGCTGGCAAAAGATTGCCGGCGGGTAACACCCAGGGGGAGGGCCTTCTCTGTGAGTGCGCCTGCCCTTTGGAACCAGCTGCCCGTAGAGCTCAGGACTGCCCCTGACCTTCATTCATTCCGCCGGGACCTGAAGACCTGGCTCTTTGAGCTTTCCAGCCAGGACTGAGAATTTTAATTGTAATTTTATTTTAATTGGGTTTTGATTGGAGTTTAACAGGGGTTTTATTTTATTTAAGGACTAAATTTAATTATTTTAATTGTTCTTAACTTTTGTAATTTGTATTGTTATTTTAAATACCTTGTGAACCGCCCTGAGTCCTACGGGAGAAGGGCGGTATATAAGTCCAATAAACATAAACACAAACATTTCCAACTGTGAATGCTAATCAGGTGTAGTTCTGTAGAAGTTGAGACTATTACTAGCTTTGGTTTGATGAAAAATGTGATGTGCTTTATCTTAAAACTGGCAATGCATAATATATTGCCCCTCAAGCCTATAGCAGGGCTTGACATGCAGATTTATCAGTTAGTCTGCAAAGTATTGAAACCTTGAAATTTATTCTAAAGGCCTCCATATCAAGGGGGAGGGAGAGAAAAAACCTCAAGATTAATCTGTCTATAGTTATTCGAATAAAGAAAGCAATATATCAATCAATATCATTAATAAATTGGTGGGCTGTGTAATTCTTGTCTACTTTAAACCATTTGCCAAAAGAAACAAGTATTTTGTTAATAAATAAATAAATAGATAAACAAACAAACAAACAAACAAAAAATAAATAAATATTGAAATCTAAATGATAATTCAATTTTCTGGACTGTTGTTGTATAAGAATGAATGTATAGATGGAATGACAATTAATTTGGCCATGTATTATTAAAGATAGTATATTATACTCTATGCATAGGTAGTTAAACACTGCGTAGCTCACAGGCTTGTCTAGGTTTTGCAGGTCTCAAAATCTGCCATGATGATGCAGAAAAAAATATGAATCTTTTTTTAAAAAACCAGATATACTTCTTTTTTTTTAATTTGAAAACCACTCAGAATCAATTATGCCATGATAGATATTTTGATGCTTCCCCATTATAATGAAAAGTCAAAAAAAATTCAAGCAAAATATGTAAGTTAAACTACTGTATGTTGATTCCAAATCTTGATACCAGAGATGTACATTATTTAGATCCCAAAATGGCATGAATACTTCAGATCTGACATGGGTATCTTCTTTCTGCCCAGATCCACTCCTTAGAGACACTGGGCCATGTACATATACACATGTAACTATTTTTTGGGTTGCAGCCACATGGGAAAGGAATATACATATTTGGAATAAGGAGCCACAACAGGGTGGCATCAAGTGGTTGCATTCTTTAATTGTCTCCATAATGCTTCCCTAATTCAGACATATATTGTATTGTGCCACTACTTCGCAAACAGGAAATGGTAAGGGAACCATGAATTGGTAAACAGCAGGGCTTTTTTTTGTCATAGAACACCCAGAACAGAGTTTTGGTACCTTTTTTGGATGAAACCTTGTAGGGTAGGCAAGGCGGGTTGTATGATGTGTGTGAGTTCCAGCACTTTTTTTTTTTTACAAAAAAAAAATAACACTGGTAAAGAGAGAGTGCCTGCAGCAGATCTGAAGCGATTTGCCTAACTTTGGATCTGAACTGTGTATATCTCTACTTGCAGCATCAACTCTGACTGCATCATACCATTCCATAATCTTAACATTGGTTCACAAAATCATAATACTTTACACAGGGCTCAGGCTCATGACTATACTTTCTGGTACGTAAGAAAAAAGTATTTGGCAAGCTAAACTGAGTAACTGAAGGGAATGACTGAAGAGATTATCTGTAGATGATTATTATACCTTTCCAGAAATTTGTCTATTCAAATTTCTGATCACTGGTCTATGAGTGTGCTTGGGGCAGAAAGACTGTATCAGTAAGTTTCCCTGTAAATAACAAAGGCTTGATATAAAATCATATAATCATAATCCCACAGTATGTCAGAAGAAGAGAGAATCATGAATTGATTGCTAACTTTTGATGCTTTAAAAGTAAAGGGGTTAGTAGAGGTCAGCTCCAGGAAGCACATGGTGGACTTGTGGGTTGATCAGATAACTACTTGGGTTAGATATGTGAAGCCTCTCAGATAAGCATAGGCAGCAATCAATACAGCAGAGCTAAACCATGGGAGCTGAGAAATCATATAAAAAGGTATGATTTTTTAGCAAAAAAAACCTCTTATTTCATATATATTTATTGGGCTGTAATGAATACTTTAGACATAGATCTTTGGACAGTGCATTTCTTTCTTTCTTTCTTTCTTTCTTTCTTTCTTTCTTTCTTTCTTTCTTTCTTTCTTTCTTTCTTTCTTTCTTTCTTTCTTTCTTTCTTTCTTTCTTTCTTTGACTTCCAATAATAGCTGAAAGAAATGTATGTACAAAGCCTTGCTGAAATGATATCCTTATCATCCTTGGTGAATCATTCCCATCTTTAGGCATGTCCACATACACACACTTCAGACTGTTATTACATCTGAATATGGATTACCCATTATCTTCCATATTATGTTAACATTTCATATTATGTTAACTTAGAACAGATGTTAACAATCAGACACCACAAGAAATAATAAACACTGCAAGAATAAGAAAAGCTCTCTTTTGTCTCTTCTATATTTTCAGAGACGAACTGATCCTAGCAAATGTAGCAAAATAAGATTAAAAATATAATGGAGCACCTTTTTATTGCTAAAAGCACAGTTACAGGCATTCTTTGCTAGACAATTATTACAGCAAGCCTGAAGAAAAATATGTGATAGTATTTATACATCAGTACTGAATTAGAGCCAGCATTATAAAATTTCTGGGACATCCATTTAGTTATAACTGTTGCAGTATTTTGTTGTTTTTATAATGCCAAGATATTAATGCATAATTAATATTGCACAATTATTGATTCCATTAATAAAATAATGGAACATGGAACATTTATTCCCTATATGTATTATTGGGGAGAAGAAACAATGGTTGGAAACTGATGAAAGAGAGAAGAAATCTGGAATTAAGGAGAAAGTTCCTAACAGTGAGGACAATTATCCAGTGGAACAGCTTGCCTTCAGAAATCATGGGCGCTCCATCACTGGAGGTTGTTAAGGAGAGACTGGACAGTCACTTGTTTCAAATGGTATAGGTTCTCCTGCTTGAGTGGGGGGCTGGACTAGAAGACCTCCAAGGTTCCTTCCGTATTCTATTCTATTCTATTCTATTCTATTCTATTCTATTCTATTCTATTCTATTCTATTCTATTCTATTCTATTCTATTCTATTCTATTCTATTATTCTATTCTATTCTATTCTATTCTATTCTATTCTATTCTATTCTATTCTATTCTTACCTCTGTTACTACATTAACCATTCCATTATTACTGAACTGTTACTGTGGATGTTCATATTAATAATTAGATGCATAAATTTCCTGTTTTCAAATATAAGTTCTATATTGGGTTTGTTTTACTTGAAAAGCAGAAACTTTCTAGAATTCAAAGTAACCATTTTTGGAGTCAGATTAAACTAAGTTGGAAGAACATGGGCACAATAAATCAGTTTTCAAAGTGAAAAGCATTAAATTGTAAATCTGTAATTCTTCAACTACCACATTTTAAAAGGATAATTTATTTCCATCTCTTTCTCTTTCACATAAACACACACACACATTTATATATAACCATATGACACCATCAGAACCCTTTGACTATTATTTCACACAGCAACGTTTTATCAAAATCAAAAAGCAATATATCCTGCTTTCAATTTCACAAGTTGAAAATGGAAAACATGTCCATCTTTTTTTTCAGACCTAATCAAATCACACAAAAGGAATTTTTAAATAGAAGAAACAAAGAACGAAGCTTGTGAGACACACTATTCAGGAAGAATTGCAACCAACTTACAGTCATTTAGAGTGTGTCTACTCAGGAAATAGATGGGTGAAAAAGTTTTGAAATTGTTCTTTGTTCATTATAACTGAGTCCAGTCTATAATCTGTATTATCTCAATGTTATTGGAGCCTCATAAAAGGGGTCAGGGAATTAGATGAAGCAAGAAGACGGTGACATGTATCCAATTGTCCATAACCATGATGCTTAAGATAGATTTGGCTTGAAAGAACTGATTTAGGAAAGCTAACTAGAAACTGTAGATATTATTGAGTTTCAAAATTAAGGAACTACATTTTGAAATGTACATTTAAGTGTAAAAGGATTTAAATAGCAAAAGAAACAGAAATCAAGCCATCATTTGAATGAGAACTTTATATTGCAAAACTGCCAATTCTAGAGTCAAGGTCACTTTTTTTTAGATTGTCAAATGGATATCTTCAAGGAATATTTTGGATTTACAAATGACTACCTACAAGAATGACACAGAAAATGTATTATGCTGAACATAAAAAAAACTGGATGGTCTCTTGCTAATTAAAACATATATAAAAACAAACTAAGAGTTGGATAATTTTCCAACATCAGATTTTACAAAATAAAGTGATTAATGTTTTGAAGAATTTTGTGAGAAGACAGAAAGCAAAAATGAACAGAAAGAAGTTCTATGACATTTCTTGAAGAGACTAATGATTGTTAGAAGTAAAAGGAAGGAGTATAAAGTTGGTTTATTTGATCAAGGTTAAAGTAGATATGTTGCTATCTCTGATAACTCTTATTGTTTTCTTTTTCCTGATATTAAGACTGAAATTACTGCTTTATGGATTTGCTTATAGATCAGAGGGATCTCTGGGATATGAGAAGAAGAAATAATTTGTTGCATTTTAAAAGAAGATGATAAGTTACTAAAATTGCTTATACTTGTTGCAAAGAATGGGAAAGTCACTTCTTTATATATTTCTTTTCCTTTATTATTATTTTCTTTTCTTTTTCTTTTTCTGATTCCTTTTTTTTCTATACCTTCTACTCTCTCTTTTTATTCTTGTATTTATTTCCAGTGTATGTTAGTTTTTATTGTTGTAATTTTAATCTTTAGTGAAATTACTATAAAAAAGAGTTGAGTCCTAGTTAAAATAAAAAAGAAAGTATTTTGGATTTTTTTGCCTAACTCCAACAATAATGGCAAACTTGTATCAATCCTGAATTATATAACAGGGATGCTATATAACAAAATTAGGCAACAACTGATTCCAGTGATAATTGTGACCTGTGGATTCACTGGCCTCCCCTTATAAGGTATTTAGTTTGTGTAAAACATAGAATTGCAGGATATTTTTTTTCCTCTCCATTCTTTTCCCACTGGATGTCTTGACACTCAGATTTCTTCTGCCATTTTTATTTTCTCACTAACCTCTGGAAATTTGTAGTGTCCCTTCTTTGTCTCCAAAGGTGACTGCAATTATGATCACTTCATCTGTGAAGAAAGAGAGAGAGAGAGAGAGAGAGAGAGAGAGAGAAAGAGAGAGAGAGAGAGAGAGAGAGAGAAATGAGAAATGGGCTTAGCAGACAACCTTTTCTACTGCTTTCCACTGGATGCAATTGAACACCCATCCCCAAGTTCGGAAAGCACTTATTAAAGTATTGCCATCAGTTGGGAACCAGAAATGTTGCTCTGTGATAATGTATCTATTCCTCCCCTCCACCAGTTATTTTTTGGCAGAATGAGAGAATAGGAGAATGTGATTGTGGAAGTGCAGTTGAAAGGAGAGATCCAAGGTATCGTACCAAGCACATGGGTGTTGTTCCAATATTAATTGATGATACTATTGGCATCAATCTTGGATTAACTCACTGTCTGGTCTAAATATTTCTATCTTTTCAGTTAGCTGTGGCTCATTCAATTAATTTTGGTTGTCTTATACATCCTTCCATCCCTCTCCTTCGGATCCTGCCCCTTTAAAATTTATCACTTTTAGAAAGGGTAAATGCTGGTTTATATTTGTTCACAATCAAAATACCATGGTTAATCAATCACTTATTTGCTTTATCATGAATGCCTATATAAGGCTCACAAAACACTGAATGGTCCTTAGGTTGGCATTCATGGATGGCATTTAAAAATACCAACCTAAGGATCATTCAGTGTTTTCAGTGTTGTTAAATATTTGAATCTCTCATAAACTGAAATACACATAGTAATAACTGGTGATAGAAGAGAGAAAAATGTAGCATGAAGCCCTGAAATTGGGCTTAAAATGTTAATTTTCAGTACAAAACTCTGCAAAAGTACATGGGCAATTTTCACCTGGTAGACAGATTTAAAAGAATTATATGTACCCATATCAGAGAGACCTTATTAGATAGTTGCAGGCAGGGCTTATTAGCTGAAGTTTCTTCAATCAGTGAAAAGAAGCATTAATGTCAGAAGTTGTAGTGAAAGTTGTAACTCAAAACAGCAAATCCCAACTGATGCAAAGTCCATAATAGGAACACTAGATACTCTTACCTATTTAATCCTCCTTTATACTAATTTGCAGCTTGACATATCCCCTTGAGGATCACTGCAGAAATCTAGAATTAAACATCAAGCCAATATTGCACTTAAAACATGCCAAACTATATCACTTTTTACAGCCTGGCTGGTCATACCATAAATCCAGAAACTGGTATTTGAATTGCCTCACCTGTGCTGGGTAATACTTTTATATCCCTCAAAGAAGTGTAGTGACTTGCTGAATACAGTAAAATTTTACTACAATTTTTACTGTATTCAGCAAGTTACTATACTTCTTTGAGGGATATAAAAGTATTACCCAGCACAGGTAAGGCAAGTCAAATAGCAGTTTCTGGGTTTATGGTATGTAGTAAAATATTACTACAAAATTTACTGCATTTAAACTACATGGGGTAAATTTCATTGATTTTAGTTATTCTACTTAGTATATAATTTGGCTTTTAAAATTGATAACAGTAAAATATTTTCCAGTTCTTTTTGGGAAGAAGCAAAATATCTCTTCCCAAGTACTTTTTCAGTTTTGGATCTGAAGCCCAGCAAATCCTATTATAAACAATCAGATAAAATATAACGCAGACATTGGTATGAAATTAGGAATATTATGATTTAAATAATTAATTCAAGTGGTTTTGTTGATATGAGTCAATGCTATTGAGAAAACTGGATTACTTTAATTTTCTTTTTCCAAGTGTATATGCACTTACTTCACCCCACCCAAGTTATTGAACTGTTTCAAGAGTATCCAATCCTATTTGGCTTTCTGATTCAAGTCATATTGTTTGTTTTTGACAAGAATCAAATTTCCACACTGAATTTTTACAAAGTCCTAGCAGATATCCCACTGCAAAATATGCACTAAGTTCTGACCAGATTGGAAAAGGAGAATTATTAAAATGGTGCTAATTCTTCCTAATGTACAGTATACATAATTACATTTTATTAATATGGTTTTGTTAACATCTTACTTCCTCATAAATTTTGTTCAATTCTTTTTTTTTTTATTTTAAGGACTATACATATATCTAGTTCTCAATTTTTCTTGATATTTTATAATTTTAGATTTTGGTAAATCATTGATCAATGACTATAATAAACTTGAAATTGTAGTGTACCATTATGTTATTTAATATACTAAAAAGCTTCATGTTGACTTTAGCCCTGAACTAAATGCCAAAATGACATATTAATTCCTGATGGCATTTTCAGATACTAATGCCACAATTGCTAAAAACAATTTGAACTCAGGGAAACACTTCCAAATTATGAGGTAAATTTATATTCACATAATTTAACATATCTTTTTTATGTATGTCTGGATAGATAGATAGATAGATAGATAGATAGATAGATAGATAGATAGATAGATAGATGATAGATAGATAGATAGATAGATAGATAGATAGATAGATAGATAGATAGATAGATAGATAGATAGATCCATATGCCAGTGGCCCCCAACCTTTTGGGCACCAAGGACCAGTTCCATGGAGAGGGGTTTTGCCATGGATCAGAGAGACTGTGGTTTCACATGCTGTCTACATCCTGCAGATGGGGCTTCACTTTTTTGGACAGTGCCAGTCCATGGAATGGGGTTTGGGGACCCCTGCCTTATCTACTTCTATCTCTCTATCTCTATCTCTATCATCTCTATCTCTATCTCTATCATCTCTATCTCTATATCTATCTCTACCTATATCTATATCTATATCAGAAAAGAGTCACACAATTCTAGCATAGGGCAGATCTATATATAATATAGTTAATCCATTTAGGAGTAACCACTGTGTCCTTCAGGCACCAAAACAACTCTTTGTCTCTGTAGTAAGAGAATCAAGAAATTGCTTACCTCTGATCAAAGAGAAATTAGACATTCTGAAATTCCATTCAGACTGAATACCTCAGCGGCCTTATTTCAGTGGCAAACACAAGATAGTGCTGGAATAACTCATTTACTAAACAAACAAACAAACAAACAAACAAACAAACAAACAAACAAACAAATAATAGAGTGATTTTAAAATTGTCTTTATGGGTCTTGTAGGAAAGGGTTTTTATAATAGTTCTTATTTATTTATTTTATTTTCATGCCAAAAGACAGCTTTAGGTGTCTAATGCTTTTATGTGTGCTTTTCAGAGATGGGGAAGGAGAGATTCTAACTAATGGATTTAATAGGCAAGGAACATTTCAATTCAACAAAACACAATTTAGTGCTAGGAAATGTATTTGATAGAGCTTTTAAACAAGAGTGTGAACTTCCTGCGATGGCCTGACCTTGTGAGGGAACACCTTCCATCTGAAATAAGAGAGAGACAGCATTCCATTTGCCAAAATTGCTTTACTTGGCTTTGATAAGTCACTCAAATAGGAAGCAATTGCCTTACCATCTTCCTAAATTTAGTTCAGAGCATTCAGGAAGGAAAACAAAATTTATTTTTGCTGCCCACACATCTGAACTGCAAAATACTAACAACTTGCAACTTGATGGCAGTCAGCCAGAAATCCTTGTATGTCATTTTTTTTTCATTGGAAAACTTGGTTTTGATAAGTAACAAAAGACACCCTGAAAGTACATGTATGAATTTCTCTAATCTCTTTAAGGTTTTTCAATAGCTCCAAATTAAATCTCTTTCAATCTTATCCCTCTAGTTATCAGAAAATCCAGGGGGTATTTGGATCCAGACATCCATTGAACCAAAGATCTTTCATTACAACACACAAACAAGGCATTTTTATTGAATAAGAAACCAATTATTTGACCTGGCTTCAAGTTTTATTCTATCCTGCTTCTATCTTGACATGGACTGTTAATCTCCTCTGATGGGCACCACTATGTATCAGTTTTGATTCACACAGATGATTTCTTCTTTCCCTCACATAGTTACTGGCTAAACAAACCAAAATGCCCACATTACTTTTGTGGAAAAATTAGTACCAATGTGGAGAGAGTACTGTGTGATATTTTCCAACCTTAAATATAAATCACATTAAAAGTAAAAAAAAAAGTTAAATGAACTCAGCAATGTGATATGTGCAGTACAATGCAGTGAGACATTGCAGATCTGTATAGTGGAGAAACAAAACAACCACTTCATAAATGCACGGCACAACATAGGAGAACAAAACAATCAGGACCAGATTCAGCAGACCATCAGCATTTGAAAGACAAAGGGCATTTTTTTTTTGAAGACAGCAAAGTCCACATTCTGCAGAGAGGACTGCTGGTTTGAAAGAGGGGTCAAAGAGGCCATTTAGGTTAAGACTGAGCAGTCCTTTCTTAATAGAGGTGGAGGGATATGACACCACCTATCTCCTGTTTACAACACGGTCATTTTAGCAGTTCCAAGAAGTTCCACACACATTTGCACTGTTCAGGTGACCATCAGGTCACAGATAAGCCTCCAAGTGCTTCCAATGACTCTCAGAACGGAAGAAGCTTCTTGGATGAGAAGCAAAACATCTTCAAAGAAAACAAAGAAAGTCCAGTTGCCTTTTTAAAAAGCACCTTTGGGACAACCATGACCTGAATAACTGAGAATCTCCATAGATATTTAAATGAACCCATTGAGTCAGAAGTACAACTGGATAAGTTTACTAATATATAAACAATTCTAGAAATTCAGAATGGTTCAAGAATAACAAATTTTCTTCCTAAGATTTCTGGAGGAAAGGGAACATTTTTTTAATTGAAGTTTTCTTTCTTGCTATGTGAAGGCACATAGTGTCCAAATATCAGGCTGTGGAAGACAGAAGTTCATCTCAAGTAGATGGAAGCAGATGCATGATCTGCAATATGTAGTTGTATATTTATACACAACTTTGTACAGAGAGTTCCATGGAGCAAAATAAGATGATGAGATAGAGGTGTACAATCAATCAAACAGAGAAAAAATTCATTGCAAAAATGTATTCAGAAGACTAGAAGGTAGGACTTGGTCCCAACAGGCAGCAGTGAAAAACTAAAATTGCACACACAGATCTTACAGCAAAAACCAGTTGCTCTGATTGAGGAAGTAAATTCTGAAGTAAATTTTTATGGTTCGGTTTACAGACCATAGATTTGGGGTCAGAAATAGCACTGTGGTAGATTACTTCTTCACACCTAAACACATGGACCAGAATGTCACAACAAATAAGGTTTCAGAAGAAATGAAATAAGATTTTAGACATGGTTGGGATATGATAATACCCTGTGTTTTCAAGAAACAGCTGACTGGACCAACTTTCTAAAGTCAAATGGAAGTAGGAACAATAAAGGAACCAGAAAAATGGATCATAATTAATTTTGATCCATTGATTTTTAAAATTATTTTTTTTCTTTAATGAAAATGACACCTTCTGCATTCCAATAAGAGATATAATTTACCGTGTCACATGACTTCTCTATTGAGATACACGAATAATCTATTTTAATCTCCTCCTTCTGGATGTCTCAGAAATCTCTATCTATGAACTGTAATGGACCTATAGTTGGATTTTGCTTTGCTTTTATATTCAAAATGAAGCTCAATTCAACTTTTCCAGCTATCTTAATTTCATTCTCTCATTTTCTGTGCTGTGTTGTTCAGCCAAATGCCTCAGCTCTTTGAATCTCTTGTTCTGTTTCCAGACAGGTTCATTGATGAGCAATTGTTCAGATTTAACATTCTATAAATTCTTCCAGTTATTGTGCTCAACCAATCACCTCTTTCTTACCTCCTTGTAATACTAATAAACATAACACTTCCCTTCATAAATGAACCATCTAATCAGAATGTATGTTCTACTTTTAAAAAAAATTCCTAATATTTGAATAATAGAACCAATAAAGAACCAATAAAAGGAAATAATTTTAATTTAATTTTATCAGATTTATATACCGCCCTTTCCCGAAGGACTCAGGGCGGTTTACAGGGCATTTTAAAATCACACCAATACAAAATACAAAAGTTAAAAGACAATTAAAAAGATCAAATTATCCCTGAAAATAAAACCCCAGTAAAAATTCTCAGCCTGGGCCAGAGAGCTCAAAGAGCCAAGTCTTCAGGTCCCAGCGGAATGAACGCAGGTCAGGGGCAGTCCTGAGCTCCACGGGCAGCTGGTTCCAGAGGGCAGGCGCACCCACAGAGAAGGCCCTCCCCCTGGGTGTTATCCGCCGGCAATCTTTTACCGGCGGCACCCTGAGAAGTCCCTCCCTGTGCGAGCACACTGGACGAAGGGAACTTGATGCTGGCAGCAGGTGTTCCCTCAAATATCAAATAGAAGAGGAATATCACCAGCTGAGCAAAGTATTCAACTTATTGGCCTTATTTTAGCCCCAACTAAATAATTTTTATCATACGTATTGCAGTTAATAGTGGTTATTAAACTCCAAGAGTGGTTTGTGTTTTGAATTAACATATATATGTTTTTTGAGATAAATCTATTTTGAATAATTAAGTCTACCATACCTGGCCTGCCAAGGTGTCAAAGCAGCTTGAGTTTTTGCTTTCTTTTTTAATGTTTGCAAAATATCATCTGTTTCTGAACTTTTACATATCTTTCTATTCCAAGACAGCAACATGAATGGAGGGATAGTTGGCATTTTAAAATCTTTTTAGATATAAAGGAAGAAGAAATGCTTGCTACCCAATTTCATGCTAATTTGGGAGCAAAAAATGACAGGCAGTTTTTGTGTTCTTTGGAAGGTCCATATCAATATGAATATATATCCAGTTGGTTTCAGCAGTTGGAAGAGTAAAAATGGTGCCCCATTGAAATACTCTTTAATCGGCTCAATCTCATTCAAATCAGAACTCCCCCATCCATTGTCTAACAGTATGCATTCTCTTTGTAGATAACTACTGTATACCTACAAACCTTCTTTCATTTAGGATGACTACTCCAATGTGTGTTATATTTAGCAGATCATAGGCTATCTTCTGCACCAAATATTACTTAACATAGCCAAGGTCAGAGTTTTCATTTTCCTTCCTCTCACTTATTGAACAAGTACAATTGTTTGAATTTATTTAATTATGATGGTGTCACAAAGTAACCAAAGAAGCTACAAAAGTGCACCATATCTGTAGCTAAATAGTTCAGCATAGGCCACTGATCCTTTGATTTCTTAAAAAAGTTGACTAGAAAGATTAAAACAAGTGATTTTTTCCCCAAATTATCTATCTAATAGTGATTCATTGGCATTCTTCTGAAGACCACCGTGAATGTCAAAATGCTGATTTGAGATAATAGGGACATTTGAACAAGTAAAAAATACTTTGTGCTTAATAGCCAGATAGATTCAAAGCCTAATATCTTTTAAGTTCAGAATAAAATGTGGGTTTCAGACTTTCAAATCATTTCTTCCATGCCTATTTGCAGCAAATCACTTCAGCATACAATTTTTTTATGTTATAAAATAGTAGTAGAAATTTGGAAATACAGTTTTGCTTTCTCCAAAATTCTTCCTTCCTTCCTTCCTTCCTTCCTTCCTTCCTTCCTTCCTTCCTTCCTTCCTTCCTTCCTTCCTTCCTTCCTTCCTTCCTTCCTTCCTTCCTTCCTTCCTTTCTTTCTTTCTTTCTTTCTTTCTTTCTTTCTTTCTTTCTTTCTTTCTTTCTTTCTTTCTTTCTTGTTTACTGGTATTCACTGCTTTTGATGTCCAGAATTAGTGGACTGTAGTTTGAAGTTCTGAAACTCTCAGAACAATCAAAGGTTTCATTTGTTTTCCTTATTAAATATAATTGAAATATGTCAATTTTGTAAGGACATCATAGGAAGAGTGCTATTTATTTATTTGGCTGGATGGGTGGTTGAAATGAAACTTTACTCTTCTGATTTTTTTTCTGCCAGTCATGAGAACCTGAGGCTCATTTTGAGTCATTCATGTATCACATACATGAACAACCTACAGCTCTGGGTCCAATGCACAGCCCTTGAAGCCATCTTTTATGGGTCTTATAGTCTGATTTCCATGTGATTCTTGAATTTTTTTCTTGATATTTTTGGGTTGGGGAACTCAAACCTAAAAAATAAAATAGGAAACTATCCATGTCCGCAACTCTTATAGAACCACAGCATACTTTGCGGTCTTCAGACCCCAAGCCTAACCCAACCCCAATCCAAATCTCTAACCGTATTGCCTTATTCATACGAAGATTGTCTACATTTCTTGCTATAATAGCCTCACTGTCATTTATTTTTTGTTTTGTAATACTTTTTTGAAATCATAAACATAAGACACAGTTTTGGTTGGGCAAACAGATATATATGTGTCAGGAACAGATTGTTAGAGTAAGTTATAGTCAGACCTTTGAAGCATTTTTCTCATCTTCAAAACCAGAAACCTGAGGAACTTAAATGGCAAGTCAAAGGGAAGAAAAAAAAAGCTTTATAAACACTTATAGACACTTGCACTATATCAGAATATTTACTGTGGATAGCAGAGAAAAGAAATAAATAGATCATAGGACGAATCAACTCAAGAGATGTCAGTTGACATATGAACAGTCAGACTGAAATTTTCATCTTTTGGATACATTAGACAATAAAATAGCTCCCTTGAGAAATTTAAATTTTAAATTTAAATTTTCAGGGAAAGATGGAAGGAAAGGGAGGAAGAGGATGACCAGCAGCAAGGTGGATAGACCTAATTAAAGGTGCACCATTGAAAGATTTGAAAGGTCAGGCTGAGCTTGTTTAATCAGTAGGGCTGCTAAGAGTTGACATTAACCTGATGACATATAATCAGATCAGAACAAACTAGTCAATGTGATTCTATTTATGTTTTTCTGGCTTGATATTAGCTGTCCTCGATGCCACTTTTTTTTTAGTTTTTGGACACACCTTTTGCTGCACAACATTTGAGGTTCCCAGGGACTAAAAAAAAAGAGGTTTAGGGGTTTTATATACCCTGTGCCTTATATCACTGGAGTTTCTTATTTTAACTATTGTATTGCTAACTATTGTACTGCTACTGGAAAAAAAAATGTACAAACTTGAAGTTGCCAGTTTAAAACCCTGTAGAAATTTAGGAAACAATTTTTCTTCCCAGGTGTGATCACCCTCTTCACTGTACTCTTTCTTTTCTTTTCAGTAAGTATCTGTGCACTATTTCACTGTTTGTCCAGCCATTCAAAGTAGAAGGATTTCAGTCCTAGTTTCCAAGTACTCCATATAGAAATTATGGAAGGAACACCAGCTGACTTTTTTTAAAGAGAAAAAATGGTTAGTGCAGGAAAGAAAAAAAAAGTGCTTGTGAGTGCGGCTATCAATAAAATATAATATCCGTAAATTTCTAATGGATTTCAACCTTGGGGCATCTTGAACTTCAGAAATATTATAACGACTAGGTCACTAAGAAGGATCTCCACACAAAGCAGCAACAGATCTTTTCATACATTCCTGACTTTGCATAATATCCAATCATTGGGGGGGAACACACAGCAATGCTTGAACTGGCATAAGCTGGAAAACCCTAGTTTCAACTCAGAGCAGGAAAAGCGAGTTGAGGTTTCATTTAAGTTTGGTGAAGAGAATCAGAAGATAATGTCTTTTACTACCTTCTGGTAATGGTTGATAGCTTGTTCTCAGTAAGTAGCAATCTGTCAGCACGGGTATGTCTTTAGATAGATTTATATTCAATGTAATTCAATGGGAAGTTATTCATTTTGAAATTATGTTGAAACTCATTCTATTATGGAGCTGTGCTTGTTCACTGACTGAGATAGAAACTTATTTTGGGAAAGGAAAATATCATGCCAGTACAACCATGTGAAACTAGGGGAAAGAGAGAAGTTTGAGTGACGGAGATGAAAACAAGGGTGCAGCTTGAACTTATACTCTATTCATTTCCTAGAATTTGTAGCTACAAGGATTAGAGATAGAAATGGAAGTTTTGAATAGAACAAATGTGGCTACGTTTAACAACAACATAATATGTTTGACTATTTTTTCAAAGAAAAAAATAGTCATTCTCATTCTCTCGCTCTCTCACTCACTCTCACATACATACACACACAGAGACACACAAACTTGTGGGTGTCCCCTTTTTCTTTTCTATATTTTTCTTTCTTTTCTATATTTTTCTTTTCTTTTTCTATTTGTAGTTATGATTGCTTTATTTATAAGGAATAGGACTGCACTTCAAGCAACAGCACATAATGGTTTAGAGCTACTCAGTCTAATTTAATCTCCTTTCCAGGATATTTGGTAGTAACTGGATGAAGGATTTTCTCTTTAAAAATCACAATATACAGAAGGAAAATGAGACTGATAAAAGGATAAATCTTAGCAATATATTATTATTATAATTTTTGACCTTTTACTTTTACACTGTTTAGTGGAAACTTTTTTTTTTTAAAAAAGGATCACATATCGTAAGTGGAGAGGGCTGTCCCATATATCATTAATACACCCTCATTTACAGCATCTGTTGTTTCTTTCTTCCACACACTTATGCCAGTTTCACAGACAGATGTTTGAACAGATGAAATGCTTTCATGTGCACAGGTTAGAACAGGTTGTTGGTAAAAAGAAAATTATTTTAATATTCTAGTTCTGATCTATGCATTTTGCAGATCATGTAAAATGGGATAATGAAAATTAACTCAAAGCAACTCCAGACTGAAAATAAACATACTAAAAAGTGTGAACACTGCTATATTTTCACTATGCACAATTACTAAATATTTTTAAGAGTGCCATTATGTAGCATTGGTTTGGATCCCAGTCTGACCAGACATATATGATAGTAGTCAGCTCTGTTTTATCTAGGAAAAAAAAGTCAAGTTTACACAGCCAGCTCTGGCTGCACTCACATATCTATTTAGGAATAAAGTTGAGGTAAGGATAGATATCATTATGATCTTAGTGCTTCAAAGGATATTCATCTACATAGCTAATCTAATCGAAAAATTAAATGAGGTTTCCTACTTGTGGCAGAACTTGTGTCATGTCAGAAAAGGCTGACATTCCCAACACTATGAAGGTAAGTAGATACCAAGAATTGGAAGGGACCTTAGAGGTCTTTTAATCCAACCCCCTGCTCAGGCAGGAAACCCTATATCATTTCAGACAAATGATTGTCCAATCTCTTCTTAAGGACTTCCAATGTTGGACCATTCACCACTTCTGGAGGCAAGTCGTTCCACTGATTAATTGTTCTGTCAGGAAATTTTTCCTTAGTTCTAGGTTGCTTTTCTCCTTGATTAGTTTCCATCCATTGCTTCTTGTCCTGCCTTCAGATGCTTTGGATAATAGGTTGACTCCCTCTACTTTGTGGCAAACCCTGAGATATTGGAACAGTGGACTTCACTTATTCAAAACTATAGACTTGAAAAATAGAACCATCCCATTCTTATGCCTTCCATAAATATTCTAAATGGGGGAAGGCAAAAAAAGAAATAATCTTACTTGTTGTTTTTCTCTTCTCCATGTTATTTTCATAATCTTTCACATGATATGCAAGAGAGGGTAATTGAACACAGCAATAGATCATCTATTCTTTTCACACAAATTCTATACCGGCACACTCTAACTGAACTAGAAGTAGAGAAGGGAATATTGCAAGACTAGAGATGAAAAAAATGATGGAATTTGGCTTGAGGTTATTCTTGCTTTGATAGCTAAAGAAATAGCACTTTTCTTTCTTTCTTTTGGATGTTCAAAAACATGTGTTTGCAGAGAAAGTATTTCAGAAAAGCATACCACACATCTTTCATGTCTCATATTATTCAGCAGAGGCAATGTCTCATCCTTCTAACTTGAACCATCAGAGCCATGTTGCAGATGTGAAAGGCAATCATGAATAGCTAGAAAATCAACTCAATGTTCTTCTTTGGCCCTTTTGTTTTGGAGTACCAACTCTCTTTTGTGTTACTTCCCACAGGACTGCACAATACAAGTTTGCCTAGGAGCTAAAACACAAATCTTAGCTCTTCAGTTATATAAAACTCTATAATCAAAAGCTTGATGGTTTCCAGAATAGTAAATAGTTCTGGTCTTCCTTCCTTCCTTCCTTCCTTCCTTCCTTCCTTCCTTCCTTCCTTCCTTCCTTCCTTCCTTCTTTCCTTTCTTTCTTTCTTTCTTTCTTTCTTTCTTTCTTTCTTTCTTTCTTTCTTTCTTTCTTTCTTTCTTTCTTTCTTCTTCTTTCTTTTTTCTTCCTTCCTTCCTTCCTTCCTTCCTTCCTTCCTTCCTTCCTTCCTTCCTTCCTTCCTTCCATCTATCCAATTGGGAACTATCAAACAGTGTGGGCCTTCTAGTCAGTTCTTGTAACAATGCTACTTCTCTCCAATCAAATACCAGTAAACAAACAAAACCAAAATTCCTTCTATTCAGCTGTCCTCTTGCCATCATTCTGAATGTAAATGTGTATGGAGTTTCTCATTCATCCAGGTCATATTTGTCTCAAATGTGCTTTTTTATCATTCAAAAAGCATCTGGCCTGCTTTTTCTTTGAAGTTCTATTCTTCTATTCCCCCCCCCATCACAACTTATAAAGCTTCTTTATTCTATTATTCTTCCTCAAAGAAAAAGAAACCAGTCCAATTGTCTTTTGAGGGGAAAAAAAAACATCTTTGAGACATTCTGAATGTAACTTTTCTCATTTTTCTTGAATATCATAGTGCCATGCTTCATAAAAGAAAGGTGGGGGGAACTAAGGTTTGGCCAATCTTAAAATTTTGTTTATATTAATAATTCTATTATATATCATTGTATCACATTTTAACATTTTCTTTTCAGTTACTTGAAGTTGTGAGCTATTGTCCCTCAATCCTGTGAGAGATACAAACTAATATGACATTTTGTATTTTCCAATATATAGGTGAATTAAGGAAAAGAAAAGAAGAATCAAATGCCAAATGCCTCCATACATTAAAAAGTTTAGTCTTTAAGTGGTACCTGCTCTGTACGAATGGATGAGTCACAAACTGAAAACATTCCTTGAGCAAGACAAACACATGTTTACCGGCACATTATATTATGTACTCCAAAACTCATGAATAAAACTTAGAGTAGTTTGCTTATTTTTTAAGTATACATATTGACAACAGTACACAAATATTTTTTTTAAAGGAGAAACAAAATATTTGTTTTCATGAAGAGAAAGTAGAAAAAATGTGCAACTGAGAGATAATATTTGTATAGATTGAGAGATTTGATTATTAATCAGAGAAAATTTGAAAAAGTACAAAAATA
The DNA here is from genome assembly GCF_964194415.1 of Vipera berus. NCBI lineage: Eukaryota > Metazoa > Chordata > Lepidosauria > Squamata > Viperidae > Vipera > Vipera berus. Next base: position 185,640,628 of record NC_138203.1, on the reverse strand, counting down.
TTGAAGCACATGTTAAGCCTTATTCATAAATTGTTCTAAATATATTAATAAATATTCAAAAATGGGAATTTCATTAGAAAGAGACTAAGTTTACATGAAATACGATACTGATCATTCAGGATCCTGGTGATATGTGATGGGCCCCTAAGCCACAAGAATGACCAGGCAAGGCAGCAGTCAACTCCCCCTCTTCAATTAAGTTTTAAAAGCCTACACTGCACCTCCTCCAAAGTTACTAACATGGCTTCTACTATGTGTCTTGGGGAAATCCTTCATTTTTATGAGGCTACCAACTCCAGCTACCCTGTCAAATGAGAAGGTGAGCCACACAATGGAAGGAAGGTTTCTGCCATTAAATTTTTAATGTTTTAAAAGTCTTAAGTGTCACAAGGTCACTATTACATTTGGTTAAGCCTTCCCCTCCATCATTCAGCTCACCTTCTTTTTCTAGACTTTACCACTTATCCTCACATGCTTTCTTAATTGGTATTTGCAAAGCAGGGAACAAGGAAAGATAGATGTCTATGGAGATTTTCAGTCATCCAAGTCATGGTTGTCCTAAAGGTACTTTTTTCAAGAAGCAACTGGACTTTCTTGTTTTCCTTCGAAGACTTTTTGCTTCTCATCCAAGAAGCTTCTTTAGCTCTGACTGGATGGTAAGGAATGGAAGGATTTATATTCCTTGCAGACAGCTGGTCATTTGCAGTCTTTTAGACAGTCCTTGAGGTCACTTGGAGGTTTTTCTGTGTTGTCAGGGTCATCTGAATAGTACAAATGGGTGTGGAACTATCTTGGAACTGCTGAAATGACTGTATTGTAGGCTTCTGGTTTGCCGTGCGGCTGCCATGGATGGCTGTGAAACTTGCTTTCTCTCCCCTGTTCAGTTTCAGATTGCTGGGGGCCCCTGAAAAGGGCCAAAAGTCACCCAGAAGAGGCGACCAGCAAGGAGGAGCTTTCGCTGGATTGTGGGAGAGCAGCAACTGTCCCATTAGAGCTGGTGATCCCTCCAAACCAGTGGATGAAAGGACCAGCCATAGAAATATGGCTCGTCCCTAGGCTGCAAACAGCCAAATCCACACTTTCCATCAGGCAACCTTAATGCAGCATGGAAGAGACTGGGCGAGGTCGACTTCACTTAACTTCCAATGTTTTTTTTCCACCTAAGTAAGCTGGTAAAGCACTTTTTTCCCCTGTGGAGAGGGAAGGGGGATTTTAACCCTCCCTCCAGAAACAGCTGCTTTTGAATATACAGGGGACTTTGTGTGTGTGTGTGTGTGTGGTTAAAGCATTGAAAAAATAATTGGATCCCAACTATGACTTTATTTTTTAAAAACTTGTGGATTAAAAGCTGTTGATTATCTACTTTTTACTTCCTATTTTTACTTGAAAGTTTGGGTTTTTCCTCCTAAAATATAAGAAATAATTGAAAGGATTAAATTAATTTTGAGACTTAAAGGAATTCCCTAAACAGTGGGGGGGGACATTTTGTGGCTAAACCTGAAATTGCAAGGTTTTATTCTTAAAAAAAAAAGAGATTTGGCTGATAGTTTTGAAAACAAGATAAGATAAGATTCATGTAACCCTGAACACGAGCTGTGAGAGTATTAGCTGGGTTTCTTATTTACTGAAGAAAAAAAAAACTGTAAAAGTTTTTTATTCAATTCATCACTATGAAAGACCAGGAACAGACTTTTACTATGGAAGAAATGCAAAAACAAATCCTTGTTATGATGAAAATAACATACCAAACTTACCAAAGTCGTCTTTCAGCTGGTGATGAAATAAGAGCTTTTGGGGGGAAAACTAGAAAGTGTCTTAGATATGCAAACTCAAACTTTTACTACAACTAAAAAACTATCTATACAGAATACAACAGAAAAAATCAAACAATTAAATATTTTGACAGAAGATCTAAGTTCCCAACAAATACAGAAAACAGAAGATTCAGAAAAAAATGTATTTCTTTTAGAATGGGAAAGAATAAAGCAGAAAATCTATATTAAACTACCTGAGTGGCTTTCAACAATGGAAGCTTTTGCTTACCCAAATTTAATTAACTATGACAAAGTCGTTACCAACAAAGATATTCTAGATAAGGAAGGAAAATTGAAAGACAGACAAGACTTACATCAACAAGGTATTGACTTAGTATGGTGGACATATTTACAAATTCAAATAAGATATAGAAAAGATGCAAAGACAATCTTTGCAGAATTTGATCAAATATTATTAAAAACAGATGAAAACCTGATTAAGAAACTTTACAGATTTCTGTTAAAGTTGAAGATGGAAGAAGAACAAGTAAAAGATACAATGATAACATGGGCAAAATTTTTTGGATATTCTATAGATTTGGAAGACTGGCAAAAATTATGGGATAGAAATATTAAATTGACTAAAGCAGTTTCATATAAAGAAAATTTGTATAAAATGTTTTATAGATGGCATATGACACCAGTAAGATTAGCTAAAACCTTTAAAAATACTTCAAATAATTGCTGGAAATGTAAACAAAGGCCAGGTTTACTGTTATATTAATTAGTGTCAATTGAACATATGTACCCGGATAATAGTCTGTTTGCTAAAGCTTGAAAATGTTATTGGGGGACAACCCCAATGTTGTTCCCAGCCCCATTCCTACCCCAATACTGATCCTAACCCCATCCCAAATCCTGATTCTTACCCTGATCATATCCTCTTCCTAACCGTATAAAATTTAATAAAAACTCTTATAAAAAATCTGACAAAACGGATGGAGGAAGAAACCTGCTATACAAATAACAAGGAATTTGAAGATCAAAATGACAAACAGATGGAAGAAAAGATAAACAGTCCAGGACAACTATATCAAGAGGAGAAAACAAAGAGAAGATGTGGTAGCCCTGCCAGATCCCTTAACCTTTCAAAAATGGCAACTGGATGATCATCTAAATATAATACAATAATACAAGAACTCTTTGATGATCCTAAAGGAAGGACATGGAAGATGACTTGGCAAAGAAAAAAAAAGCCAGAATAAGACTGAAGAAGAATGGAGTGTGGACATATTTAGCACGTTTAAAATAGAATATATCTAAGTAGACATGATCCGTATTTTGAATATAAGATATTGTTATGATGTGAAGATAAAGAAAAATATTGGCTAATTAAAATCTAGATGTATGAATGTTAATAGTTAAACTGAGATATTGAGTTGTTTATAAAGGTTATATAAAGGTGATTAAAACATATATATGTTAATCCCTTCATGGATTACTGCCTTGTCGTGGTGAAGGGGCTTGCATAATTCAATGAAGCTGTGAGCTATGCCGTGCAGGGCCACCCAAGATGGACAGGTCATAGCAGAGAGTTCTGACAAAACGTGATCCACTGGAGAAGGAAATGGCAAACCCCTCTAGTATCTTTGCCATGAAAACCCTATGGACAGTTCCAAACGGCAAAATGATATGACGCAGGAAGATGAGCCCCTCAGGTCGGAAGGCATCCAATATGCTACTGGGGAAGAGCAGAGGGCTAGTACTAGTAGCGCCAGAAAGAATGAAGCGACTGGGCCAAAGCCGAAAGGACGCTCAGCTGTGGATGTGTCTGGTGGTGAAAGGAAAGTCCGATGCTGTAAAGATTTTTTCTCCATAGGAACCTGGAATGTAAGATCCATGAATCAAGGAAAGCTGGACGTGGTCAAACAAGAGATGACAAGACTGAACATCGACATCTTAGGTATCTGCGAACTAAAATGGACAGGAATGGTGAATTTAATTCAGATGACCATCAGGTATACTACTGCGGGCAAGAATCCCTGAGAAGAAATGGAGAAGCCTTCATAGTCAATAAAAGAGTAGGAAAAGCAATACTGGGATACAATCCTCAAAATTACAGAATGATCTCAGGTCGAATCCAAGGCAAACCATTCAATATCACAGTAGTCCAAGTCTATGCCCCAACCACCGGTGCTGAAGAGGATGAAATTAACCGGTTCTATGAAGCCCTACAGCACCTTATAGAACTAACACCAAAAAATGATGTCCTTATCATCATGGGGGATTGGAATGCTAAGCACATTGCTAAGCACATTGATTGTGCTTAGATTGTAAGCCGCCCTGAGTCTTTGGAGAAGGGCGGGATATAAATGGGATTAAAAAAAAAGTAGGAAGCCAAAAGATAACCGGAATAACAGGCAAGTTTGGCCTTGGAGTACAAAATGAAGCAGGGCACAGGCTGATAGAATTTTGTCAAGAGAATACGATGGTCATAGCAAACACTCTTTTCCAACAACCCAAGAGATGGCTTTACACATGGACATCACCAGATGGTCAACACAGAAATCAGATTGACTATATGCTCTGCAGCCAAAGATGGAGAAGCTCTATACAGTCAGTAAAAACAAGACCAGGAGCTGACTGTGGCTCAGACCATGAGCTTCTTGTTGCAAAGTTTAGGCTTAAAGAAAGTAGGGAAAAGCTCTAGGCCACTCAGGTATGAATTAAATCATATCCCTGTTCAATATACAGTAGAGGTGACAAATAGGTTTAAGGAATTAGATCTTATAGACAGAGTGCCTGAAGAACTATGGACAGAGGTTCACAACATTGTACAGCAGGTAGCAACCAAAACCATCCCAAAGAAAAAGAAATGCAAGAAAGCAAAATGGCTGTCTGAGGAAGCTTTGCAAATAGCTGAGGAAAGGAGGGAAGTGAAAGGCAAGGGAGAAAAAGAAAGATATGCCCAATTAAATGCAGAATTCCAAAGAATAGCTAGAAGAGATAAGAATGCCTTCTTAAATGAACAATGCAAAGAAATAGAAGAAAACAATAGAATAGGGAGGACCAGAGATCTTTTCAAGAAAATTGGAGAGATGAAAGGAACGTTTCATGCAAAAATGGGCATGATAAAGGACCAAAATGGCAGGGACCTAACAGAGGCAGAAGAGATTAAGAAGAGGTGCCAAAATTACACAGATGAACTATACAAGAATGAGCTTAACGTCCCTGATAATCACAATGAGGTGGTCACTGACCTCGAGCCACACATCCTAGAATGTGAAGTGAAGAGGGCCTTAGAAAAGCTGAGCAACAACAAAGCTAGTGGTGGTGACAGTATTCCAGCTGAACTATTCAAAATCTAAAAAGATGATGCAGTAAAAGTGCTACACTCAATTTGCCAGCAAATTTGGAAAACTCAACAGTGGCCACAGGATTGGAAAAGATCAGTTTACATTCCAATTCCAAAGAAAGGCAGTGCCAAAGAATGTTCAAACTATCACACCATTGCACTCATTTCTCACGCTAGTAAAGTTATGCTTAAAATCCTACAAGCTAGACTCCAGCAGTATGTGGATCGAGAACTACCAGAAGTACAGGCAGGATTTCGAAGAGGCAGAGGAACTAGAGATCAGATTGCTAACATACGCTGGATCATGGAGAAAGCTAGAGAGTTCCAGAAAAACATCTACTTCTGCTTCATTGACTATGCTAAAGCCTTTGATTGTGTGGATCATAACAAACTGTGGCAGGTCCTTAAAGAGATGGGAGTACAAGACCATCTTATTTGTCTCTTGAGAAACCTATATGCGGGCCAAGAAGCAACAGTGAGAACTGGACACGGAACCACTGATTGGTTCAAAATTGGGAAAGGAGTCCGTCAAGGCTGTATACTGTCGCCTTGCCTATTTAACTTATATGCAGAGCACATCATGAGAAAGGCAGGGCTAGATGAATCAAAAGTTGGAATTAAGATTGCCGGAAGAAACATCAACAACCTAATGATATGCAGGTGATACCACTCTAATGGCAAAAAGTGAAGAGGAACTAAAGAGCCTCTTGTTGCGAGTGAAGAAGGAGAGTGCAAAACATGGGTTGAAACTAAACATTAAGAAAACCAAGATCATGGCATCTGGCCCTCTCAATTCCTGGCAAATAGATGGGGAAGAAATGGAGGTAGTGACAGATTTTATTTTCCTGGGCTCCAAGATCACTGCAGATGGGGACTGTAGCCAAGAAATTAAAAGACGCTTGCTCCTTGGGAGGAAAGCCATGGCAAATCTAGACAGCACACTAAAAAGCAGAGACATCACCCTGTCAACAAAAGTGCATATAGTCAAGGCTATGGTCTTCCCAGTTGCAATGTATGGCAGTGAAAGTTGGACCATAAGAAAGCCTGAGCGCCAAAGAATTGAAGCCTTTGAACTATGGTGCTGGAGAAGACTCCTGCGAGTCACTTGGACTGCAAGGCAATCAAACCTGTCAGTCCTAGAGGAGATCAACCCCGACTGCTCTTTAGAAGGCCAGATCCTGAAGCTAAAACTCAAATACTTTGGCCACCTAATGAGAAGAAAGGACTCACTGGAGAAGAGCCTAATGCTGGGAAAGATTGAGGGCAATAGAAGAAGGGGACGACAGAGAATGAGGTGGCTGGATGGAGTCACTGAAGCAGTAGGCATGAGCTTAAATGGACTCCAGAAGATGGTAGAGGACAGGAAGGCCTGGAGGAATGTTGTCCATAGGGTTGTGATGGGTCGGACACAACATCGCAACTAACAACAACAACAAATATTAAGAGCAATGTAACGTAATTAATATGTTTTGAAGGAGTGATAAGAATAAAATTATAAGTTTAAATATGAGAAAGTGGACATAAAGAAGAGAGAGGATGTATTAAATGCTTAAATGGGAGAAATCTTGGTTAATGAACCTATAATATTTGGAAATTATAATGAAAGTAAGAATATTACATTGTATTACTAATCTGTTGATATGGAAGTAAGATAGACAAGATATGTATCTGGAACACTAGAGGTTGGGGGAAATTGTGATAAAGGGAACTGGGGTCATATTAAAAATTTGGAAATGATAAATTGTAAACGTTTAATTTAAATATTAATGCAAAACTAAAGCTGGGAAAATTTATAAGGTTATTGATCGTCCAAAAGATGGAATGTCATAATAAATAAGACATGTAAAATTATTGATAAATGTAAGAAAGCTATTAAGTAGCTGATGGATGGAATAAGAAATATATTAATTTAAACAAGAGACAGTATGAATTAAAGGAAAAAAGAGAGGAAATATTGGTTATAACAGTTGGAGATTTGTATTAATACACATATGTATGTAATGGAATTATTGTAACACAGACACCATATTGTTTTTCAAAGATATAATTGTAATATTGGAAAATTAATAAAAAGTGGGTTTTTTTGTTTTTTTTTAAAGGACAGTATTGTAGACTGGAAGTAGAAGATGTCATATTCCCCTCCCCCTCTGTTGATAGAGGGCTCTTCAAACCCATCAAGACAAGATTCGACAGTCCAACAACATTTAAAAGACAAGGACCACTCTTCTGAAGACAGGAAAGTTCACATATTGGACAGAGAGGACCACTAGTTTGAAAGAGGGGTCAAAGAGGCCATGTAAGTCAAAACTGAACAACCCTCTCTCAACAGGGGGAGGGATATGACATAATCTACTATATCTGCAGTGTACAACACAGTCAGAGCTGAAGAAGCTTCTTAATGAGAAGTGAAATATCTTCAAAGAAAAACAAGAAAGTGCAGTTGCCTCTTGAAAAAAAGCATGTTGGGACAAGGAAAGATAGAAAAGATGAAACAAAGTACAAGGTACATGCAGAGATTTTACATTTGGTGAGTAAACTGCTTTCTTACCTGCAATGCCATTATCGAGCACTTGTCAATTGATAAAGAAGCAACAGGGTTGGATAGAGTTTTACATGGCTTTCACCAACTGCTGGGCACTGTGCACTGCTCTCCTGAATATTCCTTGTTTGGAGTATTCTGGGTGCCCCTCCCAGATAAGGCATTGCTCCTATTTGGTGATATATATTTTTTCAGCTTTGCAGGAGGAAGACTGGACCAAGAGCAAGTAGAGGGCCTGCAGGCAGGTTTTGTTGGTGCTGGAATTTATTCCTCTCCTTGCTAAAACTCCCAAGCCAGTTTTCCAGGAGCTGCAGAATGTTTGCTATCCCTGGGAAGCCCACATCTCTCCTCTTCTGCCAGTTTTGCTATCAACACAAACAGTGCCTCCCAGACATTCTCCATCTTTGCCCAGGGAGCCAACTAGCGGCTCCAGCAGGTCAACTGCAAGCATCAGTGAGGTGACAGGAAACAGTAGGGATATGTGGTATAGTACAGGACACCCAAAAGAACCGAAATGGGGAGGAAAATAGGAGGGCTGGAGTAGTTGAAGCACCCCTGCAATTGTAAATGTCAACTTTTGAACACATGACTATAGGATCACTGCAATGGCTATAAATTTAGGGACCAGTCATAAATCCATTGTAACACTGAATGTCATTGCACAAATGGTTGTAAATCAAGGACTAAATGTCTATGGAAAATCTCAGTCATCCAGATCATGGTTGTCCCAAAGGTACTTTTTTCAAAAGGTAATTGGTACTGTGTTTTTTCCCCCTGAAAAAGAAGACATTTTGCTTCTCATCTAAGAAGCTTCATCAGTTCACTGGATGAGTGATGAGAAGCAAAACATCTCAGGGTGGAAAAACATAGTAAATTTGCCTTTTGAAAAAAAGTGCCTTTGAGACAAGTCAAGGACTACTATGTTTTTTGTTACCTTGACATTTATCTCATCCAAGTGCTTGAGAGAGGAAAGAAGGAAAAATGTATTAAATCCTGTTTACAAGCAAGCATTTTCCTGTCTTTAATCCTCATCTCACTTAAAAACATGAGGACCTAATTACATTGTATATATACAACATATAATATTAGTTTATGTATAAACATCATATTATTTTATATTGGATACATTAATTTAATTCACATGTGTTTTTGTATTCAATTTCTCCACTGTGTATCAATATATACTTGGTTTCATGGTCCTTTGGCAGATGACCAATCATTTTTCTTAATCCATATATGAGACCAGTTACAGTTTCCTGCAAGTTTCAGGAACAATTCAAAGATATCTATATGTTAATGTATCTATCAAAGATTGTTTTTAATGCCCAACTTCAACATGCTTTTGACTATCTGCCCAAATGAGACATGGTCATAATTTCTACTTATGTGTCAGCAAGTAGGAAGCTTAGGAAAAAGATTTTGTACAATTTGTATTAGGCAAAGAAAACCAAAATGGGCCCAGGCTTTTAACATTTACACTTTATTAGTGGGAAACAGCTTCTTACCTTGCTCCTGAAAGCATTAGTTCATGTGGCATGCACCATGGCAAAGATACATTAATCCTGGACTACATTCTATTCAACACTTGCTTCTGATCATCCATCAAAAATGTAGTATGATGTGAAATATTGATTGTGGCTCTGATAATTATTCAGTGTGTGCAAAAGATTAGCTCAATCTCCAATGCATAAAATGACAGTTCCATTGTCAAAGCAGAACTGGTCAAATTTCGCTGAACCTGATATAAACTAGAATTCCAAATAGGACTAGAAAGCTAGCTTGCTATCCTGACACTGCTTGATGATATAGACATGGGAGAATAACAAATCTCAGAAGCTCTCTATGAATGTTCCAAAAGTGTGTGCCCAACCATACAAGTATCAGTCTCAGATGAGTGCTTAGACATGGTAGACCAATACAAATAAGCTGAGCTTGTAGACAGTGCATGAAGACAATGAAGAATGACAATGCAAGAAGTTCATTTGGGGTTTGGGACAGGCTGTACAAAAACATGAGTACTATATGCACTTTACACTTGCAGATATCTGAGTGGAATAATGAAACAACAAATAATAGTATATACAGCTGCTCCTTTTTAGTAGCTATCTTGCTAGCAACTCTTTAGAAATATGATGGTAATTTTTTAAAAAAATCATATTTTACAACTAATGCAGGGACATATGGTCAAATTTTGTCTACCTGAGAACAACACACATTGGCTGTACAAGATAACTTTATCTAAGTGAAATGGTAACAACCAATGATCTTCACAATCTCTCTCTCTCTTAGTAACCATTTCACTTAATGACTATTTTGCTTCTGACTTAAGAAATAGATTTTGGTCATTAAACTTAGATATGGGACTATTGCATGGTCTTCATATCCTATTTACATACTATTTGGAATTGGGGGGGAGATAACCACTAAATGTTACAAAAGGCAATATGGCTAGGGACTGAAAGAAAAGTCAGTGCAATAATAGAAGCATTTAATTTTTTTAATTATATCACTATGTAATCCCGGGGCCATGTTTTCTTCCTCCTACAATTCTAATATTTAATATAGAAGCAAATATTTGACATGATGAGCATTGAAGCATTCAAGTGTCAATTTAAGTGACATTGCCCAGATTACTATCTGTGAGAGTCAGAAAGGATTGCCAGTAATCTACCACAAGGTGTTGATATTTTCTGATTAATATGAATTTAAACATAATTCATAAAGCAGTATGGTTGTGGTTGTGCACATAAATGTGTAGAACACCAAACATGGTAGGACCAAATAAATGTGTAATATTAATGAGATTGTACATAATTGATTTTTGCTTTGTTGTCAATGTTAGCAAACTACATCATTGACCATGACGACGGTGATGATGACAATGATGATGATGATGTTGATTTAAGAAAATAGAATAGAAATAGAAATAGAAATAGAAATAGAATAGAATAGAATAGAATAGAATAGAATAGAATAGAATAGAATAGAATAGAATAGAATAGAATAGAATAGAATAGAATAGAATAGAATAGAATAGAATGGAATTCTTTATTGGCCAAGTGTGATTAGACACACAAGGAATTTGTCTCAATGCTAGTATATTCAAGCGATGCTGATGAGCAGATCTATCATGAAGGTCTAGATAAGGGGTGTCCAGCTGCTGGCCTGTGGGCCAGATGTGTCATCCAGAAGCCGTGCCCACCCCATTGCCGGCAATGGCGAAAAGGCTCTGATACATTGCGCGATGTCATGTGAAATCGAGAGTTTGACATGTCTGGTCTAGATAAACTCTTAATTTGCAGCAACATTGTACCATCAAATGTATAATTTGTCATGGCCATCATTTTTACAGATATAACGTACGGCTGTGAAAAGTGAACAATAAGAGAAGTAGAAGGAGAAATAAAATAGTGTCAACACTACTAACATTGGATGTTCTTGCTTGACAACAGATGGAATTGCAGTGATTTTCCTCTATTGCTTTTACAGTTAGTTGATGCTGGGAGGGGGGAATGTGGATGAGAGTCCAGCTAGTCTTAACGATAATAACTCAGTCATGGTAACCCACGGTCATTGTGCCCAGAATTGATAGAGTTTTGGCGGGCTGGAGAGCTGGGGAGAAAGCCCATGCTTCAAGCTAATTGGGGAATGTAATTTATGACTGTTTATTGGAGAAGGGAATTGTGCTTTGTTACTTTGTGTCCAGGGGAGGGGAATTTAGTTTTTGGTTTCAGCTATGTAGTGCTGATACTTTATTTCTCGGAAAAAAAAATCTTTAAGGTAAACAATGCCTTGAAGTTCTTTTAAAGAGTTTCATCTATCGGAACCATGACAAATAGTTCCTTTGACTGTTGCTCATATATTTGGACCACAAGAAGAACAAGTCCTTCAATATGGCTTGAAATAAAATCAGACTGCTCACAATATTTATGATATTTAATGGGAAGGTGAGAGTCACTCAAGAATACCTTAATGGATAGAAAAAGAAAGGTTACTGAAAGAAAGGAATGAGGATGCAGTGATTTGATACCATCCAGAGAAGCATGGATATACAAGATCTCAAAGAAGCAGTTCTGGTGATATGATGTCCATTGAGACACAGAGAATCAAAACAATAAATAAAGAGAAAATAATAAAAAAGCAACAAAAAGAGATGGAGAAAAAAGTCTTACCAATCCACCTAGAAACCTTTCATTTAAATCATAAACCGGTTTGTCTCAGGTAGGTACTTTAAAAAAATCTGCTTTTATCAACTCTGACGTGATTGTTAAAAAAATACTGTGATCTATTTTACAATGACATAAAGCAATACTTTGAACTTTGCTTTTTCAGATTCTTCTGAAATTTAAAATAAAATGACTATTGGGATGCCCAAGAAACTGGTTTTGATGTATATGTTTATGTATAAGAATTTTAGAAATTGCTTTAAAGTAACATATTATTAGAATCTCTAGATCCAGTGGAATGTTTTTACTCTTGGGGTGATTTTCATTCTCTTTATAGTTTTCCATGCTTCTCCAAAATCTGTTTGAGAGGTTTAGAAGAACTACACAAGTGAGGGAAGGATTCAGAGAAATGAGAAATCTTGTTTCCCCTTCTCAGTGATCAAGTTGTTCTTGAACTTCAGTCAACGAAAGACCTTGCAGGTTGAGCAAATATAACTGATTGAAACGATTAATCTCTTCTAAAAATATTCTAAGCACAGTCGCCTTAACATATTTACCATACAAGCAACATTTCTACAAGGGCATTGTGCGAAACAATAACCTTGGAAATAGGGAAATAATGAGTGCCTGCTAAGAGGAACTTTGAGAAAAGTCCTGAAATTTTGAGAAATAAACCCTTTCTTGGTTTTCTTTGATATAATATGGGACAGAAAACAATTTTGAAGAGCCACGGTGGCACAGTGGTTAGACTGCCGTGTTGCAGGCTAATTCACTGCTCACTGCCAGAAGTTCAAACCTGACCGGCTTAAAGTTGACTCAGCCTTCCTTCCTTCCTTCTGAGATCAGTAAAAGGAGAGCCCAGATTGTTGGGGGCAATATGCTGACTCTGTAAAGCATTTAAAGAGGGATGTAAAGCACTGTGGAGCAGTATGTAAGTCTAAGTGCTATTGCTATTATTTGTTTGTTTGTTTGTTTGTTTGTTGCCATTGACTTTCTGATTCAGTGTCTTTCCTCTTGATGATTGCATGGAGAAGTCCCTGCTGTTTTCTTGTCAAGGTTTCTCAGAAGTGGCTTTCCATTGCCTCCTTATTAGGGTTGAGAGAAATGACTGGCCCAAGTTCTCCCCAATGGCTTTATGCCAGAAGCAATGCTGGAACTCACAGCCTCCTGGGTTTTAACCTGGTACCTTAAGTGCTACGCCAAACTGACTCTCCATTCTATTTTGCTAGAAAAATAATCATTCCCAGAATCCTGTCATGGCTGTTTCTTGGTCTTATCTATCTCGAAGGACTAACACTTCAAGACAAATTAAATAAAAATCAAGATTTGTCAAACATAATTAACTAATGTACTTTCTTACTCAGATTTTTATGTATCCATTCCAGGGGAAAAGATTACTAAGCAGATAGGTAAATATTTTACTTATTTTCTTTATCATCTGACTCTAAAATTTCCAAAGTCTTTGTTTGTGTGTGTGTGTGTATGACAGAGAGAGAGAGAGAGAGAGAGAGAGAGAGAGAGAGAGAGAGAGAGAGAGAGAGAGAGAGAGAGAGAGAGAGAGAGAGAGAGAGAGAGAGAGAGAGAGAGAGAGAGAGAGAGAGAGAGAGAGAGAGAGAGAGAGAGAGAACTATAATGTATCATTTAAGATCTGTGCTGTGTCGCAGTATCTATAGTAGCTTCACTCAGAAACAGCTGGTGATTATGCATTCCCACTGAATTACAGCTTTTATGCAAAAACAAGATGAAATTGAGTATTTCTCCACAAGACTATGTTTTTGCTTTGATTATTTTTTAAGTTTAAGACATTGAATAAATCAGACAAGCATAACTTGCAGATATCTGCATGCAGAATAATCAGACAATGGCTCTTTGAAGGAGATGGGCAGACCAGAAATATAAAATAAAAATAAAATAAATAAATATAAATAAAGGGGCTTCTGGAGTTAGCTGCCCACTGTCTTGCCCTTTCCCCTAAAAGAAAGGCTACTATATACATTACCGCTGTATAATGAACTATTGGAAGAATGGTTAGTACTGTAATATTATAATGGCTTATAGTAAAATAAATTAAACACAAATTAGAGTAAATTTTGCTCTTTAATACTGTGGTGGATTACATAAAATTAGTTTTATATAAAAATCCCTTTTTAAAAAAAACTGAGTGTTGACCTTTACTGTATTATGCATTATGTTTATGTGTAAACTAACCATACATTATGTCCAACATCTCTCAGCAAATGTGTGCTTCCGCAACATACATTTAAACAACTACAATAATTTATTGAGTTTCTGGTGACATTTTGCTTCACATTTGAGGAACAAATGCATTGGCAAAATACATGTCATCAAAAGTTGTACAAGGTACAATGATATACAGTACATAACATTGTCAATGTTATATGCACATCTTCTAAGTCAGCATTTCCTTCTTTCGATCAGATAATACATTTCCTTCCTTCCTTCCTTCCTTCCTTCCTTCCTTCCTTCCTTCCTTCCTTCCTTCCTTCCTTCCTTCCTTCCTTCCTTCCTTCCTTCCTTCCTTCCAATTTGCTTCCCATATTGAGTTGCTTGTTTTGTCTGGTGGCTGCTTATACTTTCATATTTATTCTTGTTTTGACAATGTCTTATCATTAGCCATACTAATACTGATTGCCTGCAAGATAATTTATGTCAGTTATGCCATTGGTGCAAATAATGTATGCAGATTATATAAACTGATGTGAATGAGATAACATGAGAATTACATAACTTGGAAATTATAGAAATTATATTAGAGATGTAATTTGTGACTAATGGACATTTCATTTAGTGGGCAACCTTTCTCCCCAATGGTTTGTTAAATCAAGGGTTTACAGCATAGACTTTCATTTCACACACACACACACACACACACACACACACACACACATATATATATGAGAAAGTCTGTGCTGTATATATATGCATTCAGCAACTGTGTCTATAATGTACTTGACTGAAGACCACACAGTCCCCAATGTGTTATTTATTTGAACCAGGTTGTTTGAATTGGATGTCTGATGCATCTGTTTAGATTTCATTAGGAAAGAGCCTGTGTATTCCTAGTGGACCAAGGCATAGCAACCTTTTTAAAGGGGCCATCTGGGAAAAGGAAGAAGCAGCTGCAAAAGAAAGAGATGATGTCTCTCAGTTATTTCATGAGAGCAAGGATGCTGTCCTGGGCCAGTCAAAGGAAAAAGCATATGAGCTTGGCACAGCTTCTGTGCAGCAGCTGGATGGATGCCTAAGGGCAACACTATCCTCTCTATGATCTGATAGAAAACATATAGTAAAGTCTATTCAGGAACCACCAGCAGGCAGAAGTTTGCAAACTGTGTTTGATTCACTCATGCACTTATTCTTTATGTAATAAAACCAGCAAAGAGTTACAATATTAGCTCTGACTTTTCATTTCTCCTCTAGCTATATACCATTTTTTTCTGAAGGGTAGCACACATTAGAATCTTAAAATGTTGCAATAAAT
This sequence comes from Vipera berus, assembly GCF_964194415.1. NCBI lineage: Eukaryota > Metazoa > Chordata > Lepidosauria > Squamata > Viperidae > Vipera > Vipera berus. Next base: position 185,625,312 of record NC_138203.1, on the reverse strand, counting down.
ATTTCCCTCTCTCTCTATAACAATAAACTCAAACTATCATAGGATAGCTCATAGGATAGGATCACAGGCTGTGACTATTATCATATAATACACATTCATTGTTGTTGTTTTTAATAAGGAACATATAATATTTGTGAAAAATATGGCACAATAATCCAAGCTTATATATCCAAAAGAGTAGCCACCACCATCACCACCTAATTCGAATGTTGAGTAGAGAAGTGGATTAATTAAATGCTAAAGATAAAGGTATATACATGTCACTACTAGCACATAATGGACAATGTGTTCTTCCATGCATAATCCACTGAAAATTAACAAAGTTAAGAAAATACAGAGCCAAAGACATTAAGGCTGGCAAATTGCTTCCTTCCTCCATAATTCTTACACTGCAGGATCTCCAGGTAGCTGAATATAAAAAGCAGAAAAGGAGAATGATTAGCAGTTCATTAATAAACTGTTTTCAAACATGGAAAAGAGATTATAACATTTTCAGAATGAATGACCGTGGTAGTAACTGCATCAAAAACCTTCCTTAATCCTTCCCATCAATCTTTCTAGAACATATGGGACACCTGGACTATTTTTTTTGTAATTATATGTGTTATTACTATTATTGTTATTATGAGAGCTCCAGATCTTTTGTTGTGAAAAGACCTCTCATTGTATTAAGATCCTGTTAAGAACCTGAGGGCTTTCTTGTTTATTTAATTGTTTGTTTTTGATAATGCATTCTAATTTACATCAACCAATGAGGCTCAGCCTGAAGAGAAGGGTTGAAATAGGTAGACTAGACAGGAAACAAATAGGGAAACATCTGAAACTTCCACTTGTTTCGTCTCCTCCAAACTCTTGACTTCATGTTGATTATTAATGCTATTTTTGTTATATATTGTTGATTCAGTCACATAATTGTATTTTGATGGTGTGTGTGTGTGTGTGTGTGTGTGTGTGTATACACACATTGGTTCCACAAATGATAAATGGTCAACAAGGTAGCTGGCTAGGCAGGAATGTTCTGAACAGTGTTTATTAATGGCAAATAACAGGGCCCAGAATATCCAAGAAGTTATTACAATGGACACGTGGGAAAAGATCTGGGTGAGGAACGTTAAATTTACACAAGCTCAAAACCTAAGAGAGAACTTTTATAAAATGTTTTATAGATGGCATTTAGATCCTAAAAAGCTTGCAAGTATGTATCCGAACTATCAGCCAAAATGTTGGAGGTGTGGTGGCGAAGATGCAACATATTTTCACATATGGTGGACCTGCAAAAAGGTTAAGGCTTTTTGGATAAAAATTTGGTGGAATATGCAGAAGATCTTCAAGCAAAGGATAAAGTTTTGCCCGCAATTGTTTTTGTTGGGCATAATTACAGATGCTACTGTTGTGGACACTAAGTTGATGTTGAACTTAATTACAGCAGCAAGACTTTTAATAGGTCAATATTGGAAGAAGGAGGAACTGCCGACTATAGAAGAATGGACTCTAAAGGTTTCTGACCTGGCGGAAATGGCAAAGATCTCGGCTTACTTGAAAGATCATTCGCAAGAACGTTATATTATGGAGTGGAAAAAATGGATTGATTATATCCAGAACAAATATGGGACTAAAAAGTTTCATTTAGCATTTGAATAAGTCTTCCTTTCTTTTTTCTTTTTTCTTTTATATATATATATGTAATATTAATATTGTTTGTAGTTATCTTATATGAGCTAGAGAGTGATAGATTTAAGAGTTTATTGTTGTTAGCATATGGAGGTTTATGATTGTTCTTTGTTTTTTATACCTTGTACTTAGCTCTGGGAAGTCGGGGGGGGGGAATGGTGGGGAGGGGTAGGGAGGGATAGGTAGGGGTGGGGGGAGGGGGGATTGTTAAAGATAAAACGTATTCTAAAACTTTTCAATAAAAAAAAATAATGGCAAATAACAGCAAATAAACAGCAAATAAAGTCAGCACTGGGAGTGACTTGCTCCCAGTGCCTTATACACAGGCAATCCCCTTAGCTCCACCCCCCATCCACAACCAGCCAGCAACCACTTGCGCTACCCCTTGCCTGAATGGAGGCATAATGGCTTGTACTACCTCCTCCCGCTTGCTCTTATATTGGGGCATGCATGACAGTGCATCTGCCAAAAAGTCCCCCCCCCCGGTACATACAGTAACCGAAAGCAGAAGCGCTGAAAGTATTGTGCCCATCGTGTTTTGGGGACAGGCACCATGGTGTCTGCAAAGCCTCCAGAATTTTGTGATCCGTCCACACCTTGAACGGTTCCTTTGCACCCTCCAGGAAATGTTGCCACGTTGCCAATGCCCACTGTACAGCAAACACCTCCTTCTCCCATATTGTCCATGCTCATTCTGCATCTGTTAGCTTACGGGAGGTGTAGGCACAGGGCTGTAATGTCCCTCGGCTGTTCCTCTGGAGTAACACTGCTCCCACTGCAACGTCACTGGCGTCGGCTTGGACGATGAATGGCAAGTTGGGATTCAGATGCAGTAGAATTGGCTCCTTAGCAAAGAGGGCCTTCAGGTCCTCAAAGGCCTTTTGGCAGGCCAAGGATCATGCTGGAGGTTGACCGGGGCATGGCTTGGCTGCTGCTTGTCGGGTACGGAGCAGGTCCATTAGGGGTAAGGCGACGGCAGCAAAGGAGGGGATGAACTGCTGGTAAAAATTGGCAAACCCCAAGAAGCTTTGCAGCTGACGGTGGGTTCTTGGGGCCTGCCACTCCAGCACAGCCCTGACTTTACCTGGGTCCATCTCCTCCCCCTCCTCCAATATTCGGTACCCTAGGTAATCCAACTGGGTTTGGTGGAACTCACACTTGAACAGCTTCACATATAGTTGGGCCCTCAGCAGTTTTTCCAACACCTGTCGTGCTAGTTGGATGTGCTCTGCCATGTTGGAGGAGTAGATCACAATGTTGTCCAAATACACAAGCACCTCGCGGTACCTGTGCTCATGCAAAACCTCATTAATGAGTTGCATGAACACCGCAGGGGCTCCCTGCAAACCAAATGGCATGACTCGAAACTGGTAGCTGCCTAACAGACAGTTGAACGCCATCTTCCACTCGTCTCCTTTTTTGATCTGGACCCTGTAATACGATTCCCTAAGGTCGAGTTTTGTAAACAACTTCCCCTTGGCCAGATGGGCAAATAGGTCCTTCATCAAAGATAGGGGGGTACATGTTCTTGATGCACACCTCGTTGATGCCGCAAAAGTCTACACACAGGCATAGGGATCCATCCTTCTCCTTGAAGAGCACTGGAGCTTCAATCTGTGATCTTGCTGCTTGGATGAAACCCCTTGCCAAGTTCTTATCAATATATTGTTTCAGTTCCTTCAACTCCTTAGGTGTCATGGCATACATCTGGGGTTTCAGCAGTTTGGCCCCCAGCAGGATGTCGATGGCACAATCGGTTGGCCAGTGAAGAGGTAGTGTATCACATTCATGCTCGCTGAACGCCTCAGCAAGGTCAGCGTACACCTCTGGGAAGGGGACCTTCCCCCTTGTGCTCTCCTGTTCTACGAGTTCCTCCCTGGCTCTCTCTCCACCCTTGTTTGCTTGTTCCTGGGCAGGCGGTCGGGGGCCAACACCAATCCATACCATATGGTAGCCCCCTTCCCACCAAATCGTGGGACCCCACTTGTCTAGCCATGCTAGCCCCAAAATAACAGCCTCAGTCATGGAGGGGATCACGATGAATCAGAGGACTTCCCAATGGGCCCCCATCTCTAGCCTTACTGGCTCTGTTATAAGGGTAGCTGATGCCCCTCCAAAGAGGGAACCATCCACCTGCTCAAACCGAATGGGTTTGGCCAGCTGCCTTACTCTGATCCCTACCTCTGCCACCACGGATTTGTTGATTAGGCAATGGGTGCAACTGGAATCTATCAGGGCCCTGTACTCCCCATGATGCCCTGTTTGTGGACTCGTCAAGACAATGGGGATGACAAATGGTTGTATGGGTTCACTCACCATCGGATCCTCTGTTGGCTTGTTCTCGCTGTCATGGGCCACCAGTTGGTATCTTGTGGCAGTAGTTGCCTCCTCCTCCTCCAGTATACCCCTTCGAGGGGTGGACCCTCTGCCTGATGCAGTGCCCGCAGCTTCTCTGGTATCTGCTTGGGTGTGGCCCCGGACTTCTCGGGGGCCCCCTGGTTGATGGGGACCAGGCACTCCACTACCCAATGTCCTGGCTGGTTGCAACAAAAACATCTAATCGACAGCCAAGGTTTGACCCCAGGGGAACCCAGACCAGGACCCTGTGTCCTTCGTCCATCATTCCTTGGTTTCTCCATAGCGTTACACAACACTGGTGGTCCCTCCCCCTTTGCCCGGAATTCCCGCAGGCCTGTGTCCAGGTCCACCACCACACAAAACCAGTCCTGTAGCCAATTTGGGATGCCTCAGAAGACACATGCCTGGCACAGGTCTCGGTCCAAACCAGCCCAGAAGTCGTGGATCAAAAAACATTCAGGCCACAACCGTAGCCTACTGGTCACCCTACGGAACACATGCACATACTCAATTGCGGACCAGCCCCACTGCTTCAATGACAGCAGTTCCCCTTCGGCTCGCTGGGTGCATGAGACGTCTTCAAAACAGGACTGCAGAGCACCCAGAAATAAACTGGCATCAGCCAGCTCTCTGGCGTGTCACTATATAGATTTGCTGCCCATTCTATGGCTTCGCCTTGTAGCCCTGCTGTTATCGCCACCACCTATGCCCACTGGGATAGGTAAAAGTGGGCATATTGGTCCACATGCCTAAAAACGTGGCAGAGAAACATGGCCAACTGATCCAGATCTCCATCAAAAGATGCCTTCAATGGTGGAGGACCCCAGGCCATCCCTTGACCCCATGGCCCCAAGGTCCAACCTGGAATGTTCAGAGCATCCATTGCAGAATGCTGGGCCAAGGATCCATCCGCTGGGACTGATTGCCTGGTAGGGGTTCTGCCTGTAGCCATCAGTAACCTACCATCCTATGGTGGCCGCAACTGTCCTGTCTGTATGCCCTGGTTAAGGGCCCCTGCCACCGGGGTGTGAGTAGTGTGGCTGGCCCCTACCCTCAACCTTGGGCTAGCCAATTGGAACCGGGTTGGCCCCACCTGGGTTGGCTGTATTGGCATCTGTGGCCACGAAGCTGTCTCGGATCCTGCCTCCATCCTTGGCCATAGGGGGGGATCCTGAACCCCAGCCTCACCAAACCAGTCTCTTAGCACATCCAGCATGTATCATCTGGGAGCTGTTGAATAGCTCCAATCATCATTGTCATCCTCAGTCAAACGCCTCTCTCTTTCCACTCCATCATGGGGCCTACCGCACCCAGTGGTTTTCCTGGGCCAGTAGCCAAACCGGTGACAGCTGAACTGTGCCACCATTCCCTTGAGGCCCTTGCATCCTGTGCCACCCCTGCAGAGGTCTAGCCTCACACACTTTGGGCCAAACCACTGGTTCACCACCTCCATTTCCCTGAGCAGGACTTGGTACTGCCACCTTAGCTATCTCTCCTCCGTCACCCAGAGGTGCCACCTCCTGTGTCTCTTCAGCCATTCCCTAAAAAAGCACAGGGGTAATGGGGAGGAACAAATAAAGGAGTGCTGACTTTTCTGTCAGAGTCCTTACCAGCCCTGGTTCCACAAATGATAAATGATGGTCAACAAGGTAGCTGGCTAGGCAGGAACATTCTGACCAGTGTTTATTGATGGCAAATAACAGCAAATAAACAGCAAATAAAGTCAGCACTGGGAGTGACTTGCTCCCAATGCCATATATACAGGCAATCTCCTTAGCTCCACCCCCCATCCAACCAGCCAGCATCCAGCATCCATCCCTAAAACCAGCATAGCTGGCCTCCGCCTCCCTCCTCCAGCATCGTCTCCAGCAGTCCAGCATGCAGCCAGGAGCCTCAGCTGTTCGGCAGCTGGAGAGAGAGCAGTCAGCATGCAGCTGGGAGCCTCAGCTGCTCGGAGGTCAGGCAGAGGGATTCCCAGGCAAAGGGCAATTCTCCTCCCTTTTCCTTCCCTGAAGTGACAAGCCCACAGGGCTTGACATATATAATATTCTCTTCACAGCCAAAATGAAAAGACCAAGTATACTTCAGAATTTATCATCATCCTGTTCAAAGGGTTAAACAACAACAAGATTCAGTGGTAAGAAAAGGTCCTGCATTTAGGCACAAAAATAAATAAATGTGTAAGTGTAGATTAGGGGGCATCTGGCTCAGCAGTAGTATCTGTGAGAAGGATCTGGGTATCCTGGTGAATCACTTCGTAAGTGTGAATCAACAGTATGCTGCAGCTGCCAAAAAAGCCAACATATTTCTAGGTTGCATCAACAGAGTGCATCAATCATCAGGATCATGGGAAATGATAATACCATTTCATACTACACTGGTAAGACCACATTTGGAATACTGCATCCAGTTCTAGTCACCATAATTCAAAAAAGGTGCTGTGACCTAGAAAGAGTGCAGAGCAAAGCAAATAAGAGGATAAGGGGTCTAGAGGCTAAATCATATACTGAACATCTAAGGGAACTAGATAGGTTTAGCCTAATGAAGAGAAAACTCAGGGGAGATTTGAAAACAGTTTTCCAGTACTTGAAGTGCTGTCACAGGGAAGAGGGTGTCAAATTACTCTCCTGAACCCCTGAGATTAGAACAAGAAGCAATGGATGCAAGTTTGTCAGAGTAAAATTCAACTTGGAAATAAGGAGGAATTTCGTAACTATAAGAACAATTAATCAATGGAACAGCTTGCCTCCCAGAATTGTGGTGCTCCATCACCGGAGGTTTTCAAGAAAACATTGGACAATCATTTGTCTGGGGTGGTTTAAGGCAGGGGTAGGCAACCTTGGCTCTTTTATGACTCGTGGACTTCAATTCCCAGAATTCCTGAGCCAGCTGGCTCAGAAATTCTGGGAGTTGAAGTCCACGAGTCATAAAAGAGCCAAGGTTGCCTACCCCTGGTATAAGGGCTCCTGCCTTGGGCAGATGATTGGACTAGAAGACCTAGAAGGTCCCTTCCAGTCCCATGATTCTATGATTAGGAATAAATATCCAGAAAGCTAAAGGTTTTGTTGATCCTGCCTGACATGTTGAAATATTTCTCTGCTTTAACTAAACTGCAATTTGGAAGCTAAACTCAATTTTTAAAATGTAGTTTGGTAGCATTCTTAATATTTTGAACCAAAAAACTTACCTCTACTCACATAAATTTAAACAGTTTTAAACATTAATCTACCTTCATTCACATCAGTCTAATAAATATATTTCTGAGAAATTTTAACATGGGACTCAGTAAGTCAAGAGGAAAATCATTGGAATGCCACTATATAGAACACCACTATATAGGTATCAAACTCGCCATGTCACATGATGTGTCATGACGTATCACAACTATTTTCACATTGCTGGACCTGGGGGGGGGGACGCGGCATATGTATGATGCAACCGGCCCACAGGCCGGCAATTTAACATCCCTGATATAGAGGGTCATGCTAGATTATCAGAATAAAAATCCTTAGCTATACCTGTTTTCAAAGCAAATATAAGCAAGGCATAAGACATAAACTGTATAGACATAATCAAGTTGAATATAGAAGGAAAGGAAGCAAGACAGATGTTTGCATGGCAGTTCTAATAAAACCATTGTATTCATTTTATGAATATAGAACTCATTTTGAAGATTCTGATCCAGCTTTCCTGCAGAATTTATACAATTACACTTCTCTTGACCTAAAATGATTCAAACGCTGAAGCTAATTGACTAATGTAGCAAAGTGTTTCACTGAAGCTGCCATACCACTCTTATACACATATTTTTATAGTTAGCATTAGCTTGGCATGAATAGCAACACAAACCAGAATTTATACCTATAAATTCTCTGTAGGTCAATTTATGCAGAATTCCCTAAGTTTTTTTTCCAATCAACACTTGGTCTTAAAGTTCATCAAAGCATTCATTTATTTATCAGTCAATCAAATTTATATGCTGCTTAATTCGAGGTAAACTATCCCAGAAAGATATATCTACAGTTCACAATTGCTGTTGTTCCTTGACTTACACTACTGTCTTCAGGTAGATTATAAATGCTAGTTTCAAAACCAATTCATCTTGTACAGAATTTTCAATACCTAGAATAGAATAATGTTCACTAAGATCCAATTATTCATTTAAGTTCTTCTCCACAAGTTCCTCTGTGCTGCATTTCCTACTGGATAATATTCAAAGTATACATACACAATTTTCTTGACTCAATGAATTACTGGCTGAGTAAGGATTCCTGTAGTGCTTGATTTGATAGAAACAATCTTCAAAAACCAAATTCAGAGTGGAAAAATCAAATTTCTCTTGGATCCTCTAATGGATGGTATTAGAAGCCAGGAATACTTTTCTGCATCTTTAAGTTGATTAGGTACAGTATATATTAAGCTACTGTTACATGTATTTTAAATATAAAAAGAATGGTATTATGTTAATGCAGACTACAAAGGGATTGTTTTCAAAACTTACAAACTACATAGTTAAAAAAATAAGTACTTAGTATCTATCAGTTTGGTTAGTATTGTGCAGATGATAAATTACTTATTAATGACTAAAATTTTAGATAAACAGGGAACTCAAATCTATTCATTATTTATTTGTTTGTTTGTTTGTTTGTTTTTTGTCTGTCTGTCTATCTATCTTTTATTTACAAAATTTAGGTACTGCCCATCTCACACTCAAATTGGCCTTTCTGTACTTATTTCTAAGTTTCTAAATATATATATATATAATTTCTAGAATTCTACTTGTGGAAGTTGTTTCCACAACATTGGTCACTTTAGCAATTGTATTTAAAATTCCAGTTGTATGTGAAGAAACAATCTATTTTCAGAAAATGAAATATTATGTGTAATGACAATTACACATCCTATTAGATAATTTATCTTAGTGTTTCTATTGGGTGTCAAATTGCACAATGCTGCAGCTCTCAAAAAATCCAACACAGTTCTAGGCTGCATCAACAGAGGGACAGCATCAAGATCATGGGAAGTGATAGTACTGTCTTATACTGTGCTGGTAAGACCACATTTGGATATTGCATCCAGTTCTGGTCATCACAATTCAAAAAAGATGCTGAAGCCCTAGAAAGAGTGCAGAGTAGAGCAATGAAAAGAATAAGGGGTCTGGAATATGCTGACCATCTAAGGGAACTAAATGGGTTGAAGAGGAGGATCAGGGGAGACTTGATAACAGTCTTCCAGTACTTGAAGTGCTGTGACAGGGAAGAGGATGTCAATTTATTCTCTGGAGAATATTTTATTTTTAGGGTTCCTATTGGGTGTCAACTTGCACAATGCTATAAATTGTTGGTTTATTCACAATTATATATATATTTGTGTGTGTGTGTATGTGTGTGTGCATATATATATATATATATATATATATATATATATATATATATATATATATATATATATATATATATATATATATACACATACACACACACAATGCATAAATAATTGACTATTTGTGTTTAACATTACAAGATTTTGTAGCTACATAAATACAAGGTAAATCTTGAAGAAAGAGGGAGAATGAGGAAGAAAAAGATGCTAAAAATAAACAAATAACAATCCAAGTGAAAGTCAGGTATCAAATTCCTTTCTGATTATCAGTTTCTGCATCTAGAGAGCCAACTGCTGAGAAAGCATTGAACTTTATCTTCCTGGTCCTTTTAGGTATTAGCCTCAGAAAGTGATGCAGTTCCCTTAGGCTGAAATGAGCTTGTCAAAGGTCTGAATTGGACTCATATAGTGAGAGTGAATTCATTTAATTGTAAAGTTGATTTAATTTAGATAATAATGAATCTAAGCTGGTCAGTTTAGTTTGCAAGGAAACATAGGCTAAAACTAAACATTATTTAATGGCTTAGTGGGAAAAAGGGCGGGCTGGAAGAGAAAAAAATCTTACTGCATAGAAAAATCTTACAGAAGAAATAATAAGTTGAAATAAGTTCTGTGTGCTCACCTATATACAAAGGTTTTGATGTATTGATGGATCAATCATTGGTATACTATATATTTTAAAGATAAATGGAAAAAATACTTTGTGTACAACTTTAAAAACCACCAGAAATCTAACATAGACAAAAATTCTAAGAATTTTATTGCTGTCTACATATTTCATGGGTTTCACATGAGCAACTTGATTTATGAGTCACTTTAATCAAAGTGCTTGGATTTATGCCATTTTAGTCCAACTAATGGCCAAATACTGTATAACTGTTGGCCTATGTGTAAATCTGATTTCCTCTTGCCAAAAGCCTTATACCTAAAACCACTAACTGTATTACAAAATCAGTAGGCACCAGCTTTTTCTCACAACAGAGCCCGAATTGTATTAGGTCACACTGGGCATATGTTGGACAGCAGAAGAACAATAAACTCTTTCTTTCTCCTTATTTCACAATGAAACCATGCTGTGAATAAAAGATATTACAAAAAAGAAAAAAGCATAAAATGCAGCAGTTACATTGATAACCAGTAAAAGGCATGGTTTTACATTATATCAGAACTAAAATTCTGCCCCGACTCCCAATTGCCTACTATGTACAATTTAATATGTTGGTGTGAATTCTTTGTATCTTTTGTATTAGTTTTGCAAGCCATCTTGACACCAATATTCCCCATCCTATTTTTAAAATCCTTTCTAGTTTTGATTTTTACCATATATCAGTTTGGGTAAGGAATACAGAATGCTTTCTGTCAAATTATCTTGTCAATCTTTTCCCAGAAGCTGTATAACCAATTGTTTCTTCTCAGAGATATTCTCTATTTGATTTATTAATTTTCTCATACAAATTAAATTGTGCAGATGTGCTTCCTCTGTCACACAGCTGACTGGAATCAACTTCACAAGTGAAGAGGGAGAAATTCTCAAGGTAATACTCATGTAAGATGCAAAACAAGAAAGAACAATAGCTTCTATTGAGGGAACTAATTTAACCTAGATACAGTTAAAATCAAATATTAAAGTTAGCCTTGGTGAAGGAGCATTATGCAGATTTTAGGAGAAGCAGTAGGTTACCTAAACTGTCAAAAGGTATTAGGATAGCAATCTAAAGAACTGTGAGTTTGAAAATGAATGATGGAGAATTTTACTAGCCTTTTATCATTGTGATTTTTGTTTTATCAAACAAAGAAATCTTAGCTTCACAGTTTCAGAAGTCTGAAATAAAACCTTTTTCAAACAGAACATTTCTCAGAAAACATGGAATCAGAGTTCAAAATTATACAGAACAGAATAAACATATTTATATTTTATATCAATTAAATATGCATTTCATAAACAATATGAATATGTGTTTTATAAATATAAATTATATTATCAGTAGACACATTCCCTTACAATTTACATAACAGTTTGATGGCAGATGTGAGATCCCACAACAATAGTTTCAGTTGAGAGCAGAATCCACTTTATTATCAATTATGATGCGGAATACTTGAAATTGCATTCACAGCAACTTCCCTTTTGCTCTGCAACAGTCGGGACATCTTTTGGTTATCTGCTTTCCCTTGATAGGAACCTTCTCAACTGCCATTTCCTAGGCTCATCCCAGCTTCTGTCTTCACTCCAGAAAGGATCAAACTCAGAAAATTCTTATTATGCCACAGATAATCCTTTAAAATTTAAGAAAAGAATTATGTCTTGGCTTCACAGTCCTTACCCAGAATTTTCCCATTTCAGCTACTTAGATTTTGTAAGAAATTGCTCTGCAAATGCATGCATGCACCATAAAAAAAAGATGGATGATATAATAGGGTGGTACAATGACTGAGTGATATTTGTCACTCTCCAATTGCTCAGCTGATGGGAGCGTTGACTGAATCATATTTTTTGAGTTCCAAGAATCAGCTGCAATAAAAGTGATCAGAAATTATTTTGCAGGCTGTTTCTAAAGAACTGGGTGGACAGAAACCACAGCAGTGTGGAAGTGCTGTATGTGTGAAATGTATATGCTATTGCCAAACAAAGATGCTCATTTTGTTGATATTATTCCCCAAACATATTTAGTAGCATTAAATACCAAAAAATAGTTAAGGGAATGGGGGAGGGGAAATGAAAATGAAGGTTAAAAACTGCAAAGGAATCAGGCCATAATGAAAAAAGCTTGAGCAAAACATAATAACTACTGTTGTTGAATTCCTTATGGACCAAGCAAATTATCTAAGCAAAGGATGGATTATTCCAATTTTAGGGATAAGCATTTCTTTAGCAATGTTAGGGGTTGATCTACCGTTTAGTTTGGTTTATTTAGCTTCTAAATAAGATTTAAGTTAAACGTTCTTGAGCAGCTAAGAATCCATGGAATAGATTCAAAAGTAATTTGCTTTCATTAGAACAGCTGATCAAATTCTAAGTGGAACAGAAGCCAGACTTTCTGCAAAGGAATTAAAAAAAATAAAACATGAATAAGAGTGGGTGGGGATAGTTTGATAGAAGATTAATTTATGGACAGTACTTTTGAATATACTTAAATAATGAAGTCAGTCGAGTTTTAATAATGAGATTATTCAACTTAAAGGCATCTATGATCCAGTAGATATAAGTGAAAATTTACATATTGTTACACAGAGAATGGTACATTTAAAACCAAGATCTTAATACTGACTGAATATTAATACTGACTTTCTATTTCATCTGTAGAATATATATTTTATTTTTAACATAAATCATAAAGCAGATCATAAGTGGCTATTAAAATTCATAAAAGCTTAAATATTAATTAAAGTCCATTAAAACATGCAATATATATTACTGAATAAACAAATCATTTATGTGTTGTGAACTGTGTAAGTATAAGGACCAGAATAAATGTTAAACAGCAGGTCCTGAAGAAGCTTCTTGGATGAGAAGTGAAACATTTTCAAAGAAAACAAATAAGAAAATCCAGTTGCCTTTTGAACAGCACCTTTGGGACAACCATGACCTGGATGACCCAGAATCTCCATAGACATTGAACCATGTAACATCTCCCCCCTCCCAACAAAAATTAAAAGTCATTTCAAGAAGTTTCATATTTAAACAGGACTGTGGAGCATTGGAATGTTTAAATTCTGCATCTTGGTCCACTTTTAATAGTAACAAATTGGATAATCTTAATTGTTTTTATATCTGGGGAAAGGATACATTGTATATTTTTATTTATATAAATTTATAAATATACTATATTTTTAGTATATTTTTTTTAGCTTTTTAGTAAGCTGATAATCTTATGATTTTTGTGTTAATCTTGCTTTGTTTCAGGTGACTTACTGGAATCCTTGGGAAGCGTAAATCAATATAAAAGTACATGATCTTTTAGTAGTTGCATTGCAGAGATAGCTCCGAACAGGTCTTGGTATGAAATTCTTCATCCCTAGGCAGATTTTAAATAATGCAATTAAACATCATTATTTGAGTTATTGGTAATTTCCACATACAGGCCATTTAGAATGTCACGCTTCATGCTTTTTTAACAAGGAATCTTGTGTTTTAATCCTTTTTTTTCATACAACTCAGCATAGCTTACTAATACAAAAGCTAAAGACATTTACAGTACATTTAACAGCACTTTCTTTCAGAATTAAGTCCAGCCTTGTTTTACTCCTTTGTAAAGGAGTTACTTTATAAAGGAGATAAATTCACATGTCATGCTAACTCTTAATGTGGCTTGTTAGACTTAGGCTTAGTTCAGTATGCAAGTTTAAGCATTATGGATTACCTGCCAATTCATCTTTCAAAATCCTGGTTAATGGAATCTCAACCAATATGTGCTTTAGGCAAATAGCCTAATGTTACCTACACACTATCTCAGCTTAACCTTTGCCTTTTTACAGCCACTACAGCTACAGGGCTCAACTGAAGTCTTCTTTGTTAATTCTAGAAGAAATGGGGTAGACAACCAGCAAACAAAAATACAACCATAAGGCAATAAATGTTGATATTGTTTTATCAACCACTTCAGTTTTGGGGTTTAGAAATTTAAAAATCATAATAGTATTCTGCAGGGAAACTTGAATTAATTATTGGTGTCTGTCTTCCCCATGGAAGCGAATGGTTCAGAAAAATGATACAAAGTCTGAATCAAATATGATGATGTAATAAAATTCTCTTTTCTTTACCAATTAAAGATAAATTAATTACCAGATTTGGATAGTATCCATTTACAAGTTCTTAAACAATTCAAATCTGAAATCATTATTATTTTACTTAAAATATTTATATTATATCTAAGAGTAGCCACTATATAAGAAATTGGAAGACCAGTTTTTAAAGGTGATATAGGAAATTACCATCTGGGTACCTTAATATTTGCTCTGGATAGATGAGCCATAAGTGTTCTGCTGAAGAAGAAAAAGCACAGATAAATATTATAATTTGTGTGAGATTACCTGAATGAGTAAAGGGATGAACTAGTAGATGCTTCTTACTTGAACTTTTAAAAAAGGGTTTATCAAATCCTTATAGAAAGCTTTTGAATAAATATAATAGTCATAGAATGAAAGGATCTTTCTCTTATGAACATTATATATGCTAAGAAGCAAAAAAAGAGATAAAGGGTAAATGGTACCATGGGTCTCACAGAAAAAAAAATATAAGAATTAATTTATGAGACTTATTATCCAACTAAAAATTCTGAGAAAAGTCTACTGTAGATAGAAAAAAATACTGCAGGAAATCGATCTCATTCAGCATGTTTGTTTATTTCTATTCAACCTCACAAGCTGGAGGAGATGTTCAAGTTCTTAGATATTCAAGATGTTCTTAGAACAATCCTTGAACACTGAGAGCCCTAGCTGGGATAATAATGTAATCTAATTATTCTGGGAATATCCTTATGCATTTTGATCCTACCCAATTTTGCAGTGATATTAATTCTAATATAAGATACACTAATAGTCATCTTTCCTGACTAAAAACTCTGAATAAAATAATAACGGCAGTCCTTGGTTAACAACCTTAGGAGGAAGATAGGCAGTATAAAAGTTTAATATATAAATTGGGATCCAAATTTCCATTGCTTAGCAGTGACAATCCTAGCAGTTATCATTAACATCATTAATTGGATTTGTGTTAAGTAAGGACTAGTCTTGATCCCTCTCAGCCCCACACTTTGGTAATGTAAGGGACCACCTCCTCTGCCTCCTCTTGATCTCCCCCACCTGCCTAACTTCCTTATTTCTTCCTTTTGCCTGCCCTCCTACCCACTGCTACCAGCTACCCCTACTATCCAACCTTGCCCATTACTGTACTCAGTGTATCACCTACTGCTATTGTACTGGCCAGGTCCTTCTTTTGTGCCATCTTGTTTCACATGAGTGCAACCAAAGTTTTTCTTGCATGCTGCCAACCTCCTTCATTTGTGCACCAGTCAGGGCTTCCATATATACCCCAGCTAGGGAGCACTCTGTCTAGGACCTCCGTTTGTGCACCAGACAGTGCTTGCTTTTTTGTATCAGTTCAGTTCTTTTATGAAAGGAGGATGGCACTCTAAAGAATGCCTCAGCTGCACTGTCATGAAAGAAGGACCCAGCTAGAAGGGCCCTTCTTTAGCACAGCTGCAGACAAGGCATTATTTCATGAAGCAGACTTCTTTTGTGAAGGAAGGTTCTTGGCAGTATAGAAATGAAAGTGCTGTCTGATGTGTGAACAGAGGTCCTGTGTCAACTATCCAGCTAGCAAATTCAATATTGAAGAAACTCTACAGTCTTGAGGTGCCATAAGAGATAAACTTTACTGAATACACATCCAGCACTGAAGAGGTAAAATCAACTCTAATTTTCCTGTGTGAAAATCTGGTTAGTTAACAATAATCCCCACCCACCAAATGTCCATGTTGCCCAATCACATCTCTTGGGTTTGTTATGGGAATAGTCCACTTCTCTGTCAGACACCTGCTTTTGTGACCTTGGGTCTCATGGTCCGTGGACAGCTTATTGAAACTCCTGTTTCCTTCCCAGGCTCTTTGTCCCTCCTGTTTTTAGCAATAGAAGTTAACAAGCATCTTAGCAATTCAACCTTCATGTCCTGGCCAGAAGACAAATGGGGGTTCTGGTCAAGGTACAAATGCAGGCCTGTTGCAGTATGAAGTGTGATGGTCATGGCAGTGATAGGTATGGCCAGGCGGCATGAGAACTGATGGTTGGCAGTGGGTAGGTGTATGCCAAAAGGCAATTGTAAATATGGCTGGAGTTTTATTCACATGACCATGAGGCAGTGCAGTGGCCAGAACTTTGAAGGCTGGTTGTAAGTGCCTTTCTTCAACAAAATCATCAATTTGAACAGTTGCTGAACAAATGGATGTTAAGTGAGGACTAGCTGTAAGAGATATGATTCAAATTGTAAGCAAATCATAATTTGCATTGTTTGATTATTTTTAAGAGCATTGGGTAAGTTGAAGTTTAAAACCCTACACTATGGAAATACACATGGCTTAACTGAGCAAGATAGATGATAGGGCACATAGTCCCAAAGTTTCAGATGTACCAGAGAAGATAAGATAAACTTAGTCATTTTTTTACTATGAACACAAGGTCGTGAAGAGGATATGTAGCATCTCAGACAATCCTGTGGACCCTGCTCACGCATCGCATATATGCTATGTCCTGGATAGAAGGAAGTGAACTGCCAATAATATTTTCTGCCATCCTTACCATTGTCTGCATCACCTTCCTATCTGAAACAGTAATGTTTCCAAACAAGTAATAAAAGTGAGCTATTTATGATAGCTATAGTTCTTTAATTAATCATTGATTAATAATATTCTTAGATTAATCCTTCTTTTGTTCCTAATTGTAAGACACGAGTCAATACATATAGTAGCTTGGAACTCAGATATTCTTCCTACAAGGTACTGGATGCATTCTAAAAATGAAAGCAGCTTGAACTTGTTTACATAGCCGTAACTTCCACTTCTACAGATAAAGATCAATTTCATGAAAGACTAATGCAAATAAATTTTATTTTAAACATTGACAGCAATAGTCTTTTTGACTCTTTTCCATCTTACAATATCAGATGTTGAAACAAAAAACAAATGACATACCACAGTTTAAGGTCACTTACTTTCTAAAGAATAGTAAAAGATGTCATCTTTATGTCAAGCAAGAAGTTTACATTATGTATTAATAGTGAGGGAACACCCTTAATAAGGCATGTGTTTGTTTTTGTAGAAAAAGTCACCCTTCATTTTTTTGGGTGTGTGACACTTATTTTCATTTTACAGTAGTATTATATGACATTTGAGAGAAATAATTCAAACTATGTGTCATCCAATAAAAGAAAAAATTTTATGCTGAATAAAATTATATAAAATTATATTCAGAACACAAAACATTTGACAACAACTTGCTTTCAATCACTTTGTATCCATGCAGACCAATAGGCACAAATAAGCTTCCTTTCTCTGGAAATGCTATAAAAACAACCAAGGACTAAGTGTTTTCAAAACCTGATGAAGCAAAGAAATTTATATTGTTTCTAAGGTTGCAAAGGAAGAATATATTGTTCTGCTGTAGCTAGGTGGAATACACTGGGAAGAGTATTTCCTGGTGGAGTGTGCATTATGCTATTCTTTTTCCTAAAGCATCATAATGTTGCAATTCTAACTTATTAAGAAGCAGCTACAAATGTTTATAATCAGAGGGCTGAGGTATTGCAGTCCCAATAGCTAATAAATGTGCCTTTTAACAAGGAATTATAAATGCAAAATAATCATATCTTATCTGCATCCCAATTATTTTATATATATGTAGAAATGCTAGGTCAGCACACTAAAAAGCAGAGACATCACCCTGTCAACAAAAGTGCGTATAGTCAAGGCTATGGTCTTCCCAGTTGCAATGTATGGCAGTGAAAGTTGGACCATAAGAAAGGCTGAGCGCCAAAGAATTGAGGCCTTTGAACTGTGGTGCTGGAGAAGACTCCTGCGAGTCCCTTGGACCGCAAGGCGATCAAACCGGTCAGTCCTAGAGGAGATCAATCCTGACTGCTCTTTAGAAGGCCAGATCCTGAAGCTAAAACTCAAGTACTTTGGCCACCTAATGAGAAGGAAGGACTCACTGGAGAAGAGCCTAATGCTGGGAAAGATCGAGGGCAATAGAAGAAGGGGACGACAGAGGTGGCTGGATGGAGTCACTGAAGCAGTAGGCGTGAGCTTAAATGGACTCCAGAAGATGGTAGAGGACAGGAAGGCCTGGAGGAATGTTGTCCATAGGGTCGCGATGGGTCGGACACGACTTCGCAGCTAACAACAACAACAAAGAAATGCTAGGTATTTTGCCTTGAGCTCCTGAAAGATAAGACAGGATACAGTGCAACCACCCTGAGCAGGACCGGAGTCGTTACTCTGCCTCGACCTCCTGGCCTGCTCCTGAACAACGGTGGCATCTCCATGGGATCAAGGAGACGCCGCAGACCGGCTATGCGGACCCGTATCGACCACCACCGAGGGGCCTTGACAACGGCGCTAAGCTTCTCCAGGCCCTGGTCGACCAATCTCACCAAAAACCCTCGACGGCAGCACTACTAGACACGGCGTGGCGTCTCCGGCCCGCACCCTGGGTGCCGACGGTGTCTCCGTGCCAATCAACAACCTAATGTCGCCACGATGCAGCTAACCAGTGGAGATGACGGCGACTAGACCACCGAGGCCATCATCATCTTGCCTCCACCAGCTCTGAACCCCCTGCCCTCCCTCGCCCCACAGGGCTTGATGGGCCTGGGTGCAAGCCACGGTGGCAGAGTGGCCTGTCCTACACCTGCAGCCCCATAGAGGTGAGAGCTCTATGGGGTATGCTTCACCCAGAGTGGGTCCTGGACCACCCCCAGAAGCAGAGTCACAACCCATCGTGAGAGGATGGGGAGTGGCCTGCTTCTGGGGTTCACCCAGCCAAGTGGCAGTGGTTGGATGACGGTCCAGATATCCACCTACCCGACTCGACCCTCCTTCCAATGCTCCACCCAGGGGACCGCCTTCCCAATGCTTCCCAATGCTCCCTATGCTTCTCCAATATTCAAGCATAGATCTACTCGCCCTCAGGAGTTCCCCCCTCTCCTGGGTTCGTCCTGCCTTCAATACATCGTCCCTCGATGATGGGCCCGACCATTGGGCCTCTGAGAGATGGCCAGGCAGGGTCAGGGGCCTCCATCACAAGACCAACAAGAGGCCCCTGGTTAAGTTTCTAGTCAAGTTTTTTGTCGGGTTAGGGAGGGGGGCGGAAAAAGACTATGGTTGCTCGGGAAAGGCAGGCCTTCCAGCTACCATAACGCAGGCCAGGCCTACGACCATTCATGATGGTGAAAAACGAGGACCAGTCGCCGACAAAACCCAGTGGCGAACTGACGAACAGCCTATTCCCAGGATGGTGGGGAACGGCAGAAGGTGCACAAACAGAGGGCCGTATCGTCACCGGGAGTGTCATCTCCGCTCTGTGCAAGCGGTGAGATGCTCCGACCCTCTGTACTTCCCCGGAGGACCCGGGAGCGAAGGTGTGCAGCCTCCTATGCTAAGGCTGGTCTACCTAAATGCCAGGTCCGTAGCTAACAAAGCTCACCTCGTGCGTGACCTAGTGGAGAGCGAGCACGCGGACCTGGCTTGCATCACGGAAACCTGGCTGGGCCCAGAGGGTGGTGTCCCTCTGGTTGACCTCTGCCCGCCAGGTTTCCAGGTGCTGCACCAGCCTCGGACCCATGGGAGGGGTGGGGGAGTGGCAGTTATCATCAGGGAGTCCCTTAGCCCGCGAGAGACCACCGTCCCTCAGATGGTCGGGTGTGAGTCTCTCCTTCTGAGATATGGCCCGGGGGCGCAGTTGGGCCTGCTGCTGGCGTACCTACCACCTAATCGTGCAGTGGCAGCCCTGCCCGAGCTACTCGATGTCCTCTCAGGGTTGGTGGTTGAATTCCCAAAACTCATGGTCTTGGGCGACTTTAACCTACCGTCCCTGGGAGGATCGTCCGAACTGGCTCGGGAGTTCATGGCTTCCATGGCGGCCATGGACCTGTCGCAAATAATTTCTGGACCGACTCATGAGGGAGGCCACACCCCAGACTTGGTATTCTTGTCTGGACGGTGGCGTGATGATATCGGTGGGGGTGCCACGACTGTTACGCCCCTGTCATGGACCGATCATCACCTCCTACGGCTAGACTTCCCCTTTGCCACCCCCTGCCGTGGATGCACGGTGCCAACCAGATGGTACTGCCCTAGGCGCCTAATGGACCCTGATAGGTTCCAGGCAGCGCTTGGGGACGCACATGCACTCCCTGCTCACAGCTCGGCGGATGCTTTAGTGGAAGCCTGGGAAAAGGCAGCCACGGAGGCTCTGGACCGAGTTGTACCCATGCGGCCTCTGACCCGGCGCAGATCCCAGCGAGCCCCATGGTTCACCGCGGAGCTCCGGGAGATGAAGCGTCGGAGACGGGGCCTAGAGAGCCGTTGGAGAACCAGTCGATCCGAATCCGACCGATTGCGATTAAGAATCCTCACCAGGTCTTATCTCGCTGCGATAAGGGTGGCAAAATCCAACTACTTTTCCACCCTCATCGCGTCCGCAGATAATCGCCCGGCTGCCTTGTTCAGGGTGACTCGCTCCCTACTGAACCAAGAGGTGAGGGAGGAACCCTTGCAGGGTCGAGCCGAGGAATTCGGTCAATATCTGCTGGATAAAATTGCTCGGATTCGAACCGGCCTGGACTCCAACTGGGCTGAGTTGGAGGAACAAGACATGGACAGTCTTGTCGACGTCATCTGGGAGGAATTTGATCCTGTGACTCCTAAGGAAGTGGACAGGATTATGAGGAGGTTGAGCTCCTCCACATGCTTACTGGACCCGTGCCCTTCCTGGCTGACTTATGCGGCTCGAGAGGGGACACGAGGCTGGTTCCTGGCGGTCATCTCTGCTTCTCTGAGTGAAGGTCACTTCCCCACCGCCTTGAAGGAGGCGGTGGTGAGACCTCTCCTCAAGAAGCCCACCTTGGACCCATCCTCATTGAATAACTTTCGTCCAGTCTCCAATCTGTTGTTGAGAGCGTGGTGGCGCACCAACTTCCTCAGGTCCTGGATGAAGCGGTTTATCTAGACCCGTGCCAATCGGGCTTCAGGCCGGGCTACAGCACGGAGACGGCATTGGTTGCTCTGATGAATGATCTCTGGAGAGCCCGGGACAGGGGCCATTCCTCTGTCCTAGTCTTATTAGACCTTTCGGCGGCTTTCGATACCATCGACCATGGTATCTTGCTGCGGCGCCTCAGGGGACTGGGAGTGGGAGGCACGGTTCTGCGTTGGTTCTCCTCCTTTCTCCAGGGTCGCTCGCAGTCGGTGCTGGCAGGGGGACAGAGGTCGACTCCGAGGCCTCTTGTTTGCGGAGTCCCTCAGGGGTCGGTCCTCTCGCCTCTCCTGTTCAACATCTACATGAAACCGCTGGGTGAGATCATTCGTAGCTTTGGAGTAGGGTACCATCAGTATGCTGATGACACCCAGCTTTTCATCTCAACTCCAAACAGCATCAGTGATGCCCTCGACGTAATGTCCCGCTGCCTGAAAGCGGTCCGGGAATGGATGGGGAGGAACAGGCTTCAACTGAACCCGGACAAGACTGAATGGCTGTACGTACCGGCAAGCCAGGTTACTCAAAGCATCCCATCCCTTAACATCGGGGATGAGTTACTACCCCCTGTTGATAGGGCCAGCAACCTGGGTGTCCTCCTAGACTCACAGCTCTCCCTGGAAGATCACATAGGAGCTGTGACCAAGGGGGCCTTCTCCCGGGTTCGACTAGTGCGCCAACTACGACCTTATCTGGACCTGGATGCCTTACGTACAGTCACCCATGCCCTTGTGACCTCTCACCTAGACTACTGTAACGCTCTCTACATGGGGCTGCCCTTGAGATCCACTCGGAAGCTTCAACTGGTGCAAAGTGCAGCGGCACGGTCACTTTTGGGAGCCTCCCGATACTCCCATATCACACCTCTCCTCCGTGCGCTGCACTGGCTTCCAGTTGCCTTCCGGGTGAAGTTCAAGGTGCTAACAATGACATACAAAGCCCTACATGGCATGGGTCCGGACTACCTACGGGAACACCTTCTGCCAATGTCAACACCCCACCGCCCTGTGCGCTCCCACAGAGAGGGCCTCCTCAGGGTGCCACCGCTCAAGGAATGTCAGCTGGTGGCCCCCAGGGGGAGGGCATTCTCAGTGGGTGTGCCAGCCCTCTGGAACTGCTTACCAACTGAAATCCGGATGGCCCCCGACCTCCGCACCTTCCGGCGCGACTTGAAGACTTACCTATTCCAGCAGTCCGGCCTGGCCTGATAGCTCTAATTGGGGTCCCAGTTTGTTTTGTTTATTGTTTTTTCAGTACTGTTTCATTATGTTTGCCTACCTTACTCTGTACACCGCCCCGAGTCCCTCAGGAGAAGGGCGGTTTATAAAAACAAACAAACAAACAAACAAACAAACAAACAAATAAATAAATAAATAAATAAATAAATAAATAAATAAATAAATAAATAAATAAATAAATAAATAAATTAAATAATCCAGTGGTAGCAATTTGGTCCCTCCAAATTAAAAATCACAACAAAAATCATGAATTTAGCCCAAGTGGAAGCACATTTAATCTATTATAGCATGGATTTTCAAGAGGTATGTATAACTCTATTTCAAATCTATATTGTTTGCCATTTAGCTCAATATTTGCTTTAAGCCAAATGATGTTTGGATATCTCTAGCTAGTTATATTTTGGGGATGAGGTTTTTCATTATACAGTAGTGGCCAAAATTGTGGAAACCTTTTGGGAAAAGTGTACAGTAGAAATGCCACCTTTGGTTAAGTTTCCACCATTTTTTTCTTTTAATTTCTTTATAACTGTAGCCTTGTTCACTTAATAATACTATTTTACATCGCTTTCTGGGCAACCACTAAACTCTTAGCACTATTACTTTAATTTTATTACGTTTTAGAAGCTCACTAAATGAAAGAGAAAACAAACCAATTTGATAGCGATCACATAACACACTGAGAAATGTCCTCCTTTCAGCTTCAATACATGACATCAATAACTGAATCCTACTGTGATCTGATTGGCTCATTGCCGAAACAAGATGTTACCTGATTGGCTCTCTAAACACTCATGCTCATTGGCTACAATCAGATGAAGGACAGCTACCTGTTATCAACCTAAGCATGCTGTGCTTCCTTTTTCTGGTTGTTTGGCTATAACGTTTCATAGAATACAGTACAGATAATTGAACAAACTTTGTTGCATTACATTCTTGATTAAATTATCTTTCCATTGATTTATAATTTTATTACTACTCCAAAAAAAAGTGGTGTTATTAGCCATCAGACCTCAAAAATACACTTTTCCCAAAAGATTTCCACAATTTTGGCCACTGCTGCAGAGTTCAGTTGTACATTTTAAATATGAAATCATGGAATGATAGCATTGGAAGGAATTATTTAACCCACTGTTTTTCAAACCTGTCAACTTTAAACTGTGCGAACCTCAACTCCTAGAATTCCCCACCAGCATGCTGGGAATTGAAGTTCACACAACTTAAAGTTGACAAGTCTGAAAAAAACACTGATTTAGCTTCTCAAATCCACTTCCTGATAAGTGTTAGTAATGTAGACTGAGCCATCAGATTGATAGATGTATATCCAACCTCTGCCTGAAAACATCCTGTGAAGAGGAGCTCATTATCTCCTCAGTAATTGCTTCCTCAGTTTTTGCTTCTCAGTGCTAAATATATCCTGTTCTGTAATCTCTCCTTGTAAAACTTGTTTCCACTCTTCTCGTGATCTTTACTGCTTTTCTATCTTTCTTAAATTGTGATGCTCAAAAAGGGAGAATTCAGGATGGGCCTCAAACATAGGAAAGCTTTGTTTTGTTTTTAACTCAACCTACAAAAAAGTTGCCTGTTTCAGAAATGTCCTTACCTCGCCATCAAAAAAACAAAACAAAAACCACTCTACCAAAAAACAAAAGCCTGGTAGATTTATTAAAAGGATTTTAATTAACTTCAAATTTTTGCAGACATTTCACTTGAAAAGCAACATCTAAATTTAATTTTAATTGATTTCAGACAAGAAATCCCAAATATCAGCTCCCTTTTGGTCAATTGAATCACAAATGGAGGTTTTCTAATGTATTCACGTGTTTTTTTTTTACATTTTTTGATATGCAGAAATTTTCCACAAACTTAGTATTGGTTTAATTGTATGGATTTGCATCCCCATTAATAACTGTATGAATACAGAACATGGTTGGGTCAGAATGGGACAACTCACCACAACCAACTCACTACGAAACAAGTCCCTCAGGACAATTCAACAATTCAATTTAATTATTTGACATTCACATTTCATTTTCCCCTTTTATAATCCTTTCTTTAATGATTCTGTTCCACCATTTCTTCAATATTAGTGTAACTCTTGTCCCATGGTGAGTTGTCCAGTGGCAAGTTGGCCATACTGAATTGTCCTGCAGTGAGTTGGCTGTGGCAAGTTGCCCACCGTGAGTTGGCCAGGGTGACTTGGCCATGGCAGTTTGGCCAGAGTGAGTTGTCCTAGACTCTAGGTGGGTAGTTTTGGAAGGAAACAACTTATTGTCCCTACAAGATGTCTATTGTTTAGCATTTAGTAGTTACCTGAAGTATATATATTTTTTAAATTTCATGCAGTTTTAAACAGGGATACCCTACTCTCTACTCTCTATTACAGTTTCTAAGCAACTGCCCCAAGAGTCTGCCTGTAGGTTATTTGCTACGTCTGTACTGTGCCAATAAAATCACCATCTTCATTTTCTCAATTAACCACAATTTATCCACTGTACTAGTTACCTGCAACAAAGGAGATCCTGCATCCTCTGTTTTTCAAACACAATTGTGTCACATCTCTTACCACCTTTGAGTATTTGGTTTCATCAAGGACAGCTTTTCTTCTTAGACAAAGGAAAGAATGTGCTGTTTGATATGTAAGAAGAGTTTAAAATTCCAAAGAAATATCAACAATTAATCTGCCTGCCTCAAATGGATTTTATGTGCATTATGATAGATTTTTCAAATGTAATTTCAAACATTATTCATCATTTCCATCCTGTCACAAGATAGAATTCGCCAGGAATCATAGCTGAGTAGATGCTTACCGCATTATATGTGATAGTGAAGGACATGTATAACTCTAACTTGTCGAAGTGCAATTTGGCCTGAAGTTCACAAGAGATCATTATTGCTCATCAAATTATATTCTTTAAGAACATTGCTATGTAACATTTAAAATCTTTATATAAATGACCTTGATAAAGAGAATAAATTGAGCAATAGTATCACCCAGTGGACAAAGAACAGAAGCAAGGACTTGTTTTCAAGTACATTGTGCATAGTAAAACAACAACAACAATATGCTCTGTCACATACACATACCTACAGAGATATTACCATTTGCAAATATTATATGTAAATATTGAAGAATCCATTTTGTATCAATTATTTATTCTAATAGTTATTTAACAGCTTTGAAATCAATTATACAACTATTCTTAAATGTATACATTGATTATCAACATCATTCATGATGCTGTCTTCAGATTAGCCCTTATTCATGGTTTTATTTTTAGATCTATGTGTTTGTGTGTATTTGTGTGCACATAAATCTGTGTGTGTGTGTGTGTGTGTGTGTGTGTTTATTCTTGTCTCTCTTTTTGAAATCCACGTCCAGCGTCCTAGACATGTTCAGCAGTTTACATATGTAAGAATTAAATGTATTTTAGAGGCATACAACAAGTCCCATATACAACATCTATGATACACAGGAGACTCTAAAAACATTTGTGGATGCAGTACACATTGATTCCACTGCACGGATAGCTTTCATTTTCTTCAGAAGCTAAGGCAACCTGCATAAATTTCCACCCTAATCCTGTTCTCACACTTTGAGACTCATTAGGCAAGGAAATAATGACTAGTTCAAATCACATTGTGAGCTTCATGACTGAATTGAGATTTGAATCTGAGTTTCCCCAGTCATAGTAAACACTGTATTATAATTTCCTACTAATCAGGAATGGGTTTATTTTCTTCTACATATTTCAGAAGAAATGTCTCTGGGGACATGAGACCTCACTGCACTACAGTATTCTTTGCAGGTTCAAAATCCAAAATATGCTATAGATTGAGAAGGGTTTGCAATAGGAACCATCTTTGATCTCTGTCAGACATCAAAAGTATTTGGAATATCAGAAGCCAGCTGTACTTCAGTGGTAAATCAGAGTATTTTCATAAGCAAGATCCTAAATTGTTAATAAATTAGATATCTGATACAGCTGTGAAACTGTAAAAAGAAAACACAGTTTTTAAGTATAGAGGACACTAAGCTAGAAGGAGCAATAAAACTTAATTTGTGCTCTGAACTTAATTTTTAAGGTAAAAAGAAGTGGACAGGAAGAAGGCAATAAAATAATTCAAGTAGCAGAAACAATCAAAACAAGATTTGAGGTTAATACATTTTTACATTCTTTATGTTTCCCCCCCCCCGAAAATAGAAACAAAAAACTATCCCAACTATTAACAGTCCAGATAACAGTCAAGAACATTTCATTTTAGTAGTTAAATAGATATAGAATTAATAGTGCAATTAATTGCAAATAATATACAATTAACAGTGCAATTTTATATACATGCCTATTCCAATAAAAGCTTCTTTGTTTTCAGCTGGGTTCACTTACAGATTTCTTTGCAACAGCCTAAATCAGTAGTACTAAAATTGTTAGAAAGATGCAGTCCCACACAGCTCATAAATATACACACTGACCTGGCAATAAATGTCACCAAATTCAAAAGTCTACTATTGACGTAGCAAAAATTGAATTGTTATGCAAATGCGTGTTATGCCTTCAAATATCTAAAGCAGAAACTGTGATTGCCAAAATGCGGATTTAATATAAAATAAGCCTGCTTTATGTTCTAATAGGAGTGAGGGGAAAGTCATAAATATCATATATCCAGATGATTTATATGTTCAGTGCAATCATTTGTAAATAACATTAACTCACTGAGCTCCTAAGCGATATAATGAGATAAATATCCATTAGGTATAATAATTCAGATACTTGAAATTAATCTGTGAATATATCCAGATGGCCTGCTATTACCATGTATCTCACAAGATAGTTTATCATGTTGACCAAAAAAGCTAGTTATTTCAAAGTTAAGGAACTGTAAAGAATGCAGCAAGTGTTTAGCATTTTAATACTCTTTTAACAGTAAT
This sequence comes from Vipera berus, assembly GCF_964194415.1. Lineage (NCBI taxonomy): Eukaryota > Metazoa > Chordata > Lepidosauria > Squamata > Viperidae > Vipera > Vipera berus. The sequence continues at coordinate 185,597,991 of NC_138203.1, read as the reverse complement.
GAGAATTCATTCAGATTAAAACCAATGAGTTTTATACTTGTCCCATGTTTTTTCTATTATATTATTTACTTAATGTACCATTTCTGGTATCATTTAACAAGCCAGGATAATACTTCACATTTGTAGTCTGCCTTCCTAAAGATTGTTATATATAGTATAGTATAGTATAGTATAGTATAGTATAGTATAGTATAGTATAGTATAGTATAGTATAGTATAGTATAGTATAGTATAGTATAGTACAGTATCTATCTATCTATCTATCTATCTATCTATCTATCTATCTATCTATCTATCTATCTATCTATCTATCTATCTATCTATCTATCTATCTATCTATCTTTCTATCTATCCAAACAATGAAAACTCTAGATAGATTTTTCTTGGTCAAATAAGTCTCATTCTTGCACTCAGTTGTAAAGTCAATATGTTACAGGACATATATCGAGGAAACAGTCAGTCCACTAAAGATAGAAGGTGGAAAGGAAGTAACAGGCAGTAGAGAGAAAACAGAGTTTCTTAACTCATTCTTTGCATCAGTCTTCACACAAAAAGAAACTATAGCCCAACCTACCAAAGCATAACTACTTGCCCCATTTTTTTCTATTATATTATTTACTTGATGTACCATTTCTGGTACCATTTAATAAGCCAGGATAATACTTCACATTTGTAGTCTTCCTTCCTAAAGATTGTTATGTATAGTATAGTATAGTATAGTATAGTATAGTATAGTATAGTATAGTATAGTATAGTATAGTATAGTATAGTATAGTATAGTATAGTATAGTAGCGTAGCCTATCTATCTATCTATCTATCTATCTATCTATCTATCTATCTATCTATCTATCTATCTATCTATCCAGCCAATGAAAACTCTAGATAGATTTTTCTTGGTCAAATAAGTCTCATTCTTGCACTGAATTGTAAAGTCAATATGTTATATGACATATATCGAGGAAACGGTCAGTCCAATAAAGAGAGAAGATGGTAAGGAGGTAACAGGCAGTAGAGAGAAAACACAGCTGCTTAACTCATTCTTTGCATCAGTCTTCACACAAAAAGAAACTATAGCCCAACCTACCAAAGCATAACTGTAAAAGACAGACTAGAAATGAAAATTAAAATAACCAAGAAAATGGTAAGGGGACACCTGTCTGGTCTTGAATATGAACCACCAGGAGCTGATGGCTTACATCCCAGAATTCTGAAGGAGCTATCAGATGTTATCTCAGAACCATTGTATCACATATTTTTTAAAAAATCCTGGAACACCAGGGAACTACCAGAGGACTGGAAAAGAGATGATATGGTTCCCATCTTCAAAAAAGGAAAAAGAAAAAAATGACCCAGGAAACTACAGACCAATGAGCCTAGCCTCAATACCTGGCAGATATTGGGGGGGGGGGGGAACCAGATCTGTAGATATGTAGATACAAAAAAAAAGCTTAACTAGTAGCCAGCACAAATTTGTTAAAAACAGATCACACCAATCTTATTTCATTCTTTGACAGAGTGACTAAATTAGTAGACAAACTAAATGTTATGGACATAGTATACTTAGACTTCAGCAAAGCATTTGACAAAGTAGATCACAACCTATTTCTTGGCTAACTAGGAAAATAAGGGATAAATAGCATCATCACCAGATGGATTTGTAACTGGCTGACAAACCATACTCAAGAAGTAGTTCTTAATGGTACTGCATCTATGTGGAAGTAAGTAAGCAATGGGGTATCACAAGGTTCCATCTTAGGCCCAGTAGTCTTAAAATCTTCATAAATGACTTAGAGGAGGGAATAGAAGGGGAATTCATCAAATTTGCAGATGACACTAAGGAACAGAAGAAGAAAAGCTCAGGATCTAAAAAGATCTTAGCAGACTTGAACAATGGGCCCTATCCAACAACATGAAATTTAATGTGGAGAAAAGCAAGGTTTTACACCAAGGCAGGAAAAAACAAAGTACAAATTAGGTGAAACCTGGTTCAATGAGCACTTAAGCATGAGCCAGCAATGTGCGGCAGCAGCCAAAATAGCTAATACAATCCATGGTTGTATAAACAGAGGCATAGAATCAAAATTACATGAAGTATTTGTACCACTTTATAAATCCTTAGTAAGACCACACCTGGAATACTGCATCCAATTTAGGTTACCACATTAAAAGAAAGATGTGGAGATTTTGGAAAAGTGCAAAGAGCAACTAAGATGATTAAGGACCTGGAGACAAAAAAACATATGAAGAATGGTTGCAGGAATTGGGTATGGCCAGTCTAGAGAAAAGAAGGACTAGGGGGAGACATGATAGCAGGATTCCAGTATTTGAGAGGCTGCCACATAGAAGAGAGGGTAAACGCATCTTCCAATGCACCAGAAGGCAAAACAAGAAACAGTGCATGGAAACTAACCAAGGAGAGAAGCAACCTGGAATTAAGGAGAAACTTCCTATCAGTGAGGACAGTTAACCAGTGGAACAGCTTGACTTCAGAAGTTGTAGGTGCTTCATCACTGGAGGTTTTTAAGAAAAGACTGGACAGCCACCTATCTGAAATGGTATAGGGTCTCCTGCTTGAGCAGGGAGTTGGACTAGGTCCCTTCCAGCTCTATTCTAAGTGATTGAAGTCTGAATGTACTTTCTTGCCTAAAGTGGAGTGAAGCTCTTCCTAACATTGGGAGAATACACAGAACTCAGATACAAACTTTCCAATTCCACTGGTAAAGTCTAAGGCTAATGGGGTAACGGCATGCATAGCTAAGTAGCATAGAATGCACAGAGATTGAGGGCTACACAATGTTCTGTTTCTTAGGTTGCTTCATGTGAATTGAACCTATGGTGGAGAGGACCATACTTATTGACTCCATGCCCATGCTTCAATGGAAGATCTGAATTCCTGCTTGGATAGAGAGATGAACTATAGAGATATACTCCTTACAAATGTACCGGCTATTACACATAAACAGATGGCCAGGTGAAGAATGGGAATGAAGCAATCAGTTTTCTTCTCTTACAAACCTCAGATATGCATCTGAATGTATGAATATAGGAAACATAGAGTGCTGATGGTAGAGGAAGAGGCAGGTATACGACTTATGGCAAATAAAAAAATCATATATGGGCTTTCACTGTGGCTAAGGAATGCATTAGATCAGGGGTCTTCAAACTATGACTTGTGGACTTCAACTCCCAGAATTCCTCAGCCAGCATGCCATGTTGGAAGACCCCTGTATTAGATGAAGTGATGGTCTCTGAAAATTTACAATCTTCCTTGCTTCCTTCCTTCCTTCCTTCCTTCCTTCCTTCCTTCCTTCCTTCCTTCCTTCCTTCCTTCCTTCCTTCCTTCCTTCCTTCCTTCCTTCCTTCCTTCCTTCCTTCCTTTCTCATTGGATATTAGGCATATTAATTTTAATTTGAATGGAATATGTATAAAGCCTATGCCAAATTTAGGATTCAGTTAAAAATGGTCAGTTAAAAATATGGAGGTATGAATATTTCCAACAGTCCTATCTTTTCCCATGCTTTGATGACAGTTTCAGAGGGCAGCTTTAAACAGGTTATAGACAGGTCCTATGCTCATATTCCCTTTTAATGTGAAGCACATTTTCTGAATTATTTCCAAAGTACTGTGCCTTCCCAGAAGGGTTAATGCAGTAATTAGATACATTTAGAGTTTGAAGTGTACAGCTATATTAACAAACTAACATGAGACAACTTTAACCTTCCTTTCACTGAATGTCATTTTTCTGAATAGAATTGATAGTATTTGATGGAGATGATCCTAGACAATAGACATTGTCTATTGCATTAGTATGAAGGGGATACAAACTAAATTTGCCATGCATTTTTTACAGTAGCATAATGTGATTTCATAATAGCGACGTACTTGTAGAGTGAATCTTTGGAATGTTGTTTTTTTTAATCTCATTTCACATAAGACGCCTGTGTCCAATTCTGGGAGTTCTACTTCTTCCATTACAATTTACAACACATAAGCTTTGAGCTTTCTGGCCAGGACTGAGAATGTTTAATTTTTAACTTATTGTAATTGGGTTTTTTAATCAGAGTTATAGGGGTTTTAGATTTTTAATCAAGGATAATTTAATCTATTTTAATTGTTATTAACTTTTTGTATTGTAATGTTGTTTTAATTGCCTTGTGAACCGCCCTGGGTCCTACGGGAGAAGGGCGGTATATAAGTTCAATAAATAATAATAATAATAATAATAATAATAATAATAATAATAATAATAATAATAATAATAATAATAATTTTTAATGAGGAACCTGCAAATTTGCAAAACTCAGTTGAAAATATTTCAGTTGAAAAAAACTGAAGCTTACAAATTCTATGCAATGTTGCAATTCACTCTACAAGTAGGTCCCTTTTATTAAATCACATTATGATACTGTAAAAAATACATGGCAATCTGACTTTATATCCCCTCCATAATACTGCAATGGTGCATTTGTTTCTATGTTTTAATGATCAGGAAACTAGCATGGGAACCAAAAATGTATTCCTGGAGATGATTCTAGAGGATTAACAGCACGATTAGTTAGTAAATCAGTAACACACCTATTTAAATAGGCACAGGATTGTGGCTAAAATCTGCTTACTGAAGATATTTGACATGAAAACACTATAGGTAAAACACCCCTAAATTCAGATATATTTTTTTCCTCAAGGATTTACAATATTTCACTTACATTTTTTTTTCCATTTTTCCCTGGCTTTACTTAAAGTTAGATACAGACACACTTAAGGCAGACAGCAGGGCTGATAAAGGGAATGCATGAAAGCATTGTACTCCACTTTGCTGAAGCAAGATAGCAACACATTTGATCTCTGGCGATTTGTGCAAATATGTGCCCCCAAACTCATGGAATGTCTATGTGTGTATCTGTGTTTGTTTGTTTAATGTGTGTGTATTGTGTATGTATGTATATCTATATCTATCTGTCTTTGTGTGTGTGTGTGTGTGTGTGTGTGTGTATAAACCCTATTACCTAGAAATTACATAGCCCTAGAAATCATATGTATCATGATGTAAAATTCAGAGGCTACAGTGGAGAATACTGTAAAGCCCATGAAAATAGTAAGTTCCATTTCCAGGTATATAGGAAACAAGAAACCTATGCAGACTTACCAATGTATACACTCCAATTATGTCAAGGGGATTTATTTTCAAAGAAATTACGTGCAGAATTATGCTCTAGAATTTCTTCACACTTTAGCAAAGGTGGATAATTATATAATATCACTGGTTAGCCAAGCTTTATTGCTCTGGTGTAATAAATAAATTTATTACACATATATAACTGCTGCTACAGCAGAACATCTCCTTAAAGCTACTGAGAAAGCACTGATTTCATAGGTTCTGGCGGGTGGAGGAAGGGAGGACATAGAGATCTACGAAGTATGCTACATGGTTTTCTTCTGGCTTTTTTTGTTTGCTTATTTGTTTGTTTTATTATTATTTTTTTAGCAAAAATGGTTTCAATTATCAGGAACTGGTATGAATTTCTATGCTACAAATATTACTTTCAGAAGTGTTTCATGGCACAGCCAGCTGGTCACCAGTAAATAACAAGGAGAAGAGTTTGAGTTGCACTGTTCCCCTTATCAAGTAATGCTGTTTTTTTTTAGTTTTTAGTATATAAAGGTGTTTGGACATAATAGATTTCCCACTAATACACTGTACATTCCTCAGCTGCCCCACAGTCTTATCTTCTGATGCTATAAAATTCCAGATGTCATGAAATGGTTGTGCTAAAACTTGGAGATGACCTTATTTCTGGGAAGGTCAGTGAATGATTTGAGCTAGCAAACTGAATTCTTTATTGGTGACGATCCAGAGCTCTCATTGCCCAAGTCTAGAAAATAGCTGATGGAGGAAAGCAAGTGCCAACAGTGACTTAATTTATTGTTTCTCAAGAACTGCTATTATTTAATAACATTAAGACATTGGAAAAATGATATCTTTGTAGATGTCATGGAATGGTTGTGTAGATCTACCTGTTTTGGAAAAGACTTTTTTTTTCTAATCAAGGGATACAGATTCTGCGATATTGTTCAGTAATGCCTTGCATTGTAGATATTATAGCAGCATTGCTAAATCAGTGACTATTGATAAAATAACTTTAGGTCAATTGATAGACCTGAAGATGAATTTTTAACATACTTATATTAGGACACCCAGTGCTGCAGTGATTAGAATGTTGTACTGCAGGCTAACTCTGCCCAGAGTCTAGAGCAGGGATGTCAAACTGCCGGCCCGCGAGCTGGAGCGTCACGGAGAAACCGTGCCCATTCCATTTTCGGCAATGGGAAAAAGTTCCGATACGTCGCGCGACATCACATGACGTCGCGAGTTTGACATGCCTGGTCTAAAGTATGATACTGATCGGCTCAAGGTTGACTCAGCCTTCTGTCTTTTTTAGGTTGGTAAAATGAGGACCCAGATTGTTGGGGGTAATATGCTGGCACTGTAAACCACCCAGAGGGTTGTATAAAGCACTATGGGGTGATATATAAATCTGTGCTGTTGCTATTGCTATTAAGAGATAACTATAATCCATTAGATATAATGGATATTTATATATTTATAATTATATTTATTAACTTCATTAACAACATTGTTTGGACCAGCAGCATTTTCAGCTCACACTATAACAATTTGTTAAATAATTTAAAACTAAAAAAAAACACTACAATTTGTTAAGAAATGAGTGAAATAAATAACTACACCAGGGGTATCAAACTACTGGCCCACAGGCCGGATGCGTCATCTGGAAGCTGCGCCCACCCCATTGCTGACAATGGCAAAACTGTCTCGATACGTTCCGCAATGTCACATGACATTGCGAGTTTGACATCTCTGAACTACACTTTCCAGACAGTGGGAGAGTATCTTAACCTCTATAGAAGAGTGTTAATAAGCCTCAACTACAATTTATGCAACAATGGCAAAAAATATTTAGAATGTATTGGACTCCAATACGTTTGTGTAGAAAAGCACTGTGAAAAGTTGGAGATACAGTATAATAAGGATAATGCTTCTTTAAAACATATGTTTCTACAATGTCCTATACTTACCAAGTTTGGAGAGAAAGTAGTAGATTATATAAATATGATTGTGCAACAAAAGCTACAATTTTCAAAGGATGATATTCTTTTGAACTATAAATGGAGTACATGGAATTTGACAGCTGGACAATGTAAGTGGATTCTCTGTGCCCTTACTATGGTTAAAAAACTGATATTGCAGCACAGGAAAAATAAATGTATGGCCCCATTTATTCAGTGGATTGAAAACCTGATTACACTTGAGCCACTTATGAGTAGATTGCCTACAGATGTAGACTTTGTATAGGCAAATACAATAAAATATGAGACACATTGATACAGAATCCACTAAATTAGAAAAGTAATAAAATGTATTAGAAATATATTCATATTTGAAATTATATGAAAGAGTATAATTGTAACTTTTTATTACTATAATGACATAATTGTTTTGTTAGAACAATTTTATGTTTTTTTCCTCCTTCATTTTGACAGTACTTGTCCATCACTATTATCTTTGGGTTTTGCTCTTTTCTCTTTATTAATTAAAAAGCAATGACATATAAACAAAAAAGTAAATAATTTGTCTTTTCCTTCTTAATTTATTTAATTTGTAAGGTAGAATTGCCTTGGTACTACAAAGCACTTTCCCTTAGCATTTTGACCGTTTTCTCATGAATGTAAGACTACACCCCACTTGATCAGTGACAAAATATTTTTTTTGCTAATATTATATCCCTATTGTCACTTTAAAGAAAATAACTGGTGGGGAGGGTTAATTGTATTTAAAAAAATAAAATCTTTTTTTTAAAAAAAATAGACTGTTAAAAAAATAATAAATGCATTAAATTATAATGATACATGAATTCTTTACAGCAATTAAACAAAGACAAGGGCAAAGCTGGCACAGTGATAAAACTGGAAGGGAACAAACAAAAACTATCCAAATGAAAAAGAGGCTTTGGTCATCCTTGCCAAAGGCCTGGGCAAATGGCCAAGACTTCAAGGCCTTTTGAAACACTAGTGAGGGAGGAAGGCTATTTGTATCCACGGGGGAACCCCATTGCAGAGAGCAAACACTGATACAGGGAAGACACACTTTGAGGAACATGATAGATGGCATTATTAATCAAAGGAACTGAGAGTATGCCAACCCTGCCAGACTGAATTGGCTAAGCAGTTACTATGGGAGGTAGAAGGTCCTTCAATTAACCAGGCCCTGTGTTATTTTTTTAACTGAATTAGACAAATGCTATAAGTATATAAATGCAGAAAGAATTATTTTGGAACCTTCATCTAAGAGTTCAGCATGTCAACATGTGGTTCAAGCCATATCTGTGCAGGCATTAACTGTCCCTTGTATTCTTGCACATTTTCTTTCCTAAACATTTGTGCACTGTTTCATGTCAAGAGCTGTTTTGCTCCCACAACTACCATTTGGCTAGCAGTCTGTTAGTTGCAATTGATAAGCTTTGCTGCGCTTGCTTCAGTGCACAAATTCAATTCATTATAAAGGCTATAACTAGTGACTAGTAAAGAATGAAAGGATTGGTTTCCCTTCAGTATATTCATTGCAAATAAACTCACCAATTTCAACCTGATCCCCAAAAGAAATATTATTCATCATAATTGGTTTATTTTTTAATATAAGAAGCCTGATAAGTAATTGCCAATTCTTGCTTGTTATCTCACAGTATATTAGGTCAATATAAAACTGAGGATCAGTTTCAATCAGTCAATATCAGTTTCATGTGATTTTACGTTTATGTATAAATTTTAAATGTATAATATACTTACATAATGCACAGACACATACTTTTGGAAATCTTTATTCTTTGTCATTTACAACTTTTTCCTAATATTTAGAGTTTTCTATAGTTCTTTATTAATGTTAGCTTTTAAAAACAAAACTAATCCTAATGTAAATATGCATGTGCCCATAGTATTTTGATAGGTATAGCACCTGGCTGACATTTCTGGATTTCAAATATAAATAAATTTGGGCTTTATTAAGTTTTAGGTGGGACATTTTCCTGGAATTTTAGAGCTTTAAACTAGACTGGGATTTCAAAATCTCCCAAATGTCCCAAATAGTCGGTAGCAAAACTCTTCTATCCTATTGCCAGCATATATACATATAGAAAACGGTCAAAATGCTAAGGCAAAGTGCTTTGTAGCACCAAGGCAATTCTACCTTACAAATTAAATAAATTAAGAAGGAAAAGACAAAAAAATTCTTTATTAGCAATTTGAATAATTTACACAAATAATGTGCTGTCATAAGTTGTGACTATAACCTGTGGATAGCCTTGAGTTAGGCCAAACAGGAAAGAAAGATTTAATTAGCAAGGCATACTCAAATGACTTGACAAATATTTAACACACACACACACACACACACACACACACACACACACGTATATGTATATGTATATGTATATGTATATGTATATGTATATGTATATGTATATGTATATGTATATGTATATGTATATGTATATGTATATGTATATGTATATGTATATGTATAAAAAGGTAAAGTTTCCGCTGCACATGCGCGCTAGTCATTTCCAACTCTAGGGGCCGGTGCTCATCTCCGTTTCAAAGCCGAAGAGCCAGCGCTTGTCCGAGGATGTCTCCGTGGTCATGTGGCCGGCATGACTAGACGCCAAAGGGGCACGGAACGCTGTTACCTTCCCACCGTAGTGGTTCCTATTTTTCTACTTGCATTTTACGTGCTTTCGAACTGCTAGGTTGGCAGAAGCTGGGATGAGTAACAGGCGCTCGGTCTGTTACGTGGCACTCGGGATTCGACCCACCAAACTGCCGACCTTCTGATCGACAAGCTCAGCGTCCTAAGCCACCGCGTCCCTTCTGTATATGTATATGTATATGTGTATATATATATTTATATGTATATATGTATATGTGTATGTGTGTGCATGTATATGTGTATATACTGTACACACACACACACACACACACACACACACACACACACATATATATATATATATATATATATATATATATATATATATATATATATATATGATGGTAGAGGACAGGAAGGCCTGGAGGAATGTTGTCCATAGGGTCGCGATGGGTCGGACACGACTTCGCAGCTAACAACAACAATATATATATATATATATATATATATATATATATATATATATATATATATATATATATATATATATATATATATATATATATATATATATATATATATATATGTATGTATGTATATACTGTATATATACAGAGAGAGAGAGAGACAGAGAGAGAGAGAGAGACAGAGAGAGAGAGAGAGAGAGAGAGAGAGAAATAGTTGAACATTGGGATAATATAAAAAAAACAACTGTTTAATAAACTTAGCTTTTGTCGGGTAACTGCCGACATCGTCCATAAACCAAAACAAACTTTATGTGCCAAGGTGATGCACCAAAAGAGCTGCTTCCCATGAAGCAAGATCTTCAGTGATATACAGAGTGCAATGCAAGGACTGTCACTGTAATTATATTGGGGAGACAACCAAACAACTTACAACTAGGATCCACAAACACAAACTGGCCATCAGATGACAAGAGCTACACAAGCAACAGGGGGGGATGGCTATAGGGCAGGAAACATTGGAAGACCATCCATGGCAACAGGTATTCAGCCATGCCCAAAGCAGGCAAAGAGAGTGACAACAGGAGAGGCGAGGATCCCTGAACTCATGAATATGCAGACGGATGCAAGATAACTGGAAGCAATACAATTAGCAGGGGTGAGTAGACCGGTGGCGTGTTCCATGAGCAGAGCACTTCCAGCATAATGGAACACGCCACCAGTCTACTCACCCCTGCTAATTGTATTGCTTCTAGTTATCTTGCATCCGTCTGCATATTCGTGAGTTCAGGGATATATATGTATGTGTATATGTTGTGCCAATGTCTGAAAAGAGAATGATATATAATATCAAACTCTCCATACTCTCTCCATACCACAGCAGAGTCCAATATAATGGATTGTGTCACTATATTTGCACCGAAATCAATAGCCTTTAGTTGTTTTTTAATTCCACCCTTAAACTGTATTTGACTAGTATTGGTATATACTCACTTCTTAGAGGCTCCCGACAGATGCTAAATAGCCAAATACCAGATTCTGCACTGAGTAGTGAGTTGAATTAGAACATCCTTCATTGAGCAGTGAGTTGGATTAGATGACCTGTATGTTCTCTCCATTTCTATGATCTAAAACTTTAGTACAGGCTTTACATTAATTTAATGTTAATAAGATTAATCTTTAATACAGAAAATGTTAAGAAGTTTATTATTGCCTCTTCCTTTCTGATGCAGTCTAATAGAGGACTCATTCTGAAATACCAAGAATCTTGACCCTATTTCAGACTTTAAATAGGTTCATCTTACAACCATGTATTGAATAAGTCATAGAAACAATTGGGCTTAATTAAAGATGACAAAGGAATTGGGAGAAAAGATGCATGGTGTAGTAATCAGGTAATGAGATTGGAATTTCTTCCCCTACCAACCCAGTACAGCAGAAATGTGATTTCATACAGGGTAATCACTGGTTCTTATGCCAATGATGAGATAAATCAGCATTGTTTTTATATCTTAGAGCAGCATTCCTATTTTCTTTCACAGCATTTCTGCCAGGAATTCATAAAGTAATTTAAAAAGCGGATCTTGGAAATTGACTGGATGAATTTGGTTAAGACATTTTTATCTTTTGAATTTTCACAGGTTTAAAACTATCACCAAGAGAGAAACTGGTAATTAATCCCTTCAATTAGAACCAGTACCTTTTGTTAGAACAAAATCCCAAAGGGAAACCAGCAATAATTAGACATACTAGCTACTGTAGTTGGTGGGCCCCAGCAAACAATGCTTTAGGACTGCTACTTTACACTTTTCCTTGTGGAAACACTGTACAACAATTGAATCAGAGCTGTTTACTCTTTTATTTCTTCCAAAAACAGCTACTTTCTACTTGGCCTTTCCAATGGCTTTTATGTAAACAGATCAAGGCGCTCAGACAGTGGGAAGTAAAACTGTTTCAGAATCTTATCAGTGATGCCATATGCTTGAAGGGAAGGCCATATAACATTTTTTTTACATTTTATATTGGCAATATTGGATAGGAGTCAAGGGTCCTTTTTGAAGGGTTACCTAGCATCTATGCTTGAAATATATCCTATATCCTATATATTTTTTTCTTTTATAAGAAACCTCTTATCTCAGTTCTTTCCATTTACAGCAAAGATTTCTACTGTGGTCTTTTCATTTCTTTGTGTGAGCACCAAAACTTTGGCTGAATTCTAGTTATGCTAAAATCAGTAGGAGTCAACTGAATTATAAAAATAAGGTTATCAGTGTCTGTTGAATGAATATACATTTTTCATGGCCTGATTCCCTACACTTCTCTTTTTTTTAGTAATGAATTTACTTAAGGCCACAGGTAAATTAACATTGCAAAGCAAACATTAAAGAATAGGAATCATTGAAGGTGATTTTTTTTTGCTACAAGGAATAGGAGAAAGCTTATTTTCTTCTTTCTTTATGACCAAACATATCTCTACAGATTAATGCCCTGAAAATGAAGCCAAGCTGCCTTGTACTTTTTTCAGTTTTGAAATTATAATTGCTTTGTGCTTCTTCTGGAAAGATGCAATTCCGAAGTAGGCCAAAACAGTGTTCTTGCTACATTGCAACACACACACACACACACACACACACACACACACACAAACACAAAGACACACACACTCAAGAGATGGCAACCCTGGTGACTGATTTGCTTGCAAAAAGTCACAGCATGCTTATAATTCATGGCCAACTGTGTTCAAATGCATTTCAAACATTGTTTATGCCTTTAGGCAGTTTTACAACTTTTCATATTAAAGTCTAGAGTATACCTATAAATAGCTAGGACCTCAGTGAAAAACAAGTTTAACATAAAGCAGCTGAATTCCCAGGCTGTTCATTCTTACATTTCTAAATTGTGCACAGTCACTGGCTCTTAGAAAACCAATCCCAGCTTAGCGAGGGCTCAGACTGATATTTTAAATTGCTAATGATATTTTATCTCAACAAAGTAAGAAAATGCCACAATGGAAATAAGGGAGGCTATAAAAATCACAAACAGACATATACACATACCTTTCCTTATAGCCACTCATATGAATAACTTCAAATGGTAGAGTTTATCATCTCTCATATTCAAAACTGTATTGATTAAAAATGTGATAGATTTTCTATAAGATTGTCTGTCATTCATCTGTCTGGTCTGTCTGCCTAGCTACATACTGTATCTATCCTACCTAGCATTATTGCTACTGTTTTATTCTATCTTTATGTGTATGACAGCATGCATAGCAATAGCACTTAGACTTATATATTGCTTCACTGTGCTTTGTAGCCCTCTATAAGCAGTTTACAGAGTCAGCATATTGCCCCCAAAATCTGGGTCCTTATTTTACTGACTTTGGAAGGATGGAAGGTTGAGTCAACCTTGAGCCAGTGAGAATCGAATTGCCGAACTGCTAGCAGCCCGCAGTCAGCAGAAGTAGCCTGCAGTACTGCACAGAGCCAGCACGACTCTGCATACATGTATATGGGATCTGTTACTTCTGGCAAGAATCCTGAGTTCCTTCTCACTCTCCTCATTGTCTAATTTCTTAGTTGTAATACAAGTAAGAAACTACTCTTTTAAACTGTTATATTCCTGGCAAAATTAATGTACCAGTATATATGTATGTATATATGTATGTTGAGCTTAAATGGACTCCAGAAGATGGTAGAGGACTGGACGGCCTGGAGGAACGTTGTCCATAGGGTCGCGATGCGTCGGACACGACTTCGCAACTAACAACAACATATATGTATGTATATATGTATACACACACACACACACGTGTGTATGTGTGTGTAAGAGTTTTTACTGGTCAGACCGGTTTGATCAATGCACCTTGGGTTTTTGAACTTGCTATATTGCAGTTCTATTATTATGATTTCTTTTGCCTTGCAGCTCCAACCTAGGAGCATTAAGCAGGACTCAAGTCGCTACTGCGATACATTGTGTATTCAAATTTCTTTTTGCTCCCATTTAACTCTTTGTCAGCAAAACGAAATTCATATATATACAGTCATGGCCGAAATTGTTGGCACCCTAGAAATTTTTCCAGAAAATCAAGTATTTCTCATAGAAAAGTATTGCAGGAACACATGTTTTGCTATACACAGGTTTATTCCCTTTGTGTGTATTGGAACACAACAAAAAAAGGGAGGGAAAAAAGCAAATTGGACATAATGTCAAACAAAACTCCAAAAATGGGCCGGACAAAATTATTGGCACCCTTAACTTAATATTTGGTTGCACACCCTTTGGAAAAAATAACTGAAATCAGTCACTTCCTATAACCATCAATAAGCTTCTTACACCTCTCACCTGGAATTTTGGACCACTTTTCCTTTGCAAACTGCTCCAGGTCTCTCTTATTGGAAGGGCACCTTTTCCCAACATCAATTTTAAGATCTCTCCACAGGTGTTCAATGGGATTCAGATCTGGACTCATTGCTGGCCACTTCAGAACTCTCCAGCACTTTCTTGCCATCCATTTCTGGGTGCTTTTTGACGTATGTTTGGGGTCATTGTCCTGCTGGAAGACCCAAGATCTCAGACGCAAACCCAGCATTCTGACACTGGGCTCTACAGTGCGACCCAAAATCCTTTGGTAATCCTCAGATTTCATGATGCCTTGCACACATTCAAGGCACCCAGTGCCAGAGGCAGCAAAACAACCCCAAAACATCATTGAACCTCCACCACATTTCACTGTAGGTACTGTGTTCTTTTCTTTGTAGGCCTCATTTCATTTTCGGTAAACAGTAGAATGATGTGCTTTACCAAAAAGCTGTATCTTGGTCTCATCTGTCCACAAGACGTTTTCCCAGAAGGATTTTGGCTTACTCAAGTACATTTTGGCAAACTCTAATCTTGCTTTTTTATGTCTCTGTGTCAGCAGTGGGGTCCTCCTGGGTCTCCTGCCATAGCGTTTCATTTCATTTAAATGTCGACGGATAGTTCGCGCTGACACTGATGCTCCCTGAGCCTGCAGGACAGCTTGCATTCCTTTGGAACTTGTTTAGGGCTGCTTATCCACCATCCGGACTATCCTGCATTGCAACCTTTCATCATTTTTTCTCTTCTGTCCACGACCAGGGAGATTCGCTACAGTGCCATGGGTTGCAAACTTCTTGATA